>NW_027363391.1:617500-929447 GCF_046119375.1 Phyllobates terribilis
CTACCTCCACCACTCTTCCAAGGGGCATGAAAACCATTTTGTTAAGCTTCTGTGACCGCCATGTCTCTTTCACGGGGAATTGATATTGTCTTTTTAGTCCAATACGACCTCCACCACTCTTCCAAGTGGCATTGATATTGTCTTTTTATTCCACTGCAACGTCCACCACTTTTCTAAGGGCCATTAAAACTATCTTGTTAAGCTACTGTGACCTCCACGTCTCTTGCACGGGGCATTGATATTGTCTTTTTATTCCACTGCGAACTCCACCACTCTTCCAAAGGACTTTAAAACCGTCTTGTTACGCTACTATGACCTTCACGTCTCTTCAACGGGGCATTGATATTGTGTTTTTATTCCACTGCGCCCTCCACCACTCCTCCAAGGGCGATTGATGTTTTCTTTTTTTTCCATTGCGACCTCCACTACTCTTCCAAGGGGCAAAAAAAACATCTTGCTAAGCTACTGTGACCTCCACGTCTATTCCACGGCGCATTGATATTGTCTTTTTATTCCATTGTATCCTCCACCACTCTTCCAAGGGGCATTAAAACCGTCTTGTTAAGCTACAGTTACCTTCACGTCTCTTCCAAGGGGCATTAAACCGTCTTGCTAAGCCACTCTGAACTCCACAGCTCTGCTCTCTGCCAAGGGGCATTAAAATTATCTGGTTAACCTAATGTGACCTCCACGTCTCTTCCACTGGGCATTGATGTAGTGTTTTTATTACACTGCGACCTTCACCACTCTTCCAAGGGGCAATGAAACCATATTGCTAAGCTACTGTGACCTCCACGTCTCTTCCACGGGGCATTGATATTGTCTTTTTTTTCCACTGCAACCTCCACCAGTCTTCCAAGAGGCATTGATATTGTCTTTTTATTCCACTACGACCTCCACCACTCTTCCAAGGGGCATTAAAACCGTCTTGTTAAACGACTCTGTTCTCCACAGCTCTTCCAAGGGGCATTAAAACCGTCTTGTTAAGATACTGTGCCCTCCATGTCTCTTCCACGGGGCATTGATATTGTCTTTTTATTCCACTGAGACCTTCACCACTGTTCCAAGGAGTATTAAAATCATCTTTTTAAGCTACTGTGACATCCACGTCTCTTCCAAGAGGCATCTAAACTGTCTTGTTTAACCACTCTGAACTCCACTGCTCTTACAAGGGGCATTAAAACCGTCTTATTAGGCTACAGTGACCTCCACATCTCTTCCAAGGGGCATTAAAACCATCTTGTTACACCACTTTGAACTCCAGAGCTCTTCCAAGGGGCTTTAAAACCGTCTTATTAAGCTACTTTGACCTCCACGTCCCTTCCACGGGGCATTGATATTGTCTTTTTCTTCCACTGCGACTTCCACCACTCTTCCAAGGGGCATTAAAACTGTCTTGTTAATCTACTGTGATCTCCACATCTCTTCCACGGGATATTGATATTGTCTTTTTATTCCACTGCAACCTCCACCAGTCTTCCAAGGGGCATTGATATTGTCTTTTTATTCCACTACGACCTCCACCACACTTCCAAGGGGCATTAAAACCATCTATTTAAACCACTCTGTACTCCACAGCTCTTCCAAGGGGCATTAAAACCATCTTGTTAAGATACTGTGCCCTCCACGTCTCTTCTACGGGGCATTGATATTGTCTTTTTAATCCACTGAGACCTTCACCACTCTTCCAAGGAGTATTAAAATCATCTTTTTAACTACTGTGACATCCACGTCTCTTCCAAGGGGCATTTAAACCATCTTGTTAAACCACTCTGAACTCCACAGCTCTTACAAGGGGCATTAAAACCGTCTTGTTAAGATACTGTGCCCTCCACGTCTCTTCCACAGGGCATTGATATTGTCTTTTTATTCCACTGAGACCTTCACCACTCTTCCAAGGAGTATTAAAATCATCTTTTTAAGCTACTGTGTTCTCCACGTCTCTTCCACGGGGCATTGATATTGTCTTTTTATTCCACTGTAACCTTCACCACTCTTCCAAGGGGCATTAAAACCATCTTGTTAAGCTACTGTGACTTTCACCTTTCTTCCAAGGGGCATTAAAACCGTCTTGTTAAGATACTGTGCCCTCCACGTCCCTTCCAAGGGACATTTAAACCGTCTTGTTAAACCACTCTAAACTCCACTGCTCTTACAAGGGGCATTAAAGCCGTCTTGTTAGGCTACTGTGACCTCCACGTCTCTTCCAAGGGGCATTAAAACCGTCTTGTTACACCACTCTGAACTCCAAAGCTCTTCCTAGGGGCATTAAAACTGTCTTATTAAGCTACTTTGACCTCCACGTCCCTTCCACGGGGCATTGATATTGTCTTTTTATTCCACTGCGACTTCCACCACTCTTCCAAGGGGCAATAAAACTGTCTTGTTAATCTACTGTGATCTCCACATCTCTTCCACGGGATATTGATATTGTCTTTTTATTCCACTGCAACCTCCACCAGTCTTCCAAGGGACATTGATATTGTCTTTTTATTACACTACGACCTCCACCACTCTTCCAAGGGGCATTAAAACCGTCTTGTTAAACCACTCTGTTCTCCACAGCTCTTCCAAGGGGCATTAAAACCGTCTTGTTAAGATACTGTGCCCTCCATGTCTCTTCCACGGGGCATTGATATTGTCTTTTTATTCCACTGAGACCTTCACCACTGTTCCAAGCAGTATTAAAATCATCTTTTTAAGCTACTGTGACATCCACGTCTCTTCCAAGGGGCATTTAAACTGTCTTATTTAACCACTCTGAACTCCACTGCTCTTACAAGGGGCATTAAAACCGTCTTATTAGGCTACAGTGACCACCACGTCTCTTCCAAGGGGCATTAAAACCATCTTGTTACACCACTTTGAACTCCAGAGCTCTTCCAAGGGGCTTTAAAACCGTCTTATTAAGCTACTTTGACCTCCACGTCCCTTCCACGGGGCATTGATATTGTCTTTTTATTCCACTGCGACTTCCACCACTCTTCCAAGGGGCAATAAAACTGTCTTGTTAATCTACTGTGATCTCCACATCTCTTCCACGGGATATTGATATTGTCTTTTTATTCCACTGCAACCTCCACCAGTCTTCCAAGGGACATTGATATTGTCTTTTTATTACACTACGACCTCCACCACTCTTCCAAGGGGCATTAAAACCATATTGTTAAACCACTCTGTACTCCACAGCTCTTCCAAGGGGCATTAAAACCATCTTGTTAAGATACTGTGCCCTCCACGTCTCTTCTACGGGGCATTGATATTGTCTTTTTAATCCACTGAGACCTTCACCACTCTTCCAAGGAGTATTAAAATCATCTTTTTAACTACTGTGACATCCACGTCTCTTCCAAGGGGCATTTAAACCATCTTGTTAAACCACTCTAAACTCCACAGCTCTTACAAGGGGCATTAATATCATCTTTTTAAGCTACTGTGATCTCCACGTCTCTTCCACGGGGCATTGATATTGTCTTTTTATTCCACTGTAACCTCCACCACTCTTCCAAGGGGCATTAAAACCATCTTGTTAAGCTACTGTGAATTTCACATTTCTTCCAAGGGGCATTAAAACCGTCTTGTTAAACCACTCCGAACTCCACAGTTCTGCCAAGGGGCATTAAAACCGTCTTGATAATCTACTGTGACCTCCACCTCTCTTCCACGCGGCAATGATATTGTCTTTTTATTTAACTGTGACTTCCACCACTCTTACAAGTGGGCAATAAAACCGTCTTGTTAAGCTACTGTGACCTCAACCTCTCTTCCACGGGGCATTGATATTGTCTTCTTATTCCACTGTAAACTCCACGACTCTTCCAAAGGGCTTTAAAACCGTCTTGTTACGCTACCATGACCTTCACGTCTCTTCCACGGGGCACTGATATTGTGTTTTTATTCCACTGCGACCTCCACCACTCCTCCAAGGGTGATTGATAGTTTCTTTTTTTTTCCATTGCGACCTCCACTACTCTTCCAAGGGGCAAAAAAAACATCTTGCTAAGCTACTGTGACCTCCACGTCTATTCCACGGGTCATTGATATTGTCTTTTTATTCCATTGTATCCTCCACCACTCTTCCAAGGGGCATTAAAACCGTCTTGTTAAGCTACAGTTACCTTCACGTCTCTTCCAAGGGGCATTAAAACCGTCTTGTTAAGCCACTCTGAACACCACAGCTCTGCCCTCTGCCAAGGGGCATTAAAATTATCTGGTTAACCTAATGTGACCTCCACGCCTCTTCCACTGGGCATTGATATAGTGTTTTTATTCCACTGTAACCTCCACCACTCTTCCAAGGGGCATTAAAATCGTCTTGTAAAGCTACTATGACCTTCACATCTCTTCCAAGGGACATTAAAATCATCTTGTTAAACCACTCTGAACTCCACAGCTCTGCCAAGGTGCATTAAAACCGTCTTGATAATCTACTGTGACCTGAATGTCTCTTCCACACGGCAATGATATTGTCTTTTTATTCCACTGCGATCACAACCACTCTTCCAAGGTGCAATAAAACTGTCTTGTTAAGCCACTGTGACCTCCACGTCTCTTCCACGGGGCATTGATATTGTCTTTTTATTCCGCTGTAACCTCCACCCCTCTTCCAAGGGGAATTAAAACCGTCTTGTTAAGCTACTGTGACCTTCACGTCTCATCCACTGGGCATTGATATTGTCTTTTTATTCCACTGCGACCTCCATCACTCTTCCAAGCGGCATTGATATTGTCATTTTATTATACTGCGAACCACCACCACTCTTCCAAGAGGCATTAAAATCGTCTTGTTACGCTACTGTGACCTCCTCTTCTCTTCCACTGGGCATTAATATTGTCTTTATATTCCACTGTAACCTCCACCACTCTTCCAAGGGGCATTAAACCTTCTTGTTAAACTACTGTGACCTCCACGTCTCTTCCAGGGGGAATTAAAACCGTCTTGCTAAACCACTCTGAACTCCACAGCTCTTCCAAGGGGCATTAAAACCTTCTTATTAAGCTACTTTGACCTCCACGTCTCTTTTACGGGGAATTGATATTGTCTTTATATTCCACTGTAACCTCCACCACTCTTCCAAGGGGCATTAAAACCATCTTGTTAAATCACTCTGTACTCCACAGCTCTTCCAAGGGGCATTAAAACCATCTTGTTAAGCTACTGTGATCTCCACGTCTCTTCCACAGGGTATTGATATTGTCTTTTTATTCCACTGTGACCTCCACCAATCTTCCAAGGGGCATTGATAATGTCTTTTTCTTCCACTAAGACCTCCACCACTCTTCCAAGGGGCATTAAAACCATCTTGTTAAGCTACTGTGACCTTCACCTCTTTTCCAAGGGGCATTAAAACCGTCTTGTTAAACCACTCTGAACTCCACAGTTCTGCCAAGGGGCATTAAATCCGTCTTGATAATCTTCTGTGACCTCCACGTCTCTTCCACGCGGCAATGATATTGTATTTTTATTCCACTGCTACGTCCACCACTCTTACAAGTTGGAAATAAAACCGTCTTTTTAAGCTCCTGTGACCTCCATGTCTCTTCCATGGGGCACTGATAATGTCTTTTTATTCCAATGTAACCTCCACCACTTTTCCAAGGGGCAGAAAAACCATCTTGTTAAGCTACTGTGACCTCCATGTCTCTTCCAAGGGACATTAAAACCATCTTTTTAAACCTCTCTGAACACAACAGCTCTTCCAAGGGGCATTAAAACCGTCTTATTATGCTACTGTTACCTTCATGTCTCTTCCACGGGAAATTAATATTGTCTTTTCATTCCACTGCGTCCTCCACCACTCTTCCAAGCGGCATTAAATTTGTCTTGTTAAGTTACTGTGACCTCCACGTCTCTTCCACGGGGCATGGATATTGTCTTTTTATTCCACTGCGACCTCCACAACTCTTCCAAGGGGCATTAAAACCATCATGTTAAGCTACTGTGACCTCCACTTCTCTGCGAAGGGGCATTAAAACTTTCTTGTTAAACCACTCTGTACTCCACCACATTTCCAAGGGGTATTACAACCGTCTTGTTAAGCTACTGTGACCTCCACGTCTTTTCCACGGGGCATTAATATTGTCTTTTTATTCCACTGCAACCTCCACCTCTCTTCCAAGGTGCATTAAAACCGTCTTGTTAAGCTATTGTGACCTCCAAGTCTTTTCCACGGGGCATTGATATTGTCTTTTTATTCCACTGCGACCTCCACCACTCTTTCAAAGGGCATTAAAACTGTTTTGTTAAGCTACTGTGACCTCCACGTCTCTTCAACTGGGCATTGATATTGTCTTTTTTTTCCACTGCGACCTCCACCACTCTTCCAAGGGGCATTAAAACCGTCTTGTTAACCTACTGTGACATCCATGTCTCCTCCAAGGGGCATTAACACCGTCTTGTTAAACCACTCTGAATTCCACAGCTCTTCCAAGGGGCTGTAAAACCATGGTATTAAGCTACTTTGACCTCGACGTCTCTTCCACGGGGCAATGATAATGTCTTTTTATTCCTCTTCGACCTCCATCACTCTTCAAAGGGGCATGAAAACCATATTGTTAAGGTGCTGTGACCACCACGTCTCTTCCACGGGGCATTGATATTGTCTTTTTTCCACTGTGATCTCCACCACTCTTCCAAGGGGCATTGATATTATCTTTATATTCCATTGCGATCTCCACCACTCTTCCAAGGGACATTGAAACCGTCTTGTTAAGCTACTGTGATCTCCACGTCTCTTCCACGGGGCATTGATATTGTCTTTTTATTCCACTGTAACCTCCACCACTCTTCCAAGGGGCATTAAAACCATTTTGTAAAGCTACTGTGACCTCCATGTCTCTTCCACGGGGCATTGATATTGTCTTTTTATTCCACTGCTACATCCACCACTCTTCCAAGTGGCAGTGATATTTTATTTTTATTCCACTGCGACCACCACCACTCTTCGAAGGGGCATTAAAACCGTCTTGTTAAGCTACTGTGACCTCCACGTCTCTTCCACGGGGCATTGATATTGTCTTTTTATTCCACTGCGACCTCCACCACTCTTCCAAGGGGCATTAAAACCGCCTTGTTAAGCTACTGTGGCCTCCACGTCTCATCCAAGGGGCATTGATTTTGTCTTTTTATTCCACTGCTACCTCCACCACTTTTCCAATGGGCATTGACATTGTCTTTTTATTCCACTGCTACATCCACCACTCTTCCAAGGGGCATTAAAACCGCCTTGTTAAGCTACTGTGACCTCTACGTCTCTTTCATGGGCCATTGATATTGACATTTTATTCCACTGCGACCTCAACCACTCTTCCAAGGGGCATTGATATTGTCTTTTTATTCCACTGCGACCACCACCACTCTTCGAAGGGGCATTAAAACGGTCTTGTTAAGCTACTGTGACATCCACGTCTCTTCCACGGGGCATTGATATTGTCTTTTTATTCCACTGCGACCTCCATCACTCTTCAAAGGGGTATTAAAACCGTATTGTTAAGCTGCTGTGACCACCACATCTCTTCCACGGGGCATTGATATTGTCTTTTTTCCACTGTGATCTCCACCACTCTTCCAAGGGGCATTGATATTATCTTTATATTCCACTGCGATCTCCACCGCTCTTCCAAGGGACATTGAAACCGTCTTGTTAAGCTACTGTGATCTCCACGTCTCTTCCACGGGGCATTGATATTGTCTTTTTATTCCACTGTAACCTCCACCACTCTTCCAAGGGGCATTAAAACCGTCTTGTAAAGCTACTGTGACCTCCACATCTCTTCCACTTGGCATTGATATTGTCTTTTAATTCCACTGCGACCTCCACCACTCCTCCAAGGGTGATTGATATTTTCTTTTTTTTCCATTGCGACCTCCACTACTCTTCCAAGGGGCAAAAAAAACATCTTGCTAAGCTTCTGTGACCTCCACGTCTATTCCACGGGGCATTGATATTGTCTTTTTATTCCATTGTAACCTCCACCACTTTTCCAAGGGGCATTAAAACCGTCTTGTTAAGCTACAGTTACCTTCACGTCTCTTCCAGGGGGCATTAAAACCGTCTTGTTAAGCCACTCTGAACTCCACAGCTCTGTCCTCTGCCAAGGGGCATTAAAATTATCTGGTTAACCTAATGTGACCTCCACGTCTCTTCCACTACGCATTGATGTAGTGTTTTTATTCCACTGTAACCTCCACCACTCTTCCAAGGGGCATTAAAATCATCTTGTAAAGCTACTGTGACCTTCACATCTCTTCCAAGGGACATTAAAATCGTCTTGTTAAACCACTCTGAACTCCACAGCTCTGCCAAGGTGCATTAAAACCGTCTTGATAATCTACTGTGACCTCCATGTCTCTTCTACGTGGCAATGATATTTTCTTTTTATTCCACTGAGATCACAACCACTCTTCAAAGGGGCAATAAAACTGTCTTGTTAAGCCACTGTGACCTCCGCGTCTCTTCCTCGGGGCATTGATATTGTCTTTTTATTCCGCTGTAACCTCCACCACTCTTCCAAGGGGCATTAAAACCGTCTTGTTAAGTTAATGTGACCTTCACGTCTCTTCCACTGGGCATTGATATTGTCTTTTTATTCCACTGCGACCTTCACCACTTTTCCAAGGGGCATTGATATTGTCTTTTTATTCCACTGTGACCACCACCACTCATCGAAGGGGCATTAAAACCGTCTTGTTAAGCTACTGTGACATCCACGTCTCTTCCACGGGGCATTGACATTGTCTTTTTATTCCACTGCGACCTCCATCACTCTTCAAAGGGGTATTAAAACCGTATTGTTAAGCTGCTGTGACCACCACATTTCTTCCACGGGGCATTGATATTGTCTTTTTTCCATTGTGATCTCCACCACTCTTCCAAGGGGCATTCATATTATCTTTATATTCCACTGCGATCTCCACCACTCTTCCAAGGTACATTAAAACAGTCTTGTTAAGCTACTGTGACCTCCACGTCTCTTCCATGGGGCATTGATATTGTCTTTTTATTCCACTGTAACCTCCACGACTCTTCCAAAGGGCTTTAAAACCGTCTTGCTACGCTACTATGACCTTCACGTCTCTTCAACGGGACATTGATATTGTGTTTTTATTCCACTGCGACCTCCACCACTCCTCAAAGGGTGATTGATATTTTCTTTTTTTTCCATTGCGACCTCCACTACTCTTCCAAGCGGCAAAAAAAACATCTTGCTAAGCTACTGTGACCTCCACGTCTATTCCACGGGGCATTGATATTGTCTTTTTATTCCATTGTAACCTCCACCACTCTTCCAAGGGGCATTAAAACCGTCTTGTTAAGCTACAGTTACCTTCATGTCTCTTCCAAGGGGCATTAAAATCGTCTTGTTAAGCCACTCTGAACTCCACAGCTCTGCCCTCTGCCAAGGGGCATTAAAATTATCTGGTTAACCTATTGTGACCTCCACGTCTCTTCTACTGGGCATTGATGTAGTGTTTTTATTCCACTGTAACCTCCACCACTCTTCCAAGGGGCATTAAAATCGTCTTGTAAAGCTACTGTGACCTTAACATCTCTTCCAAGGGACATTAAAATCGTCTTGTTAAACCACTCTGAACTCCACAGCTCTGCCAAGGTGCATTAAAACCGTCTTGATAATCTACTGTGACCTCCATGTGTCTTCCACGCGGCAATGATATTGTCTTTATATTCCACTGCAATCACAACCACTCTTCCAAGGGGCAATAAAACTGTCTTGTTAAGCCACTGTGACCTCCTCGTCTCTTCCACGGGGCATTGATATTGTCTTTTTATTCCGCTGTAACCTCCACCACTCTTCCAAGGGGCATTAAAATCGTCTTGTTAAGCTACTGTGACCTTCACGTCTCTTCCACTGGGCATTGATATTGTCTTTTTATTCCACTACGACCTCCACCACTCTTCCAAGGGGCATTGATATTGTCATTTTATTATACTGCGAACCACCACCACTCTTCCAAGAGGCATTAAAATCGTCTTGTTACGCTACTGTGACCTCCTCTTCTCTTCCACTGGGCATTAATATTGTCTTTATATTCCACTGTAACCTCCACCACTCTTCCAAGGGGCATTAAACCTTTCCTCTTAAGCTACTGTGACCTCCACGTCTCTTCCAAGGGGAATTAAAACCGTCTTGTTAAACCACTCTGAACTCCACAGCTCTTCCAAGGGGCATTAAATCCGTCTTATTAAGCTACTTTGACTTCCACGTCTCTTTTACGGGGAATTGATATTGTCTTTATATTCCACTGTAACCTCCACCACTCTCCCAAGGGGCATTAAACCTTCTTGTTAAGCTACTGTGATCTCCACGTCTCTTCCACGGGGTATTGATATTGTCTTTTTATTCCACTGTGACCTCCACCAATCTTCCAAGGGGCATTGATAATGTCTTTTTATTCCACTAAGACCTCCACCACTCTTCCAAGGGGCATTAAAACCGTATTGTTAAGCTACTGTGACCTTCACCTCTTTTCCAAGGGGCATTAAAACCGTCTTGTTAAACCACTCTGAACTCCACAGTTCTGCCAAGGGGCATTAAATCCGTCTTGATAATCTACTGTGACCTCCACGTCTCTTCCACGCGGCAATGATATTGTATTTTTATTCCACTGCGACGTCCACCACTCTTACAAGTTGGAAATAAAACCGTCTTGTTAAGCTACTGTGACCTCCATGTCTCTTCCATGGGGCACTGGTAATGTCTTTTTATTCCAATGTAACCTCCACCACTTTTCCAAGGGGCACGAAAGCTGTCTTGTTAAGCTACTGTGACCTCCATGTCTCTTCCAAGGGACATTAAAGCCATCTTTTTAAACCTCTCTGAACTCCACAGCTCTTCCAAGGGGCATTAAAACCGTCTTTTTATGCTACTCTTACCTCCATGTCTCTTAAACGGGATATTGATATTGTCTTTTCATTCCACTGCGTCCTCCACCACTCTTCCAAGGGGCATTAAATTTGTCTGGTTAAGCTACTGTGACCTCCACGTCTCTTCCACGGGGCATTGATATTGTCTTTTTATTCCACTGCGACCTCCACCACTCTTCCAAGGGGCATTAAAACCATCTTGTTTAGCTGCTGCGACCTCCACTTCTCTGCCAAGGGGCATTAAAACTTTCTTTTTAAACCACTCTGTACTCCACCACATTTCCAAGGGGCATTAAAACCGTCTTGTTAAGCTACTGTGACCTCCATGTCTCTTCCACGGGGCATTAATATTGTCTTTTTATTCCACTGCAACCTCCACCACTCTTCCAAGGGGCATTAAAACCGTCTTGTTAAGCTGCTGTGACCCTCCAAGTCTTTTCCACGGGGCATTGATATTGTCTTTTTATTCCACTGCGACCTCCACCACTCTTTCAAAGGGCATTAAAACTGTTTTGTTAAGCTACTGTGACCTCCACGTCTCTTCAACTGGGCATTGATATTGTCTTTTTTTTCCACTGCGACTTACACCACTCATCCAAGGGACATTAAAACCGTCTTGTTAAGCTACTGTGACCTCCATGTCTCTTCCAAGGGGCATTACCACCATCTTGTTAAACCACTCTGAATTCCACACCTCTTCCAATGGGCAGTAAAGCCATGTTATTAAGCTACTTTGACCTCGACGTCTCTTCCACGGGGCAATGATAATGTCTTTTTATACCACTTCGACCTCCATCACTCTTCAAAGGGGCATTAAAACAGTATTGTTAAGTTGCTGTGACCACCACGTCTCTTCCACGGGGCATTGATATTGTCTTTTTTCCACTGTGATCTCCACCAGTCTTCCAAGGGGCATTGATATTATCTTTATATTCCACTGCGATCTCCACCACTCTTCCAAGGGACATTGAAATCATTTTGTTAAGCTACTGTGATCTACACTTCTCTTCCACGGGGACTTGATATTGTCTTTTTATTCCACTGTAACCTCCACCACTCTTCCAAGGGGCATTAAAACTGTTTTGTAAAGCTACTGTGACCTCCATGTCTCTTCCACGGGGCATAGATATTGTCTTTTTATTCCACTGCTACCTCCACCACTCTTCCAAGGGGTATTGATATTGTCTTTTTATTCCACTGCTACCACCACCACTCTTCGAAGGGGCATTAAAACCGTCTTGTTAAGCTACTGTGACCTCCACGTCTCTTCCACGGGGCATTGATATTGTATTTTTATTCCACTGCGACCTCCACCACTCTTCCAAGGGGCATTAGAACCGCCTTGTTAAGCTACTGTGGCCCCCACGTCTCATCCAAGGGGCATTGATTTTGTCTTTTTATTCCACTGCTACCTCCACCACTTTTCCAATGGGCATTAAAACCATCTTCTTAAGCTACTGTGACCTCTACGTCTCTTCCATGGGGCATTGATATTGTCATTTTATTCCACTGCGACCTCCACCACTCTTCCAAGGTGCATTGATATTGTCTTTTTATTCCACTGCGACCACCATAACTCTTCGAAGGGGCATTAAAACCGTCTTGTTAAGCTACTGTGACATCCAGGTCTCTTCCACGGGGCATTGATATTGTCTTTTTATTCCACTGCGACCTCCATCACTCTTCAAAGGGCTATTAAAACTGTATTGTTAAGCTGCTGTGACCACGACATCTCTTCCACGGGGCATTGATATTGTCTTTTTTCCACTGTGATCTCCACCACTCTTCCAAGGGGCATTCATATTATCTTTATATTCCACTGCGATCTCCACCACTCTTCCAAGGGGCATTGAAACCGTCTTGTTAAGCTACTGTGATCTCCACGTCTCTTCCACGGGGCATTGATATTGTCTTTTTATTACACTGTAACCTCCATAACTCTTCCAAGGGGTATTAAAACCATCTTGTAAAGCTACTGTGACCTCCACGTCTCTTCCAAGGGGCAATGATATTGTCTTTTTATTCCACTGCGACCACCACTACTCTTCGAAGGGGCATTAAAACCATTTTGTTAAGCTACTGTGATCTACACTTCTCTTCCACAGGGAATTGATATTGTCTTTTTATTCCACTGTAACCTCCACCACTCTTCCAAGGGGCATTAAAACTGTTTTGTAAAGCTACTGTGACCTCCATGTCTCTTCCACGGGGCATAGATATTGTCTTTTTATTCCACTGCTACCTCCACCACTCTTCCAAGGGGCATTGATATTGTCTTTTTATTCCACTGCGATCACCACCACTCTTCGAAGGGGCATTAAAACCGTCTTGTTAAGCTACTGTGACCTCCACGTCTCTTCCACGGGGCATTGATATTGTATTTTTATTCCACTGCGACCTCCACCACTCTTCCAAGGGGCATTAGAACCGCCTTGTTAAGCTACTGTGGCCCCCACGTCTCATCCAAGGGGCATTGATTTTGTCTTTTTATTCCACTGCTACCTCCACCACTTTTCCAATGGGCATTAAAACCATCTTCTTAAGCTACTGTGACCTCTACGTCTCTTCCACGGGGCATTGATATTGTCATTTTATTCCACTGCGACCTCCACCACTCTTCCAAGGGGCATTGATATTGTCTTTTTATTCCACTGCGACCACCATAACTCTTCGAAGGGGCATTAAAACCGTCTTGTTAAGCTACTGTGACATCCAGGTCTCTTCCACGGGGCATTGATATTGTCTTTTTATTCCACTGCGACCTCCATCACTCTTCAAAAGGGTATTAAAACTGTATTGTTAAGCTGCTGTGACCACGACATCTCTTCCACGGGGCATTGATATTGTCTTTTTTCCACTGTGATCTCCACCACTCTTCCAAGGGGCATTGATATTATCTTTATATTCCACTGCGATCTCCACCACTCTTCCAAGGGGCATTGAAACCGTTTTGTTAAGCTACTGTGATCTCCACGTCTCTTCCACGGGGCATTGATATTGTCTTTTTATTACACTGTAACCTCCACCACTCTTCCAAGGGGCATAAAAACCATCTTGTAAAGCTACTGTGACCTCCACGTCTCTTCCAAGGGGCATTGATATTGTCTTTTTATTCCACTGCGACCACCACTACTCTTCGAAGGGACATTAAAACCATTTTGTTAAGCTACTGTGACCTCCACGTCTCTTCCACGGGGCGTTGATATTGTCTTTTTATTCCACTGCGACCTCCACCACTCTTCCAAGGGGCATTGATATTGTCTTTTTATTCCACTGCGACCACCACCACTCTTCGAAGGTGCATTAAAACCGACTTGTTAAGCTACTGTGACCTCCACGTCTCTTCCACGGGGCATTGATATTGTCTTTTTATTCCACTGCGACCTCCACCACTCTTCCAAGGGGCATTAAAACCGTCTTGTTAAGCTACTGTGACCTCCACGTCTCTTCTACGGGGCACTGATATTGTCTTTTTATTCCCTGCGACCTACACCACTCTTCCAAGGGGCAATAAAATTTTCTTTTTAAGCAACTGTGACCTCCACGTTTCTTCCACGGGGCAGAGATATTTTCTTTTTATTCCACTGCGACATCCACCACTCTTCCAAGGTGCATTGATATTGTCTTTTTATTCCACTGCAACCTCCAACACTCTTCCAAGGGGCATTAAAACTGTCTTGATAAGCTACTGTGACCGCCACATCTCTTCCACGGGGCGTTGATATTATCTTTTTATTCCAATGTAACCTTCACCACCTTTCCAACGTGCATTAGAACTGCCTTGTTAAGCTACTGTGGCCTCCCCGTCTCATCCAAGGGGAATTAAAACCGTCTTGTTAAACCAATCTGAACTCCACAGCTCTTCCAAGGGGCATTAAAACCGTCTTGTTAAGCTACTGTGACCTCCACGTATATTCCACGGGGCATTTATATTGACTTTTTAATCCAATGCGATCTCCACCACTCTTCCAAGGGGCATTAAAACTGTGTTGTTAAGCTACTGTGACCTCGACATCTCTTCCACGGGGCATTGAAATTGTCTTTTTCTTTCACTGTAACCTCCACCACTTTTCCAATGGGCATTAAAACTCTCTTTTTAAGCTACTGTGACCGCCACGTCTCATCCAAGGATCATTAATACCGTCTTTATAAACCACTCTGAACTTCACAGCTCTTCCAAGGTATATTAAAACCATCTTGTTAAGCTACTTTGACCTCCACGTCTCTTCCACGGGGCATTAATATTGGCTTTTTATTCCACTGCGACCTCCACCACTCTTCCAAGGGGCATTAAAACCATCTTGTTAAGCTACTTCTACGTTCACGTCTCTTGCACGGGGCATTGATATTCTCTTTTTACTCCACTGCAACCTCCACCACTCTTCTAAGGGGCACTAAACCTGTATTGTTAAGCTACTGTGACCACAATGTCTCTTCCACAGGGCATTGATATTGTCTTTTTATTCCACTGCGACCTCCACCAATCTTCCAAGTGGCATTAAAACAGTCTTGTTAAGCTACTATTACCTCCACGTCTCTTCCACGGGGCATTGATATTGTCTTTTTATTCCACTGCGACCAACATCACTCTTCCAAGGAACATTGATATTGTCTTTTTATTCCACTGCGACCCCCACAGCTCTTCCAACGGGCATTAAAACCGTCTTGTTAAGCTACTGTGACTTCCACGTCTCTTCCAAGGGGCATTAAAACCGTTTTGTTAAACCTCTCTCAACTCCACAGCTCTTCCAAGGGGCATTAAAACAGTCTTATAAAGCTACTGTGACCTCCACGTTTCTTCCACTGGGCATTGATATTGTCTTTTTATTCCAATGTAACCTACACCACGATTCCAATTGGCACTAAAACCGTCTTGTTAAGCTACTGTGACCTCCATGCCTCTTCCAAGGGGCATTAAAACTGTCTTGTTAAACCTCTCTGAACTACACAGTTCTTCCAAGGGGCATTAAAACAGTCTTGTTATGCTACTGTGACCTTCATGTCTGTTCCACTGGGTATTGATATTGTCTTCTTATACCACTGCGACCTCCACCACTCTTCCAAGGGGCTTTAAAATAGCCTTGTTAAGATACTGTGACCTCCACGTCCCTTCTACGGGGCATTGATATTGTCTTTTTATTCCACTGTATCCTCCACCACTCTTCCAAAGGGCATTAAAACTGTCTTGTTAAGCTACTGTCATCTTCACGTCTCTTCCAAGGGGCATTAAATCCTTCTTGTTAAACCACTCTGAATGCCACAGCTCTGCCAAGGGGCATTAAAAAGTGTCTTGTTAAGCTACTGTGGCCTCCATGTCTTTTCCACAGGGCATTGATATTGTCTTTTTTTTTCACTGTAACCTCCACCACTCTTCCAAGAGGCATTAAAACTGTCTTGTTAAGCTACTGCTACCTCCACGTCTCTTCCAAGGGGCATTAAAACCATCTTGTTAAACCACTCTGTGCTCCACAGCTTTTCCAAGGGGCATTAAAACCATCTTGTTAAGCTACTGTGACCTCCACGTCTCTTCCACGGGGCATTGATATTGTCTTTTTATTCCACAGCGACCCCCACTACTCTTCTAATGGGCATTAAAACCGTCTTGTTAAGCGACTCTGACCTCCACGTCTCTTCCACGGGGCATTGATTTTGTCTTTTTATTCCACTGCTACCTCCACCACTCTTCCACGGGGCATGAAAACCATTTTGTTAAATTTCTGTGACCTCCATGTCTCTTCTACGGGGAATTGATATTGTCTTTTTAGTCCAATACGATCTCCACCACTCTTCCAAGGGGCATTGATATTGTCTTTTTATTCCACTGCAACCGCCACAACTTTTCTAAGGGCCATTAAAACCATCTTGTTAAGCTACTGTGACCTCCACGTCTCTTACACGGGGCATTGATATTGTTTTTTTATTCCACTGCGACATCCACCACTCTTCCAAGGGGCATTAAAACCGCTTTGTTAAACTACTGTGACCTCCACGTCTCTTCCACGGGGCATTGATATTGTATTTTTATTCCACAGCGACCTCCACGACTCTTCCAAGGGGCATTAAAACCGTCTTGTTAAGCTACTGTGACCTCCACGTCTTTTCCAAGGGGCATTGATATTGTCTTCTTATTCCACTGCGACCTCCACCCATCTTCCAAGCGGCATTAAAACTGTCTTGTTAAGCTACTATTACCCCCACGTCTCTTCCACGGGGCATTGATATTGTCTTTTTATTCCACTGCAACCAACATCACTCTTCCAAGTAACATTGATATTGTCTTTTTATTCCACTGCGACCCCCACAACTCTTCCAACGGGCATTAAAACCATCTTGTTAAGCTACTGTGACTTCCACGTCTCTTCCAAGGGGCATTAAAACCGCCTTGTTAAACCTCTCTGAACTCCACAGCTCTTCCAAGGGGCATTAAAACTGTCTTGTTATGCTACTGTGACCTCCACATTTCTTCCAATGGGCATTGATATTGTCTTTTTATTCCAATGTAACCTACACCACGATTCCAATTGGCACTAAAACCGTCTTGTTAAGCTACTGTGACCTCCACGTCTCTTCCAAGTGGCATTAAAACTGTCTTGTTAAACCTCTCTGAACTCCACAGTTCTTCCAAGGGGCATTAAAACAGTCTTGTTATGCTACTGAGACCTTCATGGCTGTTCCACTGGGTATTGATATTGTCTTCTTATACCACTGCTACCTCCACCACTCTTCCAAGGGGCATTAAAATAGTCTTGTTACGCTACTGTGACCTCCACGTCCCTTCTACGGGGCATTGATATTGTCTTTTTATTCCACTGCAACCTCCACCACTCTTCCAAGGGGCATTGTTATTGTTTTTTTATTCCACTGCGACCTCCACTACTCTTCCAAGGGACTTTGATATTGTCTTTTTATTACTCTGCGACCTCCACCAAGGGGCAATAAAGCCATCTTTTTAAGCTACTGTGACCTCCAAGTCTCTTCCACGGGGCATTCATATTGTCTTTTTATTCCACTGTAACCTCCACCACTCTTCCAAGGGGCATTAAAACTGTCTTGTTAAGCTACTGTCATCTTCACGTCTCTTCAAAGGGGCATTAAATCCTTCTTGTTAAACCACTCTGAATGCCACAGCTCTGCCAAGGGGCATTAAAAAGTGTCTTGTTAAGCTACTGTGGCCTCCACGTCTTTTCCACAGGGCATTGATATTGTCTTTTTTTTTCACTGTAACCTCCACCACTCTTACAAGAGGCATGAAAACTGTCTTGTTAAGCTACTGCTACCTCCACGTCTCTTCCAAAGGGCTTTAAAACCATCTTGTTAAACCGCTCTGTACTCCACAGCTCTTCCAAGGTGCATTAAAACCATCTTGTTAAGCTACTGTAACCTCCACGTCTCTTCCACGGGGCATTGATTTTGTCTTTTTATTCCACTGCTACCTCCACCACTCTTCCACGGGGCATGAAAACCATTTTGTTAAGTTTCTGTGACCTCCATGTCTCTTCTACGGGGAATTGATATTGTCTTTTTAGTCCAATACGACCTCCACCACTCATCCAAGGGGCATTATTATTGTCTTTTTATTCCACTGCAACCGCCACAACTTTTCTAAGGGCCATTAAAACCATCTTGTTAAGCTACTGTGACCTCCACGTCTCTTACACGGGACATTGATATTGTTTTTTTATTCCACTGTGACCTCCACCACTCTTCCAAGGGGCATTAAAACCGCTTTGTTAAACTACTGTGACCTACACGTCTTTTCCACGGGGCATTGATATTGTATTTTTATTCCACAGCGACCTCCACTACTCTTCCAAGGGGCATTAAAACCGTCTTGTTAAGCTACTGTGACCTCCACGTCTTTTCCAAGGGGCATTGATTTTGTCTTTTTATTCGAATGCGACCTCCACTACTCTTCCAAGGAACATTGATATTGTCTTTTTATTCCACTGCGACCTCCACCCCTTTTCTAAGGGCCATTAAAACCAACTTGTTAAGCTACTGTGACCTCCACGTCTCTTGCACCGGGCATTGATATTGTATTTTTATTCCACTGCAAACTCCACCACTCTTTTAAGGGGCATTACAACTGTCTTTTTAAGCTATTTAGATCTCCACGTCTCTTCCCCGGGGCATTGATATTGTCTTTTTATTCCACTGTAACCTCCACCACTCTTCTAAGGTGCAGTAAAACCATCTTGTAATGCTAATGTGACCACCACGTCTCTTCCAAAAGGCATTAAAACCATCTTGTAAAATCAATCTGAACTCCACAGCTCTTCCAAGGGGCATTAAAACTGTACTGTTAAGGTAGTGTGACCTCCACGTCTCTTCCAAGGGGCATTGAAATTGTCTTTTTATTCCACAGCGACCTCCACCACTCTTCCAAGTAGTATTAAAATCGTCCTGTTAAGCTGCTGTGAAATCCACGTCTCTTCCACGGGGCATTGATTTTGTCTTTTTATTCCACTGTAACCTATATCACTTTTCCAAGGGGCATTAAAACCATCTTGTAAAGCTAATGTGGCCTCCACGTCTCTTCCAAGGGTCAATAAAACCATCTTGTAAAACCACTCTGAACTCCACCACTTTTCCAAGAGACATTTAAACCGTCTTGTTAAGCTACTGTGACCTCCACGTCTCTTCGAAGGGGCATTGATATTGTCTTTTTATTCCACTGCGACCTCCAGCAATCTTCCAAGGGGTATTGATATTGTCTTTTTATTCCACTGCAACCTCTAGCACTCTTCCAAGGGGCCTTGATATTGTTGTTTTATTAAACTGCGAACTCCACCACTCCTCCAACGGGCATTAAAACCGTCTTGTTAAGTTACTGTGACCTCAACGTCTCTTCCACGGGGCATTGATATTGTCTTTTTATTTCACTGTAACCTCCACCACTCTTCCAAGGGGCATTAATACCGTTTTTTTAAGCTACTGTAACCTCCACGTCTCTTCCAAGGGGCTTTCAAACCGTCTTGTTAAACCACTCTGAACTCCACAGCTCTTCCAAGGGGGAGTAAATCTGACTTGTTAAGCTACTGTGACCTCCACGTTTCTTCTACGGGGCATTAATATTGTCTTTTTATTCCACTTCGAACTCCAACACTCTTCCAAAGGGCATTTAAACCGTCTTGTTTAGCTACTGTGACCTCCACGTCTCATCCAAGGTGCATTCATTTATTTTTTTTTATTCCACTGCGACCTCCACAACACTTCCAATGGACATTGATATTGTCATTTTATTCCATTGCGACCTCCACCACTCTTCCAAGGGGCCGTGATATTGTCTTTTCATTCCACTTCGAAATCCACCATTCTTCCAAGGGGCATTGATATTGTCTTTTCATTCCACTGCGAAATCCACCACTCTTTTAAGCGGCATTACAATTGTCTTTTTAAGCTATTTAGATCTCCACGTCTCTTCCCCGGGGCATTGATTTTGTCTTTTTATTCCACTGTAACCTCCATCACTCTTCCAGGGGGCTTTAAAACCATCTTGTAAAGCTAATGTAACCTCCACGTCTTTTCCAAGGGTCAATAAAACCATCTTGTAAAACCACTCTGAACTCCACCACTTTTCCAAGGAGCATTTAAACCATCTTGTTAAGCTACTGTGACCTCCACGTCTCTTCCAAGGGGCATTGATATTGTCTTTTTATTCCACTGCGACCTCCAGCAATCTTCCACGGGGTATTGATATTGTCTTTTTATTCCACTGCAACCTCCACCACTCCTCCAAGGGGCCTTGATATTGTCGTTTTATTAAACTGCGAACTCCACCACTCCTTCAACGGGCATTAAAACCGTCTTGTTAAGTTACTGTGACCTCCACGTCTCTTCCACGGGGCATTGATATCGTCTTTTTATTCCACTGCAACCTCCACCACTCTCCAAAGGGCATTGATATTTTCTTTTTATTCCACTGCAACCTCCAGCACTCTTCCAAGGGGCAAAAAAAACATTTTGTTAAGCTACTGTGACCTCCACTTCTCTTCGACGGGGCATTGATATTGTCTTTTTATTTCACTGTAACCTCCACCACTCTTCCAAGGGGCATTAATACAGTTTTTTTAAGCTACTGTGACCTCCACGTCTCTTCCAAGGGGCTTTCAAACCGTCTTGTTAAACCACTCTGAACTCCTCAGCTCTTCCAAGGGGGAGTAAAACTGACTTATTAAGCTACTGTCACCTCCACGTTTCTTCTACGGGGCATTAATATTGTCTTTTTATTCCACTTCGAACTCCAACACTCTTCCAAGGGGCATTTAAACCGTCTTGTTTCAAACTCCAACACTCTTCCAAGGGGTATTTAAACTGTCTTGTTAAGCTACTGTGACCTCCACGTCTCATCCAAGGGGCATTCATTTATTTTTTTTTATTCCATTGTGACCTCCACCACTCTTCCAAGGGGCCGTGATATTGTCTTTTTATTACACTGCGAACTCCACCATTCTTCCAAGGGGCATTAAAACCATCTTGTAAAGCTAAAATGACCTCCACGTCTCTTCCACGGGGAATTGATGTCTTTTTAATCCACTGCGACTTCCACCACTCTTACAAGGGGCATTAAAACCATCTTGTTATGCTTCTTTGACCTCCACGTCTCTTCCCCGAGGCATTGATATTGTCTTTTATTCCACTGCGACCTCCACCATTCTTCCAAGCGGCATTGATATTGTCTTTTTATTCCACTGCGACCTCTACCACTCTTCCAAGGGGCATTAAAACCGTCATTTTAAGATACTGTGACCTCCACGTCTCTTCCAAGGGGCATTCAAACCGTCTTGGTAAACCACTGTGAACTCCACCACTCTTCCAAGGGGAATTTAAACTGTCTTGTTAAGCTACTGTGACCTCCACGTCTCTTGCAAGGGGCATTGATATCGTCATTTTATTCCACTGTGAGCTCCACCACTCTACCAAGGGGCATTTATATTGTCTTTTTTTTCCACTGCGACCTCCACCACTCTTCCAAAGGGCCTTGATAATGTGTTTTTATTCCACTGCAAACTCCACAACTCTTCCAAAAGGCATTAAAACCATCTTGTTATGCTACTGTGACCTCCATGTCTCTTCCACGCGGCATTAATATTGTCTTTAAATTCCATTGTAACCTTTACCACTCTTCCAAAGGGCAATATAACCATATTGTTAAGCTACTTTGAGCTCCACGTCTCTTCCAAGGGGCATTGATATTGTCGTTTTATTCCCTGCGACCTCCACCACTCTTCCAAGGGGCAATAAAACCGTCTTTTTAAGGTATTGTGACCTCCACGTTTGTTCCTCGGGGCATTGATATTGTCTTTATATTCCACTGCGACATCCACCACTCTTCCAAGGGGCATTAAAACTGTCTTGTTAAGCTACTGTGACCTCCACGTCTCTTCCACGGGGCATTGATATTGTCTTTCTATTCCACTTTAACCTTCACCACCTTTCCAAGGGGCATTAGAACCACCTTGTTAAGCTACTGTGGACTCCATGTCTCATCCAAGGGGCATAAAAACCATCTTGTTAAACCACTCTGAACTCCACAGCTCATCCAAGGGGCATTAAAAACGTCTTGTTAAGGTACTGTGACCTCCACGTCTATTCCATGGGGCATTGATATTGTCTTTTTATTCCACTGCGACCTCCACCACTCTTCCAAGGGGCATTGATATTGTCTTTTTATTCAAGTGCGATATCTACCACTCTTCCAAGGGGCATTAAAACTGTCTAATTAAGCTACTGTGTCCTCCACGTCTCTTCCAAGAGCCATTGATATCGTCTTTTTATTCCACTGCGACCTCCAACACTCTTCCAAGGGGCATTAAAACCGTCTTGTTAAGCTACAGTGACCTCCACGTCTCTTCCACAGGGCATTGATATTGTCTTTTTATTCCACTTTAACCTTCATCACCTTTCCAAGGGGCATGAGAACCTCGTTGTTAAGCTACTGTGGTCTCCACGTCTCATCCAAGGGGCATTAAAACCATCTTGTTAAACCACTCTCAACTCCACAGTTCTTCCAAGGGGCATTAAAACCGTCTTGTTAAGCTACTGTGACATCCACGTCTATTCCACGGAGCATTGATATTGTATTTTTATTCCACTGCGACCTCCACCACTCTTCCAAGGGGGATTGATATTGTCTTTTTATTCCACTGCGATCTCCACCACTCTTTCAAGGGGCATTAAAACTATCTTGTTAAGCTACTGTGTCCTCCACGTCTCTTCCAAGAACCATTGATATCATCTTTTTATTCCACTGCGACCTCCACCACTCTTCCAAGGGGCATTAAAACTGTCTTGTTAAGCTACTGTGACCTCCACGTCTCTCCACGGATCATTGATAGTGTCTATTTTTTCCACTGTAACCTCCACCACTCTTCCAAGGGGCAATAGAACCGTATTGTTAAGCTAATTTGACCTCCACGTCTCTTCCATGGGGCATTGATTTTGTCTATTTCTTCCCTGCGACCCCCAACACTCTTCCAAGGGCTATTGATATTGTCTTTTTATTCCACTGCAACCTTCACCACTCTTCCAAGAGGCTTTAAAACCATTTTGTTAAGCTACTGTGACCTCCACGTCTCTTCCACGGGGCAATGATATTGTCTTTTTATTTCACTGTAATCTCGCCCACTCCTCCAAGTGGCATTAATACCGTGTTTTTCAGCTACTGTGACCTCCATGTCTCTTCAAAGGGGCATTCAAACCTTCTTGTTAAACCACTCTGAACTCCACAGCTCTTCGAAGGGGCATTAAAACTTTCTTGTTAAGCTACTGTGACTTCCACGTCTCTTCTACAGGGCATTAACATTGTCTTTTTATTCCACTGCAAAATCCACCACTCTTACAAGGGGCATTTAAACCATCTTGTTAAGCTAATGTGACCTCCACGTCTCTTCCAAGTGGCATTGATATCGTCTTTTTATTCCACTGCGACCTCCACCACTCCTCCAAGGGGCATTGATATTGTCTTTTTATTCCACTGCGACCTCCACGACTCTTCCAAGGGGCATTGATGTTGTATTTTTATTCCACTCCAAACTCCACCACTCTAGCAAGCGGCATTAAAACCATCTTGTTAAGCTACTGTGATCTCCACATCTCTACCACGGGGCATTGATATTGTCTTTAATTTCCACTGTAACCTCCACCACTCTTCCAAGGGGAAATAAAACCGTATTGTTAAGCTACTTTGACCTCCACGGTTCATCCAAGGGGCATTGATATTGTCTTTTTATTGCCTGCGACCTCCAGCACTCTTCCAAGGGGCAATAAAACCATCTTTTTAAGCTAATGTGACTTCCACGTTTCTTCCACATGGCAATGATATTGTCTTTTTTTTCCACTGCGACATCCACCACTCTTCCAAAAGGCATTGATATTGTCTTTTTATTCCACTTTAACCTCCAACACTCTTCCAAGGGGCATTAAACTGTCTTGCTAAGCTACTGTGACCTCCACGTCTCTTCCACGGGGCATTGATATTGTCTTTTTATTCCAATGTAACCTTCACCACCTTTCCAAAGGGCATTAGAACTAAATTGTTAAGCTACTGTGGCCTCCAAGTCTCATCCAAGGGGCATTAAATCCGTCTTGTTAAACCACTGTGATCTCCACAGCTCTTCCAAGGGGCATTAGAACCGTCTTGTTAAGCTACTGTGACCTCCACGTCTATTCAATGGGGCATTGATACTGTCTTTTTATTCCAATGCGACCTCCTTCACTCTTCCAAGGGGCATTAAAACCGTCTTGTAAAGCTAATGTGACCACCGTGTCTCTTCCAAGGGGCATTAAAACCATCTTGAAAAACCACTCTGAACTCCACAGCTCTTCCAAGGGGCATTAATACCGTATTGTTAAGCTACTGTCACCTCCACGTCTCTTCCACGGGGCATTGATATTGTCTTTTTATTCCACAGTGATCTCCACCACTCTTCCATGTAGCATTAAAACCGTCTTGATAAGCTACTGTGACCTCAACGTCTCTTCCACGGGGCAGTGATTTTGTCTTTTTATTCCTCTGTAACCTCCAGCACTCTTCCAAGGGGCATTAAAACAGTCTTGTAAAGCTAATGTGACCTCCATGTCTCTTCCACGGGGCATTGATGTTGTCTTTTTATTCCACAGCGACCTCCACCACTCTTCCTAGTAGCATTAAAACTGTCTTGTTTTGCTATTGTGACCTCCACGTCTATTCCACAGGGGGAACTGATATTGTCTTTTTATTCCACTACGACCTCCACCACTCTTCCAAAGGGCATTGATATTGTCTTTTTATTCCACTGTAACCTCCTCCACTGTTCCAAGGAGCATTAAAACCATCTTGTTAAGCTACTGAGACCTCCACATCTCTATCAAGGGGCATTAAAACTGTCTTGTTAAACCACTCTGAACTCCACAGCTCTTCCAATGGGCATTTAAACCGTCTTGTTAAGCTACTGTGACCTCCATGTCTCTTACAGGGCATTGTTATTGTCTTTTTATTCCACTTAGACCTCCACCACTCTTCCAAGGGGCATTAAAACCATCTTGTTAAGCTACTGTGTCCTCCACGTCTCTTTCACGGGGCATTGACATTGTCTTTTTATTCCACTGCGACCTCCACCACTCTGCCAAGGGGCATTGATATTGTCTTTTTATTCCACTGTAACCTCCTCCACTGTTCCAAGGGGCATTAAAACCATCTTGTTAAGCTACTGAGACCTTCACATCTCTATCAAGGGGCATTAAAACCATCTTGTTAAACCACTCTGAACTCCACAGCCCTTCCAAGGGGCATTAAAACCGTCTTGTTAACCTACTGTAACCTCCACGTCTCTTTTACGGGGCATTGATATTGTCTTTTTATTCCACTGCGACCTCCACCACTCTCCCAAGGGGCATTAAAAGCGTCTTGATAAGCTACTGTGACCTCCACGTCCCTTCCACGGGGCATTAATATTGTCTTTTTATTCCACTGCGACCTCCACCACTCTACCAAGGGGCATTGATATTGTCTTTTTATTCCACTGCGAACTCCACCACTCTTCCAAGGGACATTGATATTGTCTTTTTATTCCACTGCGACCTTCACCTTTCTTTGTCACGCTGTCTCTGTGTACTGGAGGTAGGGGGCCTAAGCTGACCCTAAGCTGGGGCCCTGACTAATCCCTCTACCTGGAGGTACTGTTAAAGGTACAGAGGTCCAGGCCGCCAGCGTAACCCCTACCTCCTGAGGATCCCTGCACCTAAGTAATCTAGTCCTGAGAAGGACCCCTGATCACAACAAAAGGGGACAGGTAATAATATGCCCACACTCAGTACTTAGACGAACGAGACAGTACAACGGTAAAACCAAAACCACCTTGCATACAAAAACTACACAACTACAACAGAGGGAACACCAACGGTAAAGGAGATAAATGTTAAAGTGAGGAAGGGAAAAAAACACTCCAAATACACTTAGCTCTGAAACTCCAAATACCACGATCCGCTCTGTTAGTCTGCATGAAATGCTTTCACCGACACTTCCCTAACAGACCGGCAGGCATTTGAAGGAGTCCCACTACAGCAGCATTGATTGCAGCTGGGCGAGGCTGGACCTTGTCTAGCACAGAGAGAGAGTTAACTCCCTCACTGCCGAAAAACACAAAGCACCAAAAACTCAGCTGCGAGAAGTCAGGCTGTGTAATCGTGAGGATCTTCGTGGCGACACACCCGTGACAGTACCCCTCCTTCTACTAGGGGCCTCCGGACCCTCAGGGCCAGGTTTATCCGGGTGAGTCGTGTGGAAGGCCCGAACTAATCGGTCTGCGTTAATATCCGACGCAGGAACCCACATCCTCTCCTCAGGACCATACCCCTTCCAATGAACCAGGTACTGAAGGGACCGGCGATTAAAGCGTGAATCGATGACCCTCGATACCTGGAACTCCAAGTTACCATTGACCACCACTGGAGGGGGAGGTAAAGGTGACGGTACCACCGGCGCCACATACCTCTTAAGCAATGATCTGTGGAACACGTTGTGAATTTTAAACGTAGGGGGGAGGTCAAGACGGAATGCCACCGGATTAATTATAGAACTGATCCTGTACGGCCCGATGAACCTGGGACCCAGTTTCCAGGAGGGAACCTTAAGTTTTATATTCCTGGTAGACAACCATACCCGATCGTTCACACTTAGGTCCGGACCAGACACTCTCCTCCTATCAGCCATACGTTTGTATCGGTTCCCCATAGTATTCAGATTCTTCAGCACCCCTCTCCATACTGAAGCGAGTGATGAAGAAAATCGTTCCTCCTCAGGAACCCCCGAAGAGACCCCCTACTGAAAGTACAAAACTGGGGGTGAAAACCATATGCCCCAAAAAACGGGGACTTACCAGTGGACTCGCTCCGCCTATTATTAAGAGCAAACTCTGCCAGAGGTAAGAAAGAAGCCCAGTCCTCCTGGTTCTCTGACACAAAACACCGGAGATATGTCTCCAAGCTCTGGTTCATACGTTCCGTCTGACCATTGGTCTGAGGATGAAAAGCCGATGAGAACGATAAATGCATCCCCCGCCATGTACAAAACGCCTTCCAGAATTTGGACACAAACTGAGACCCCCGATCTGACACCACCTCGGAGGGTACCCCGTGAAGCCTCACAATCTCCCCAATGAACACCTGCGCAAGAGTTTTAGCATTAGGAAGAGCAGGAAGAGCGATAAAATGTGCCATCTTGCTGAACCTGTCCACTACAGCGAGTATGACCGTTTTACCTGAAGACGGAGGGAGGTCCGTAATAAAGTCCATAGACAGATGAGTCCAAGGACGCTCCGGGATCTTCAAAGGTAAGAGGGCCCCAGACGGACGGGTATGTGAGGTCTTAGAGCGCGCACAAACCCCACAGGACGCGACAAAAGTTACCACCTCCTTATGTAAGTTAGGCCACCAAAACCGACGCGAGAGGAGATCCACAGTTGCTTTACTCCCTGGGTGTCCTGCTAAAGCTGAGTTATGGTGTGCCTCGATCACCTTTTGTCGCAACTGATCTGGAACAAACAGTCTCCCCGGAGGTCCAACAGGGGCGTCCCCCTGAGCCTCCAATACCTCCTCCTCAAGCTCAGAGCATACTGCCGAAACCACCACCCCCTCCTGAAGGATAGGAATCGGGTCGTCCGTATTCCCGGCCCCAGGGAAACTACGAGATAAGGCATCCGCCTTTACATTTTTTGACCCAGGACGATATGTAACGACAAAATTAAACCTGGTAAAAAACAATGACCACCTAGCTTGTCTGGGATTCAGACGTTTCGCGGACTCCAGATAAAGCAGGTTCTTGTGATCGGTGATGACGGTGACCGGATGGACTGACCCCTCTAAAAAATGGCGCCACTCCTCAAAAGCTAACTTAGTGGCCAAGAGTTCCCTATTGCCGACATCGTAATTCCTCTCAGCGGACGACAATTTTTTAGAGAAAAAGGCGCACGGATGCCACTTACCAGGGGACGAACCTTGTGACAATACTGCTCCCACCCCTACCTCGGAAGCGTCTACCTCTACAATGAATGGCTGTGACGCATCAGGTTGAATGAGTATGGGTGCTGAGGAAAAACATTTTTTCAAGGAGGAGAATGCTTGACAAGCCTTGTCAGACCACCTAGAAAAATCCGTCCCCTTTTTAGTCATGTCTGTGAGAGGCTAAACCATGGACGAGAAATTACGCATGAACTTCCGGTAATAATTAGCAAACCCCAGGAAACGTTGTAGTGCCTTAAGATTCTCTGGCCGATCCCACTCAAGAACTGCCCGCACTTTCCCAGGGTCCATACGAAAACCGGACGCTGAAACCAGGAAGCCTAAAAACTGGAGTTCCTGTACGGCGAACACACACTTTTCCCATTTGGCATACAGTTTATTATCCCGCAAGATCTGTAACACCTGCCTAACGTGCTCCTGATGAGACACCAGATCCGGCGAGTAAATTAAGATATCATCCAGATATATGACAACAAACTGTCCCACCAGGCGGCGAAAAATGTCATTAACAAAGTGTTGGAACACCGCCGGGGCATTAGTCAGACCGAATGGCATGACAAGGTTCTCACAATGCCCCTCCGGAGTGTTAAACGCCGTCTTCCACTCATCCCCCTCCTTCATCCTAAGCAGATTGTACGCCCCCCTGAGATCCAACTTAGAGAACCATTTGGCGCCCACGATCTGATTAAAGAGATCGGGAATAAGTGGGAGCGGATACGGATCTCGGACCATAATCCGATTAAGTTCACGGAAATCCAGGCAAGGGCGTAGGCCTCCATCTTTCTTCTTAACAAAGAAGAACCCCGCGGCCACCGGTGAAGATGAAGGTCTAATATGCCCCTTAGCCAGACTTTCTGAAATATAATCCTTCATGGCCTGCCTCTCAGGACCAGAAAGGTTATACAACCTAGCTTTAGGTAACTTGGCCTCAGGGAGCAGTTTTACAGAACAGTCATACTCGCGATGAGGAGGTAGTTCCTGACACCCTTTCTCCGAGAATACATCCTCAAAGTCCGCCAGAAATGGAGGTAAGACCCTAGGAGTAACCGCACCGATGACCGTATTCATGCAGTTTTTATTACAGAATTTACTCCATTGGCTTATCTCTCCGGATTGCCAATTAATAACCGAGTTATGCTTAGTTAACCAAGGAAGGCCCAACACTATAGGAGTGGGAAGACCCTCCAACACGTAGCAAGACAACAGTTCTTTATGTATCGCCCCCACTTGAAGTTTTACGTTATGCACAGCTTGCAAAAAACTTCCCTAACCGAGAGGCCTGGCATCGATCGAGAATATGGGGATGGGTTTAGCCAACTCACTCAATCGCATACCTTGAACCCGGGCAAACCGAGCGTCCACCAGATTAGCCCCGGCCCCACTATCCAGAAGAACAGATATCCTCTCAGTTCTCGTACCCACCACCACCTCTGCCGGAACGAGAAACTGAGACGAACCTAGGGACGAAATACCTACTCCCAGATTGCCGTCCACCACACAACCTGGGATCAACAGTTTTCTGACGACTCTTCACTCTGCAAGGGACGGGATGGACACCCCCCAATAAAATGTCCCTTTCTCCCGCAGAAGAAACACCTTCCTGTCTTATGGCACACCACCAGTCCCCTCCCCCGAAATGATGTCCCTCCTAATTGCATAGGCTCCTCTGGACTGACCAGGGGAACCACCATATGAGGGGACCTTGTAGGAGGTGGAGTCATCACAGGGGGTGGAGTTATCCCGCACCTCTCCCGAAGCCATCTGTCAATGCGAATAGCAAGGGCCATAGCGGCTTCCAGTGACGCGGGAGAGTCATACTGTGCCAACACATCCTGTAATTTGTCGGATAAACCTTGACAAAACTGGCTCCTAAGAGCCGGGTCATTCCATTGGGTGTCAGTGGCCCACCTACGGAACTCCGAACAGAATTCCTCCGCCGGACGATCTTCCAGCTGGATCCTACGTAACTTAGATTCAGCAAGGGAGATCCGATCCGGGTCATCATATACAAGACCCAGAGCAGCAAAAAACCTATCCACTGACTGGAGAGCCGGGGAGCCCGGGGGAAGAGAGAACGCCCAAGATTGTGGGTCCCCTTGTAGGAGCGAGATGACAATTCCCACCCTTTGTTCTTCACTCCCCGATGACCGAGGCCGCAGCCGAAAGTACAACTTGCATGCCTCCCGGAAAACAAAAAACTTGTCCCGCCCCCCAGTGAACCTGTCAGGGAGAGCTACTTTAGGTTCTGGACCGGCTTGCTCCTGAGGATACAAAACCTTGGACCTAACGTCCGCCAGCTCCATGGACAAACTCTGCAACTGCCGAGCTAGACCGGCTACTGGATCCATGGTAGCTGGAGAAAATCTAAGTGGTCGGTGAAAATGTCACGCTGTCTCTGTGTACTGGAGGTAGGGGGCCTAAGCTGACCCTAAGCTGGGGCCCTGACTAATCCCTCTACCTGGAGGTACTGTTAAAGGTACAGAGGTCCAGGCCGCCAGCGTAACCCCTACCTCCTGAGGATCCCTGCACCTAAGTAATCTAGTCCTGAGAAGGACCCCTGATCACAACAAAAGGGGACAGGTATTAATATGCCCACACTCAGTACTTAGACGAACGAGACAGTACAAGGGTAAAACCAAAACCACCTTGCATACAAAAACTACACAACTACAACAGAGGGAACACCAACGGGAAAGGAGATAAATGATAAAGTGAGGAAGGGAAAAAAACACTCCAAATACACTTAGCTCTGAAACTCCAAATACCACGATCCGCTCTGTTAGTCTGCATGAAATGCTTTCACCGACACTTCCCTAACAGACCGGCAGGCATTTGAAGGAGTCCCACTACAGCAGCATTGATTGCAGCTGGGCGAGGCTGGACCTCGTCTAGCACAGAGAGAGAGAGAGTTAACTCCCTCACTGCCGAAAAACACAAAGCACCAAAAACTCAGCTGCAAGAAGTCAGGCTGTGTAATCGTGACGATCTTTGTGGCGACACACCCGTGACACTCTTCCAAGGGGCAATAAAACCATCTTGTTAAGCTACTGTGACCTCCACGCCATTTCCACGGGGCATTGATATTGTCTTTTTATCCCACAGTAACCTCCACCACTCTTCCAAGGGGCATTAAAACCATCTTCTTAAGCTACTGTGACTTCTACATCTCTTCCACGGGGCATTGATATTGTCTTTTTATTCCACTGCGACCTCCACCACTATTTCAAGGGGCATTGATATTGTCTTTTTATTCCACTGCGACCACCACCACTCTTCGAAGGGGCATTAAAACCGACTTGTTAAGCTACTGTGACCTCCACGTCTCTTCCACGAGGCATTGATATTGTCTTTTTATTCAACTGCGACCTCCACCACTCTTCCAAGGGGCATTAAAACCATCTTGTTAAGCTACTGTGACCTCCATGTCTCTTCTACGGGGCATTGATATTGTCTTTTTATTCCCTGTGACCTACACCACTCTTCCAAGGGGCAATAAAATTTTCTTTTTAAGCAACTGTGACCTCCACGTTTCTTCCACGGGGCAGAGATATTTTCTTTTTATTCCACTGCGACATCCACCACTCTTCCAAGGTGCATTGATATTGTCTTTTTATTCCACTGCAACCTCCAACACTCTTCCAAGGGGCAGTAAAACTGTCTTGATAAGCTACTGTGACCTCCACATCTCTTCCACGGGGCGTTGATATTGTCTTTTTATTCCACTGTAACCTTCACCACCTTTCCAACGTGCATTAGAACTGCCTTGTTAAGTTACTGTGGCCTCCCCGTCTCATCCAAGGGGAATTAAAACCATCTTGTTAAACCACTCTGAACTCCACAGCTCTTCCAAGGGGCATTAAAACCGTCTTGTTAAGCTACTGTGACCTCCACGTATATTCCACGGGGCATTTATATTGACTTTTTAATCCAATGCGATCTCCACCACTCTTCCAAGGGGCATTAAAACTGTGTTGTTAAGCTACTGTGACCTCGACATCTCTTCCACGGGGCATTGAAATTGTCTTTTTATTCCACTGTAACCTCCACCACTTTTCCAATGGGCATTAAAACTCTCTTTTTAAGCTACTGTGACCGCCACGTCTCATCCAAGGATCATTAATACCGTCTTTATAAACCACTCTGAACTTCACAGCTCTTCCAAGGGGCATTAAAACCGTCTTGTTAAGCTACTTTGACCTCCACGTCTCTTCCACGGGGCATTAATATTGGCTTTTTATTCCACTGCAACCTACACCACTCTTCCAAGGGGCATTAAAACCATTGTGTTAAGCTACTTCTACGTCCACGTCTCTTGCACGGGGCATTGATATTCTCTTTTTACTCCACTGCGACCTCCACCACTCTTCTAAGGAGCACTAAAACTGTATTGTTAAGCTACTGTGACCACAATGTCTCTTCCAAGGGGCATTAAAACTGTCTTGTTAAACCTCTCTGAACTACACAATTCTTCCAAGGGGCCTTAAAACAGTCTTGTTATGCTACTGTGACCTTCATGTCTGTTCCACTGGGTATTGATATTGTCTTCTTATACCACTGCGACCTCCACCACTCTTCCAAGGGGCTTTAAAATAGTCTTGTTAAGATACTGTGACCTCCACGTCCCTTCTACGGGGCATTGATATTGTCTTTTTATTCCACTGTATCCTCCACCACTCTTCCAAGGGGCATTAAAACTGTCTTGTTAAGCTACTGTCATCTTCACGTCTCTTCCAAGGGGCATTAAGTCCTTCTTGTTAAACCACTCTGAATGCCACAGCTCTGCCAAGGGGCATTAAAAAGTGACTTCTTAAGCTACTGTGGCCTCCACGTCTTTTCCACAGGGCATTGATATTGTCTTTTTTTTTTCATTGTAACCTCCACCACTCTTCCAAGAGGCATTAAAACTGTCTTGTTAAGCTACTGCTACCTCCACGTCTCTTCCAAGGGGCATTAAAACCATCTTGTTAAACCACTCTGTGCTCCACAGCTCTTCCAAGGGGCATTAAAACCATCTTGTTAAGCTACTGTGACCTCCACGTCTCTTCCACGGGGCATTGATATTGTCTTTTTATTCCACAGCGACCCTCACTACTCTTCCAATGGGCATTAAAACCGTCTTGTTAAGCTACTCTGACCTCCACGTCTCTTCCACGGGGCATTGATTTTGTCTTTTTATTCCACTGCTACCTCCACCACTCTTCCACGGGGCATGAAAACCATTTTGTTAAATTTCTGTGACCTCCATGTCTCTTCTACGGGGAATTGATATTGTCTTTTTAGTCCAATACGACCTCCACCACTCTTCCAAGGGGCATTGATATTGTCTTTTTATTCCACTGCAACCGCCACAACTTTTCTAAGGGCCATTAAAACCTTCTTGTTAAGCTACTGTGACCTCCACGTCTCTTCCACGGGGCATTGATATTGTTTTTTTATTCCACTGCGACCTCCACCACTCTTCCAAGGGGCATTAAAACCGCTTTGTTAAACTACTGTGACCTCCACGTCTCTTCCACAGGGCATTGGTATTGTATTTTTATTCCACAGCGACCTCCACGACTCTTCCAAGGGGCATTAAAACCGTCTTGTTAAGCTACTGTGACTTCCACGTCTTTTCCAAGGGGCATTGATATTGTCTTTTTATTCCACTGCGACCTCCACCAATCTTCCAAGCGGCAATAAAACTGTCTTGTTAAGCTACTATTACCTCCACGTCTCTTCCACGGGGCATTGATATTGTCTTTTTATTCCACTGCGACCAACATCACTCTTCCAAGGAACATTGATATTGTCTTTTTATTCCAATGTAACCTACACCACGATTCCAATTGGCACTAAAACCGTCTTGTTAAGCTACTGTGACCTCCACGTCTCTTCCAAGGGGCATTAAAACTGTCTTCTTAAACCTCTCTGAACTCCACAGTTCTTCCAAGGGGCATTAAGACAGTCTTGTTATGCTACTGTGACCTTCACGTCTGTTCCACTGGGTATTGATATTGTCTTCTTATACCACTGCGACCTCCACCACTCTTCCAAGGGGCATTAAAATAGTCTTGTTACGCTACTGTGACCTCCACGTCCATTCTATGGGGCATTGATATTGTCTTTTTATTCCACTGCAACCTCCACCACTCTTCCAAGGGGCATTGTTATTGTCTTTTTATTCCACTGCGACCTCCACTACTCTTCCAAGGGACTTTGATATTGTCTTTTTATTACTCTGCGACCTCCACCAAGGGGCAATAAAGCCATCTTTTTAAGCTACTGTGACCTCTAAGTCTCTTCCACGGGGCATTCATATTGTCTTTTTATTCCACTGTAACCTCCACCACTCTTCCAATGGGCATTAAAACTGTCTTGTTAAGCTACTGTCATCTTCACGTCTCTTCCAAGGGGCATTAAATCCTTCTTGTTAAACTACTCTGAATGCCACAGCTCTGCCAAGGGGCATTAAAAAGTGTCTTGTTAAGCTACTGTGGCCTCCACGTCTTTTCCACAGGGCATTGATATTGTCTTTTTTTTTCACTGTAACCTCCACCACTCTTCCAAGAGGCATTAAAACTGTCTTGTTAAGCTACTGCTACCTCCACGTCTCTTCCAAGGGGCATTAAAACCATCTTGTTAAACCGCTCTGTACTCCACAGCTCTTCCAAGGGGCATTAAAACCATCTTGTTAAGCTACTGTGACCTCCACGTCTCTTCCACGGGGCATTGATTTTGTCTTTTTATTCCACTGCTACCTCCACCACTCTTCCACGGGGCATGAAAACCATTTTGTTAAGTTTCTGTGACCTCCATGTCTCTTCTACGGGGATACGGGGAATTAATATTGTCTTTTTAGTCCAATACGACCTCCACCACTCTTCCAAGGGGCATTGATATTGTCTTTTTATTCCACTGCAACCGCCACAACTTTTCTAAGGGCCATTAAAACCATCTTGTTAAGCTACTGTGACCTCCACGTCTCTTACACGGGGCATTGACATTGTTTTTTTATTCCACTGCGACCTCCACCATTCTTCCAAGGGGCATTAAAACCGCTTTGTTAAACTACTGTGACCTACACGTCTTTTCCACGGGGCATTGATATTGTATTTTTATTCCACAGCGACCTCCACTACTCTTCCAAGGGGCATTAAAACCGTCTTGTTAAGCTACTGTGACCTCCACGTCTTTTCCAAGGGGCATTGATTTTGTCTTTTTATTCCACCGCTACCTCCACCACTCTTCCACGGGGCATGAAAACCATTTTGTTAAGTTTCTGCGACCTCCATATCTCTTCCACGGGGCATTGATATTGTCTTTTTAGTCCAATGCGACCTCCACCACTCTTCCAAGGAACATTGATATTGTCTTTTTATTCCACTGCGACCTCCACCCCTTTTCTAAGGGCCATTAAAACCAACTTGTTAAGCTACTGTGACCTCCACGTCTCTTGCACCGGGCATTGATATTGTATTTTTATTCCACTGCAAACTCCACCACTCTTTTAAGGGGCATTACAACTGTCTTTTTAAGCTATTTAGATCTCCACGTCTCTTCCCCGGGGCATTGATATTGTCTTTTTATTCCACTATAACCTCCACCACTCCTCTAAGAAGCAGTAAAACCGTCTTGTAATGCTAATGTGACCACCACGTCTCTTCCAAAAGGCATTAAAACCATCTTGTAAAACCAATCTGAACTCCACAGCTCTTCCAAGGGGCATTAAAACTGTATTGTTAAGCTAGTGTGACCTCCACGTCTCTTCCAAGGGGCATTGAAATTGTCTTTTTATTCCACAGCGACCTCCATCACTCTTCCAAGTAGTATTAAAATCGTCCTGTTAAGCTGCTGTGAAATCCATGTCTCTTCCACGGGGCATTGATTTTGTCTTTTTATTCCACTGTAACCTCCATCACTCTTCCAAGGGGCATTAAAACCATCTTGTAAAGCTAATGTTACCTCCACGTCTCTTCCAAGGGTCAATAAAACCATCTTGTAAAACCATTCTGAACTCTACCACTTTTCCAAGAGACATTTAAACCATCTTGTTAAGCTACTGTGACCTCCACGTCTCTTCGAAAGGGCATTGATATTGTCTTTTTATTCCACTGCGACCTCCAGCAATCTTCCAAGGGGTATTGATATTGTCTTTTTATTCCACTGCAACCTCCACCACTCTTCCAAGGGGCCTTGATATTGTTGCTTTATTAAACTGCGAACTCCACCACTCCTCCAACGGGCATTAAAACCGTCTTGTTAAGTTACTGTGACCTCAACGTCTCTTCCACGGGGCATTGATATTGTCTTTTTATTTCACTGTAACCTCCACCACTCTTCCAAGGGCATTAATACCGTTTTTTTAAGCTACTGTAACCTCCACGTCTCTTCCAAGGGGCTTTCAAACCGTCTTGTTAAACCACTCTGAACTCCACAGCTCTTCCAAGGGGGAGTAAAACTGACTTGTTAAGCTACTGTGACCTCCACGTTTCTTCTACTGGGCATTAATATTGTCTTTTTATTCCACTTCGAACTCCAACACTCTTCCAAAGGGCATTTAAACCGTCTTGTTTAGCTACTGTGACCTCCACGTCTCATCCAAGGGGCATTCATTTATTTTTTTTTATTCCACTGCGACCTCCAAAACACTTCCAATGGGCATTGATATTGTCATTTTATTCCATTGCGACCTCCACCACTCTTCCAAGGGGCCGTGATATTGTCTTTTCATTCCACTTCGAAATCCACCATTCTTCCAAGGGGCATTGATATTGTCTTTTCATTCCACTGCGAAATCCACCATTCTTCCAAGGGGCATTAAAACCATGTTGTAAAGCTAAAATGACCTCCACGTCTCTTCCACTGGGAATTGATGTCTTTTTAATCCACTGCGAACTCCACCACTCTTTTAAGCGGCATTACAACTGTCTTTTTAAGCTATTTAGATCTCCACGTCTCTTCCCCGGGGCATTGATTTTGTCTTTTTATTCCACTGTAACCTCCATCACTCTCTAGGGGGCATTAAAACCATCTTGTAAAGCTAATGTGACCTCCACGTCTCTTCCAAGGGTCAATAAAACCATCTTGTAAAACCACTCTGAACTCCACCACTTTTCCAAGGGGCATTTAAGCCGTCTTGTTAAGCTACTGTGACCTCCACGTCTCTTCCAAGGGGCATTGATATTGTCTTTTTATTCCACTGCGACCTCCAGCAATCTTCCAAGGGGTATTGATATTGTCTTTTTATTCCACTGCAACCTCCACCACTCCTCCAAGGGGCCTTGATATTGTCGTTTTATTAAACTGCGAACTCCACCACTCCTTCAACGGGCATTAAAACCGTCTTGTTAAGTTACTGTGACCTCCACGTCTCTTCCACAGGGCATTGATATCGTCTTTTTATTCCACTGCAACCTCCACCACTCTTCCAAAGGGCATTGATATTTTCTTTTTATTCCACTGCAACCTCAAGCACTCTTCCAAGGGGCAAAAAAAACATTTCGTTAAGCTACTGTGACCTCCACTTCTCTTCGACGGGGCATTGATATTGTCTTTTTATTTCACTGTAACCTCCACCACTCTTCCAAGGGGCATTAATACAGTTTTTTTAAGCTACTGTGACCTCCACGTCTCTTCCAAGGGGCTTTCAAACCGTCTTGTTAAACCACTCTGAACTCCTCAGCTCTTACAAGGGGGAGTAAAACTGACTTATTAAGCTACTGTCACCTCCACGTTTCTTCTACGGGGCATTAATTTTGTCTTTTTATTCCACTTCGAACTCCAACACTCTTCCAAGGGGCATTTAAACCGTCTTGTTTCGAACTCCAACACTCTTCCAAGTGGCATTTAAACCGTCTTGTTAAGCTACTGTGACCTCCACGTCTCATCCAAGGGGCATTCATTTATTTTTTTTTATTCCTCTGCGACCTCCACAACTCTTCCAATGGGCATTGATATTGTCATTTTATTCCATTGCGACCTCCACCACTCTTCCAAGGCCCCGTGATATTGTCTTTTTATTACACTGCGAACTCCACCATTCTTCCAAGGGGCATTAAAACCATCTTGTAAAGCTAAAATGACCTCCACGTCTCTTCCACGGGGAATTGATGTCTTTTTAATCCACTGCGACTTCCACCACTCTTGCAAGGGGCATTAAAACCATCTTGTTATGCTTCTTTGACCTCCACGTCTCTTCCCCGAGGCATTGATATTGTCTTTTATTCCACTGCGAACTCCACCATTCTTCCAAGCGGCATTGATATTGTCTTTTTATTCCACTGCGACCTCTACCTCTTCCAAGGGGCATTAAAACCGTAGTTTTAAGATAGTGTGACCTCCACGTCTCTTCCAAGGGGCATTCAAACCGTCTTGGTAAACCACTGTGAACTCCACCACTCTTCCAAGGGGAATTTAATCTGTCTTGTTAAGCTACTGTGACCTCCACGTCTCTTGCAAGGGGCATTGATATCGTCATTTTATTCCACTGTGAGCTCCACCACTCTTCCAAGGGGCATTGATATTGTCTTTTTTTTCCACTGCGACCTCCACCACTCTTCCAAAGGGCCTTGATATTGTGTTTTTATTCCACTGCGAACACCACAACTCTTCCAAAAGGCATTAAAACCATCTTGTTATGCTACTGTGACCTCCATGTCTCTTCCACGCGGCATTAATATTGTCTTTAAATTCCATTGTAACCTTTACCACTCTTCCAAAGGGAAATATAACCATATTGTTAAGCTACTTTGAGCTCCACGTCTCTTCCAAGGGGCATTGATATTGTCGTTTTATTCCCTGCGACCTCCACCACTCTTCCAAGGGGCATTAAAACTGTCTTGTTAAGCTACTGTGACCTCCACGTCTCTTCCACGGGGCATTGATATTGTCTTTCTATTCCACTTTAACCTTCACCACCTTTCCAAGGGGCATTAGAACCACCTTGTTAAGCTACTGTGGCCTCCATGTCTCATCCAAGGGGCATAAAAACCGTCTTGTTAAACCACTCTGAACTCCACAGCTCATCCAAGGGACATTAAAAACGTCTTGTTAAGCTACTGTGACCTCCACGTCTATTCCACGGGGCATTGATATTGTCTTTTTATTCCACTGCGACCTCCACCACTCTTCCAAGGGGCATTGATATTGTCTTTTTATTCAAGTACGATATCTACCACTCTTCCAAGGGGCATTAAAACTGTCTAATTAAGCTACTGTGTCATCCACGTCTCTTCCAAGAGCCATTGATATCGTCTTTTTATTCCATTGCAACCTCCAACACTCTTCCAAGGGGCATTAAAACCGTCTTGTTAAGCTACTGTGACCTCCACGTCTCTTCCACCGGGCATTGATATTGTCTTTTTATTCCACTTTAACCTTCACCACCTTTACAAGGGGCATTAGAACCTCGTTGTTAAGCTACTGTGGTCTCCACGTCTCATCCAAGGGGCATTAAAACCGTCTTGTTAAACCACTCTCAACTCCACAGTTCTTCCAAGGGGCATTAAAACCGTCTTGTTAAGCTGCTGTGACATCCACGTCTATTCCACGGGGCATTGATATTGTATTTTTATTCCACTGCGACCTCCACCACTCTTCCAAGGGGGATTGATATTGTCTTTTTATTCCACTTCGATCTCCACCACTCTTCCAAGGGGCATTAAAACTATCTTGTTAAGCTACTGTGTCCTCCACGTCTCTTCCAAGAACCATTGATATCGTCTTTTTATTCCACTGCGACCTCCACCACTCTTCCAAGGGGCATTAAAACTGTCTTGTTAAGCTACTGTGACCTCCACGTCTCTCCACGGATCATTGATAGTGTCTATTTTTTCCACTGTAACCTCCACCACTCTTCCAAGGGGCAATAAAACCGTATTGTTAAGCTAATTTGACCTCCACGTCTCTTCCACGGGGCATTGATTTTGTCTATTTCTTCCCTGCGACCCCCAACACTCTTCCAAGGGGCATTGATATTTAGTGTTGAGCCACCCCCTTAGTGTTCGGGTTCGGTTCGGTTCGTCGAACACCGGGATGTTCGAGGAACTGTTCGTCGGACTGTTCGTCGAACACCTTAGAACACCGTCGAACACCGTTAAAACCAATGGCAGGCAAACAAAAACACATAGGAACACATAGAAAACACCTTCAAAGGTGTCCAAAAGCTCACAAACTGCTCAGAAGACGCTTTCTTTAAAAAAGCCGGCCGGCAATTCAGCAGCGGCATACACCGGTACCCGACAATTTAGACATGAAGGAATAGAGCATCACACATAGATTAGATAGATAGAAACATGTCAGTCACATATATATGAAGTACAGTGACAGTGTTGCTTACTGTACATGTCATTTAGTGTAAAGGATTTATTAAAAAATATAATAGTGTTTTCATGCACCGTCTCTTTAAAAAAGCCGGCCGGCAATTCAGCAGCGGTACCCGACAATTTAGAACAGAAAGATAGAGCTTCACACATAGATTAGATACAGGGCCGGCTCCAGGTTTTTCTGGGCCCCGGGCGAAAGAGTCTCAGTGGGCCCCTTTAACACATACCACGATTCATGATGCAGAGATACGGCGGAGAAATATATATATATAGTACAATGCAAAGATTTCACTTCATGAGTGATATCTATTGTAAATTCCACAATAGCTCAGAAACCGGTGAATCGCTCCACACAGAATAGTGGCCCCCATATAAGGCTCCATACGGAATACTGGTCCCCATATAACGCCCATACGGAATACTGGCCCCCATATAACGCTTCATACGGAATACTGGTCCCCATATAAGGCCCCATACGGAATACTTGCCCCCATATAAGGCCCCATACGGAATACTGGCCCCCATATAAGGCCCCATACGGAATACTGGCCCCATATAAGACCCCATACGGAATACTGGCCCCCATATAAGACCCCATACGGAATACTGGCCCCCATATAAGGCCCCATATGGAATACTGGCCCCCATATGGAATACTGGCCCCCATATAAGGCCCCATACGGAATACTGGCCCCCATATGGAATACTGGCCCCCATATAAGACCCCATACGGAATACTGGCCCCCATATAAGACCCCATACGGAATACTGGCCCCCATATAAGACCCCATACGGAATACTGGCCCCCATATAAGACCCCATACGGAATACTGGCCCCCATATAAGGCCCCATACGGAATACTGGCCCCCATATAAGGCCCCATACGGAATACTGGCCCCCATATAAGGCTCCATGCGGAATACTGACCCCCATATAAGGCTCCATGCGGAATACTGACCCCCATATAAGGCTCCATGCGGAATACTGACCCCCATATAAGGCTCCATGCGGAATACTGGCCCCCATATAAGGCTCCATGCGGAATACTGGCCCCCATATAAGGCTCCATGCGGAATACTGGCCCCCATATAAGGCCCCATACGGAATACTGGCCCCCATATAAGGCTCCATACGGAATACTGGCCCCCATATAAGGCTCCATACGGAATACTGGCCCCCATATAAGGCTCCATACGGAATACTGGCCCCCATATAAGGCTCCATACGGAATACTGGCCCCATATGGAATACTGGCCCTCATATAAGGCTCCATACGGAATACTGGCTTCCATATAAGGCTCCATAAGGAATACTGGCCGCCATATAAGGCTCCATACAGAATACTGGCCCCCATATAACGCTCCATACAGGATACTGGCCCCCATATAACGCTCCATACAGGATACCGGTCCCCATATAATGCTGCATGCAGGCTGTTACCCCCCACATAATGCCCCATACAGGCTGTCCCCCCCTTATAATGCTCCATGCAGGCTGTTACCCCCCACATAATGCCCCATACAGGCCCCTCCCTTTTAATGCTCCATGCAGGCTGTTACCCCCCACATAATGCCCCATACAGGCTGCCCCCCCCTTATAATGCTCCATGCAGGCTGTTACCCCCCACATAATGCCCCATACAGGCCCCCCCTTTTAATGCTCCATGCAGGCTGTTACCCCCCACATAATGCCCCATACAGGCTGCCCCCCCCCCCTTATAATGCTCCATGCAGGCTGTTCCCCCCCACATAATGCCCCATACAGGCCCCCCCCCTTTTAATGCTCCATGCAGGCTGTTACCCCCCACATAATGCCCCATGCAGGCTGTCACCCCTCCTCTTTATACTGCCCCATGCAGGCTGTCACCCCTCCTCTTTATAATGCCCCATGCAGGCTGTCACCCCTCCTCTTTATAATGCTCCATGCAGGCTGTCACCCCTCCTCTTTATACTGCCCCATGCAGGCTGTCACCCCTCCTCATTATAATGCCCCAAGCAGGAATCCCCCCCTCTTTATAATGCCCCATGCAGGCTGTTCCCCACCTTATAATGCCCCATGCAGGATGCCCCATGCAGGATGCCCCCCCCCTCCCCTCTTTATACTGCCCCATGCCTCCATACATTAAAAAAAAAAAAAAATCAAATACTCACCTCCCTTCTCCTCACCTGCTACCTGCTGCCCGCTGCCTGCTGCCTGCTGCCCGCTGCCTGCTGCCCGCTGCCTGGCTCCGAACTCCAGCGTTGTCGGCGTTGTCCCACTCAGCGCTCCCTGTGACGGCTCAGGGGAGGGCGCGGTGTAAAGACGTCACCGCGCCCTCTGACCTGAGACGTCACAGGGAGCGCAGAGCAGGAAGACAGCTGATCTGCGGAGGCACGGGGAGAGGTAAGTATCGGGCTGCCGGGGCCCTGAGCAAGCGGCGGAGAAGGGCGGGCGCAGACACCGCTCTCCTCCGCCCATAGCCCAGCGGGGTGCGCGACCGCCAGTGGGCCCCTCTGCCTGCTCAGGGCCCCGGCATTTGCCCGGGTGCGCCGGGTGCTGACGCCGGCCCTGATTAGATAGATAGAAACATGTCAGTGACATATATAATAAGTACAGTGACAGTGTTGCTTACTGTACTTGTCATTTACTGCAAAGGATTTATTAAAAAAAATAATAGTGTTTTCATGCACCGTCTCTTTAAAAAAGCCGGCCGGCAATTCAGCATCTGTACCCGACAATTTAGAATAGAAGGAATAGAGAATCACACATAGATTAGATAGATAGAAACATGTCAGCCACATATTTATGAAGTACAGTGACAGTGTTGCTTACTGTAATTGTCATTTAGTGTAAAGGATTTATCAAAAAAAATAATAGTGTTTTCATGCACCGTCTCTTTAAAAAAGCCGGCCGGCAATTCAGCATCTGTACCCGACAATTTATAACAGACAGAATAGAGCTTCACACATAGATTAGATAGATAGAAACATGTCAGTCACGTATATAATAAGTACAGTGATAGTGTTGGTTACTGTACTTGTCATTTAGTATTAAAATAAAGGATTTATTATTAAAAAAAATTGGCGTGGGGTTCCCCATAATTTTAGTCTCTAGCGGAGGTTAAGCAGACAGCTGGGGCAGATGTTTGAAGCCTGGGAAGGGGGTAATACCCACGGAGCTTCCCAGGCTACTAATATCAGCCCCCAGCTGAATACCTAGCCTTTACTGGCTATTAAAATGGAGGACCCCCCCAAAAAAAATGACGTGGGGTCCCCCCTAATTTAATAGCTAGCAAAGGCTAGGCAGACAGCTGGGGGCTGATATTAATAGCCCAGGAAGGGAGCCATGAATATTGGCCCCCTCCCAGGCTAGAAACACCAGCCGTCAGCCGCCCCAGAAATGGCGCATCCATAGGATGCGCCAATTCTGGCACTTAGCCTCGCTCTTCCACGCTGCCCTGGTGCGGTGGCAGTGGGGTAATAGGGCTGGGGATGATGTCAGCTTATAATGCCAGCTGACATCAAGCCCAGGTTAGTAATGGAGAGGCGTCTATAAGACACCCCCATTACTAACCCCATAGTCAAAGTTAAAAAAGAAACACAAACACCCAGAATAAAGTCCTTTAATTGAAATAAACACACAATTCTTTATTGTTCTAAATTAAACCATACTTACCATCACGCCCATTCCAGCTGAAGCCAACGATCTCCTGCAATAAAAGAAAAATAATAAAGCAACATCATCCTTACCTTTCCATGGTTCCCACGACAGCTTCAGCTCTGCTACATCGAGATGACAGGCTGGACCGCAGCAGAAAGCTGCCATCCAGCCTGTCATCCCGCAGACACTGAGAAGAGTACGCATGCTTGCGCTCCTCAGTGTCTCGCTGTGACGGCATAAAGATGAGACAAGTTCATGTCCAATGAACTCGGCGCACCTCATGCACGTCACTGACAGCGTGGGAGAATTCTCCTGCACTCAGCACTTCAGCGTGAGAATTCTCCCACGCTGTCAGTGACGTACATGAGGTCAGCTGAGTTCATTGGACATGAATGAGCTCACCTCATGCACGTCACTGACAGCGTGGGAGAATTCTCCTGCACTCAGCGCTACAGCGTGAGAATTCTCCCACGCTGTCAGTGACGTGCATGAGGTGAGCTCATTCATGTCCAATGAACTCAGCTGACCTCATGTACGTCACTGACAGCGTGGGAGAATTCTCACGCTGAAGTGCTGAGTGCAGGAGAATTTTCCCACGCTGTCAGTGACTTGCATGAGGGGCGCCGAGTTCATTGGACATGACCTCAGCTCATCTGGATGCCGTCACAGCCAGACACTGCAGAGCGCAAGCATGCCTGCGCTTCTCAGTGTCTGCGGGATGACAGGCTTGATGGCAGCTTTCTGCTGCGGTCCAGCCTGTTATCTCGATGTAGCAGAGCTGAAGCTGTCGTGGGAACCATGGAAAGGTAAGGATTATGTTGCTTTATTATTTTTCTTTTATTGCAGGAGATCGTTGGCTTCAGCTGGAATGGGTGTGATGGTAAGTATGGTTTAATTTAGAACAATAAAGGAATGTGTCTTTATTTCAATTAAAGGACTTTATTCTGGGTGTTTGTGTTTTTTTTTTAACTTTCACTATGGGGTTAGTAATGGGGGTGTCTTATAGACGCCTCTCCATTACTAACCTGGGCTTTATGTCAGCTGGCATTATAAGCTGACATCAACCCCAACCCTATTACCCCACTGCCACCGCTACAGGGCAGTGGGAAGAGCGAGGCTAAGTGCCAGAATTGGCGCATCCTAAGGATGCGCCATTTCTGGGGCGGCTGACGGCTGGTGTTTCTAGCCTTGGAGGGGGCCAATATTCATGGAACCCTTCCTGGGCTATTAATATCAGCCCCCAGCTGTCTGCCTAGCCTTTGCTAGCTATTAAAATAGGGGGGACCCCACGTCATTTTTTGGGGGGGTCCCCATTTTAATAGCTAGTAAAGGCTAGGTATTCCGCTGGGGGCTGATATTAGTAGCCTGGGAAGCTCCGTGGGTATTACCCCCTTCCCAGGCTTCAAACATCTGCCCCAGCCGTCTGCTTAACCTCCGCTAGAGCCTATAATTATGGGGATCCCCACGCCAATTTTTTTTTAAATAAATCCTTTATTTTAACACTAAATGACAAGTACAGTAATCAACACTGTCACTGTACTTCATATATATGTGACTGACATGTTTCTATCTATCTAATCTATGTGTGATTCTCTATTCCTTCTATTCTAAATTGTCGGGTACAGATGCTGAATTGCCGGCCGGCTTTTTTAAAGAGACGGTGCACGAAAACACTAATATTTTTTTAAATAAATCCTTTACACTAAATGACAAGTACAGTAAGCAACACTGTCACTGTACTTCATATATATGTGACTGACATGTTTCTATCTATCTAATCTATGTGTGATTCTCTATTCCTTCTATTCTAAATTGTCGGGTACAGATGCTGAATTGCCGGCCGGCTTTTTTAAAGAGACAGTGCATGAAAACACTATTATTTTTTTTTAATAAATCCTTTACACTAAATGACAAGTACAGTAAGCAACACTGTCACTGTACTTCATATATATGTGACTGACATGTTTCTATCTACCTAATCTATGTGTGATTCTCTATTCCTTCTATTCTAAATTGTTGGGTACAGATGCTGAATTGCCGGCTGGCTTTTTTAAAGAGACGGTGCATGAAAACACTATTATTTTTTTTAATAAATCCTTTACACTAAATGACAAGTACAGTAATCAACACTGTCACTGTACTTCATATATATGTGACTGACATGTTTCTATCTATCTAATCTATGTGTGAAGCTCTATTCTGTCTGTTATAAATTGTCGGGTACAGATGCTGAATTGCCGGCCGGCTTTTTTAAAGAGACAGTGCATGAAAACACTATTATTTTTTTTAATAAATCCTTTACACTAAATGACAAGTACAGTAAGCAACACTGTCACTGTGCTTCTTATATGTGTGACTGACATGTTTCTATCTATCTAATCTATGTGTGAAGCTCTATTCTTTCGGTTCTAAATTGTCGGGTACCGGTGTATGCCGCTGATGAATTGCCGGCTTTTCATGTTTCACTGTGAGCACTGTTCCCATCGATTTGGGCAATCACTGTAATGCCACAACCACCATAGCTGTGGCATTACAGTGAGTGGCAGACAATCCCTGCATGATTGGTGCTCTAAATAGCGCCAGACATGCAGGACACGCTTTTAGTGCACGAACAGTTATCGAACATAACCTCGAACAGCCGAATTTTTTGCAAATCGTTCGGGTTCGTCGAACAACTCGAACACCGCCCAAAACAGCTCGAATTTGAGATTGGCGAACAGTTCTAGTCGAACACCGCTCATCTCTATTGATATTGTCTTTTTATTCCACTGCAACCTTCACCACTCTTCCAAGAGGCTTTAAAACCATTTTGTTAAGCTACTGTGACCTCCACGTCTCTTCCACGGGGCAATGATATTGTCTTTTTATTTCACTGTAATCTCGCCCACTCCTCCAAGTGGCATTAATACCGTCTTTTTCAGCTACTGTGACCTCCATGTTTCTTCAAAGGGGCATTCAAACCTTCTTGTTAAACCACTCTGAACTCCACAGCTCTTCGAAGGGGCATTAAAACTTTCTTGTTAAGCTACTGTGACTTCCACGTCTCTTCTACGGGGCATTAACATTGTCTTTTTATTCCACTGCAAAATCCACCACTCTTCCAAGGGGCATTTAAACCATCTTGTTAAGCTAATGTGACCTCCACGTCTCTTCCAAGTGGCATTGATATCGTCTTTTTATTCCACTGCGACCTCCACCACTCCTCCAAGGGGCATTGATATTGTCTTTTTATTCCACTGCGACCTCCACGACTCTTCCAAGGGGCATTGATGTTGTATTTTTATTCCACTCCAAACTCCACCACTCAACCAAGCGGCATTAAAACCATCTTGTTAAGCTACTGTGATCTCCACGTCTCCACCACGGGGCATTGATATTGTCTTTAATTTCCACTGTAACCTCCACCACTCTTCCAAGGGGAAATAAAACCGTATTGTTAAGCTACTTTGACCTCCACGGTTCATCCAAGGGGCATTGATATTGTCTTTTTATTGCCTGCGACCTCCAGCACTCTTCCAAGGGGCAATAAAACCATCTTTTTAAGCTAATGTGACCTCCACGTTTCTTCCACATGGCAATGATATTGTCTTTTTATTCCACTGCGACATCCACCACTCTTCCAAAAGGCATTGATATTGTCTTTTTATTCCACTGTAACCTCCAACACTCTTCCAAGGGGCATTAAACTGTCTTGTTAAGCTACTGTGACCTCCACGTCTCTTCCACGGGGCATTGATATTGTCTTTTTATTCCAATGTAACCTTCACCACCTTTCCAAGGGGCAATAGAACTGAATTGTTAAGCTACTGTTGCCTCCAAGTCTCATCCAAGGGGCATTAAATCCGTCTTGTTAAACCACTGTGATCTCAACAGCTCTTCCAAGGGGCATTAGAACCGTCTTGTTAAGCTACTGTGACCTCCACGTCTATTCCACTTGGCATTGATACTGTCTTTTTATTCCAATGCGACCTCCACCAGTCTTCCAAGGGGCATTAAAACCGTCTTGTAAAGCTAATGTGACTACCACGTCTCTTCCAAGGGGCATTAAAACCATCTTGAAAAACCACTCTGAACGCCACAGTTCTTCCAAGGGGCATTAATATCGTAATGTTAAGCTACTGTCACCTCCACATCTCTTCCACGGGGCATTGATATTGTCTTTTTATTCCACAGTGATCTCCACCACTCTTCCAAGTAGCATTAAAACCGTCTTAATAAGCTACTGTGACGTCATAGTCTCTTCCACGGGGCAGTGATTTTTTCTTTTTATTCCTCTGTAAACTCCAGCAGTCTTCCAAGGGGCATTAAAACCGTCTTGTAAAGCTAATGTGAACTTCACGTCTCTTCCAAGGGGCATTAAAACCATCTTGTAAAACCACTCTAAACTCCACAGTTCTTCCAAGGGGCAATAAAATCGTATTGTTAAGCTAATGTGACCACCATGTCTCTTCCACGGGGCATTGATGTTGTCGTTTTATTCCACAGCGACCTCCACCACTCTTCCTAGTAGCATTAAAACCATCTTGTGAAGCTACTATGACTTCCACGTCTATTCCACGGGGCATTGATATTGTCTTTTTATTCCACTACGACCTCCACCACTCTTCCAAGGGCCATTGATATTGTCTTTTTATTCCACTGTTACCTCCTCCACTGTTCCAAGAAGCATGAAAACCATCTTGTTAAGCTACTGAGACCTCCACATCTCTATCAAGGGGCATTAAAACCGTCTTGATAAACCACTCTGAACTCCACAGCTCATCCAAGGGGCATTTAAACCGTCTTGTTAAGCTACTGTGACCTCCACGTCTCTTACAGGGCATTGTTATTGTCTTTTTATTCCACTGAGACCTCCACCACTCTTCCAAGGGGCTTTAAAACCATCTTGTTAAGCTACTGTGTCCTCTACGTCTCTTGCACGGGGCATTGACATTGTCTTTTTATTCCACTGCGACCTCCACCACTCTTCCAATGGGCATTGATATTATCTTTTTATTCCACTGTAACCTCCTCCACTGTTCCAAGGGGCATTAAAACCGTCTTGTTAAGCTACTGAGACCTCCACATCTCTTTCAAGGGGCATTAAAACTTGTTAAACCACTCTGAACTTCACAGCTCTTCCAAGGGGCATTAAAACCGTCTTGTTAAGCTACTGTGACCTCCAAGTCTCTTTTATGGGGCATTGATATTGTCTTTTTATTCCACTGCGACCTCCACCACTCTTCCAAGGGGCATTGATATTGTTTTTTTATTCCACTTCGACTTCCACCACTCTTCCAAGGGGCTTTAAAACCGTCTTGCTAAGCTACTGTGAATGCCACGTCTCTTTCATGGTTCATTGATATTGTCTATTTACTCCACTGTAACCTCCACCACTCTTCCAAGGGGCATTAAAACCGTCTTGTAAAGCTACTGTGACCTCCATGTCTCTTCTGAGGGGCATTAAAACCATTTTCTTAAACCACTCTGAACTGCACAGCTCTTCCAAGGGGTACAAAAAGCGTCAACTTAAGCTACTGTGTCCTCCACGTCTCATCCACGGGGCATTGATGTTGTTATTTTTTTCCACTGTTCCCTCCACCACTCTTCCAAGCGCCATTAAAACAGTCTCGTTAAGCTACTGTGACCTTCACAGCTCTTCCATGGGGCATTAAAACCGTCTTGTTAAGCTACTGTGACCTCCATGTCTCTTCCATGGGGCATTGATATTGTCTTTTTATGCCACTGCGACCTCCACCACTCTTCCAAGGTGCACTAAATCTGCCTTGTTAAGCTACTGTGACCTCCATGTCTCTACCACGGGGCAATGACATTGTCTTTTTATTCCACTGCAACCTCCACCACTCTTCCAAGGGGCAATAAAACCGTCTTGCAAATCCACTGTGACCTCCACGTCTCATCCAAGGGGCATTAAAACCGTCTTGTTAAACCACTCTGAAAACCACAGCTCTTCCAAGGGGCATTAAAACCGTCTTGTTAAGCTAATGTGACTTCCACGTCTCTTCCACAGGCCATTGATATTGTCTTTTTATTCCAATGAGACCTCCACCACTCTTCCAAGGGCATTAAAACCGTCTTGTTAAGCTACTGTGACCTCCACGTCTCTTCCAAGGGGCATTAAAACCATCTTGTTTAGCTACTGTGACCTCCACGTCTCTTCCACGGGGCATTGATATTTTCTTTTTATTCCACAGCGACCCCCACTACTCTTCCAATGGACATTAAAACCATCTTGTTAAGCTACCCTGACCTAAACGTTTCTTCCACAAGGCATTGATTTTGTCTTTTTATTCCACTGCTACCTCCACCACTCTTCCAAGGGGCATGAAAACCATTTTGTTAAGCTTCTGTGACCTCCATGTCTCTTCCACGGGGAATTGATATTGTATTTTTAGTCCAATACGACCTCCACCACTCTTCCAAGGGGCATTAATATTGTCTTTTTATTCCACTGCAACCTCCACCACTTTTCTAAGGGCCATTAAAACCATCTTGTTAAGCTACTGTGACCTCCACGTCTCTTGCACGGGGCATTGATATTGTCATTTTATTCCACTGCGACTTCCACCACTCTTCCAAAGGGCATTAAAACCACTTTGTTAAGCTACTGTGACCTCCACGTCTCTTCCATGGGGCATTGATATTGTCTTTTTATGTCACTGTAACCTCCAGCACTCTTCCAAGGGGCATTAAAACCGTCTTTTTAAGCTACAATGACTTCCACGTCTCTTCCTAGGGGCACTCAAAATGTCTTGTTAAACCACTCTGAACTCCACAGCTCTTCCAAGGGGCATTAAAACTGTCTTGTTATGCTACTGTGACCTCTACGTCTCGTCTACGGGGCATTAGTATTGTCTTTTTATACCACTAAAAACTCCACCACTCTTCCAAGGGGCATTAAAACTGTCTTGTTAAGCTACTGTGACCTCCACGTCTCTTCCAAGGGGTATTAATACCGTCTTTTTAAGCTACTGTGAGCTCCACGACTCATCCAAGGGGCATTCAAACCATCTTGTTAAACCACTCTGAACTCCACAGCTCTTCCAAGGGGCATTAAAGCTGTCTTGTTAAGCTACTGTGACATCCACGTCTCTTCTGTGGGGCAATAATATTGTCTTTTTATTCCGCTGCGAACTCCACCACTCTTCCAAGGGGCACTAAGAACATCTTGTTAAGCGACTGTGAACACCATGTCTCTTCCAAGGGCATTAAAACCGTCTTGTTAAACCTCTCTGAACTCCACAGCTCTTCCAAGGGGCATTAAAACCGTCTTGTTATGCTACTGTGACCTCCACGTCTGTTCCACGGGGCATTGATATTGTCTTTTTATTCCACTGTAACCCACACCACGTTTCCAAGGGGCACTTAAATGGTCTAGTTAAGCTACTGTGACCTCCACGTCTCTTCCAAGGGGCATTAAAACCGTCTTGTTAAACTTCTCTGAACTCCACAGCTCTTCCAAGGGGCATTATAAAAGTCTTGTTATGGTACTCTAACCTCCACGTCTGGTCCACGGGGCATTGATATTGTCTTTTATTCCACTGCGACCTCCACCACTCTCCCAAGGGGCATTAACAGCGTCTTGATAAGCTACTGTGACCTCCACCACTCTACCGAGGGGCATTGATATTGTCTTTTTATTCCACTGCGAACTCCACCACTCTTCCAAGGGACATTGATATTGTCTTTTTATTCCACTGCGATCTTCACCACTCTTCCAAGGGGCAATAAAACCATCTTGTTAAGCTACTGTAACCTCCATGCCATTTTCATGGGGCATTGATATTGTATTTTTATCCCACAGTAACCTCCATCACTCTTCCAAGAGGCATTAAAACCATCTTCTTAAGCTACTGTGACCTCCACGTCTCTTCTACGGGGCATTGATATTTTCTTTTTATTCCCTGCGACCTACACCACTCTTCCAAGGGGCAATAAAATCTTCTTTTTAAGCAACTGTGACCTCCACGTTTCTTCCACGGGGCAGAGATATTTTCTTTTTATTCCACTGCGACATCCACCACTCTTCCAAGGTGCATTGATATTGACTTTTTATTCCACTGCAACCTCCAACACTCTTCCAAGAGGCATTAAAACTGTCTTGATAAGCTACTGTGACCTCCACATCTCTTCCACGGGGAATTGATATTGTCTTTTTCTTCCACTGTAACCCTCACCACCTTTCCAACGTGCATTACAACGACCTTGTTAAGTTACTGTGGCCTCCCCGTCTCATTCAAGGGGCATTAAAAACGTCTTGTTAAACCACTCTGAACTCCACAGCTCTTCCAAGGGGCATTAAAACCGTCTTGTTAAGCTACTTTGACCTCCACGTCTCTTCCACGGGGCATTGATATTGGCTTTTTATTCCACTGCGACCTCCACCACTCTTCCAAGGGGCATTAAAAGCATCTTGTTAAGCTACTTCTACGTCCACGTCTCTTCCACGGGGCATTGATATTGTCTTTTTACTCCACTGCGACCTCCACCACTCTTCTAAGGGGCACTAAACCTGTATTGTTAATCTACTGTGACCACAACGTCTCTTCCACAGTGCATTGATATTGTCTTTTTATTCCACTGCGACCTCCACCAATCTTCCAAGCGGCATTAAAACTGTCTTGTTAAGCTACTATTACCTCCACGTTTCTTCCACGGGGCATTGATATTGTCTTTTTATTCCACTGCGACCAACATCACTCTTCCAAGGAACATTGATATTGTCTTTTTATTCCACTGCGACCCCCACAACTCTTCCAACGGGCATTAAAACCGTCTTGTTAAGCTACTGTGACTTCCATGTCTCTTCCAAGGGTCATTAAAACCGTCTTGCTAAACCTCTCTGAACTCCACAGCTCTTCCAAGGGGCATTAAAACGTCTTGTTATGCTACTGTGACCTCCACGTTTCTTCCACTGGGCATTGATATTGTCTTTTTATCCCACTGTAACCTACACCACGTTTCCAATTGCCACTAAAACCGTCTTGTTAAGCTACTGTGACCTCCACGTCTCTTCCAAGGGGCATTGAAACTGTCTTGTTAAACCTCTCTGAACTCCACAGTTCTTCCAAGGGCATTTAAACAGTCTTGTTATGCTACTGTGACCTTCACGTCTGTTCCACGGGGTATTGATATTGTCTTTTTATACCACTGCGACCTCCACCACTCTTCCAAGGGGCATTAAAATAGTCTTGTTAAGCTACTGTGACCTCCACGTTCCTTCTACGGGGCATTGATATTGTCTTTTTATTCCACTGCAACCTCCACCACTCTTCCAAGGGGCATTGTTATTGTCTTTTTATTCCACTGCGACCTTCACTACTCTTCCAAGTGACTTTGATATTGTCTTTTTCTTACTCTGCGACTTCCACCAAGGGGCAGTAAAGCCATCTTTTTAAGCTACTGTGACCTCCAAGTCTCTTCCACGGGGCATTCATATTGTATTTTTATTCCACTGTAACCTCCACCACTCTTCCAAGGGGCATTAAAACTGTCTTTTTAAGCTACTGTCATCTTCACGTCTCTTCCAAGGGCATTAAATCCTTCTTGTTAAACCACTCTGAATGCCACAGGTCTGCCAAGGGGCATTAAAAAGTGTCTTGTTAAGCTACTGTGGCCTCCACGTCTCTTCCACAGGGCATTGATATTGTCTTTTTTTTCACTGTAACCTCCACCACTCTTCCAAGAGGCATTAAAACTGTCTTGTTAAGCTACTGCTACCTCCACGTCTCTTCCAAGGGGCATTAAAACCATCTGGTTAAACCACTCTGTACTCCACAGCTCTTCCAAGGGGCATTAAAACCATCTTGTTAAGCTACTGTGACCTCCACGTCTCTTCCACGGGGCATTGATATTGTCTTTTTATTCCACAGCGACCCCCACTACTCTTCCAATGGGCATTAAAACCGTCTTGTTAAGCTACTCTGACCTCCACGTCTCTTCCACGGGGCATTGATTTTGTCTTTTTATTCCACTGTAACCTCCATCACTCTTCCAAGGGGCATTAAAACCATCTTGTAAAGGTAATGTGACCTCCACGTCTCTTCCAAGGGTCAATAAAACCATCTTGTAAAACCACTCTGAACTCCACCACTTTTCCAAGGGGCATTTAAACCGTCTTGTTAAGCTACTGTGACCTCCACGCCTCTTCCAAGGGCATTGATATTGTATTTTTATTCCACTGCGACCTCCAGCAATCTTTCAAGGGGTATTGATATTGTCTTTTTATTCCACTGCAACCTCCACCACTCTTCCAAGGGGCCTTGATATTGTAGTTTTATTAAACTGCGAACTCCACCACTCCTTCAACGGGCATTAAAACCGTCTTGTTAAGTTACTGTGACCTCCACGTCTCTTCCAAAAGGCATTGATATTTTCTTATTATTCCACTGCAACCTCCAGCACTCTTCCAAGAGGCAATAAAACCATTTTGTTAAGCTACTGTGACCTCCACTTCTCTTCGACGGGACATTGATATTGTCTTTTTATTTCACTGTAACCTCCACTACTCTTACAAGGGGCATTAATACCATTTTTTTAAGCTACTGTGACCTCCACGTCTCTTCCAAGGGTCTTTCAAACCGTCTTGATAAAACACTCTGAACTCCTCAGCTCTTCCAAGGGGGAGTAAAACTGACTTGTTAAGCTACTGTGACCTCCACGTTTCTTCTACAGGGCATTAATATTGTCTTTTTATTCCACTTCGAACTCCAAAACTCTTACAAGGGGCATTTAAACCGTCTTGTTAAGCTACTGTGACCTCCACGTCTCATGGAAGGGGCATTCATTTATTTTTTTTTATTCCACTGTGACCTCCACAACTCTTCCAATGGGCATTGATATTGTCATTTTATTCCATTGCGACCTCCACCACTCTTCTAAGGGGCCGTGATATTGTCTTTTTATTACACTGCGAACTCCATCATTCTTCCAAGGGGCATTAAAACCGTCTTGTAAAGCTAAAATGACCTCCACGTCTCTTCCACAGGGAATTGATGTCTTTTTAATCCACTGCGAGCTCCACCACTCTTACAAGGGGCATTAAAACCATCTTGTTATGCTTCTGTGACCTCCACGTCTCTTCCCCGGGGCATTGATATTGTCTTTTATTCCACTGCGACCTCCACCACTCTTCCAAGGGGCATTGATATTGTCTTTTTATTCCACTGCGACCTCTACCACTCTTCCAAGGGGCATTAAAACCTTCGTTTTAAGATACTGTGACCTCCACATCTCTTCCAAGGGGAATTCAAACCGTCTTGGTAAACCACTGTGCACTCTTCCAAGCATTTAAACTGTCTTGTTAAGCTACTGTGGCCTCCACGTCTCTTGCAAGTGGCATTGATATCATCATTTTATTCCATTGTGAGCTCCACCACTGTTCCAAGGGGCATTGATATTGTCTTTTTTTTCCACTGCGACCTCCACCACTCTTCCAAGGGGCCTTGATATTGTCTTTTTATTCCACTGCGAACTCCACAACTCTTCCAAAAGCATTAAAACCGTCTTGTTAAGCTACTGTGACCTCCACGTCTCTTCCACGCGGCATTGATATTGTCTTTAAATTCCACTGTAACCTTTACCACTCTTCCAAAGGGCAATATAACCATATTGTTAAGCTACTTTGATCTCCACGTCTCTTCCAAGGGGCATTGATATTGTTGTTTTATTCCCTGCGACCTCCACCACTCTTCCAAGGGGCAATAAAACCGTCTTTTTAAGGTACTGTGACCTCCACGTTTCTTCCAAGGGGCATTGATATTGTCTTTAAATTCCACTGCGACATCCACCACTCTTCCAAGGGGCATTAAAACTGTCTTGTTAAGCTACTGTGACCTCCATGTCTCTTCCACGGGGCATTGATATTGTCATTCTATTCCAATTTAACCTTCACCACCTTTCCAAGGGGCATTAGAACCACCTTGTTAAGCTACTGTGGCCTCCATGTCTCATCCAAGGGGCATTAAAACCGTCTTGTTAAACCACTCTTTACTCCACAGCTCATCCAAGGGGCATTAAAAACGTCTTGTTAAGCTACTGTGACCTCCACGTCTATTTCACGGGGTATTGATATTGTCTTTTTTTTCCACTGCGACCTCCACCACTCTTCCAAGGGGCATTGATATTGTCTTTTTATTCCATTGCGATATCCACCACTCTTCCAAGGGGCATTAAAACTGTCTAATTAAGCTACTGTGTCCTCCACATCTCTTCCAAGAGCCATTGATATCGTCTTTTTATTCCACTGCGACCTCCAACACTCTTCCAAAGGGCATTAAAACAGTCTTGTTAAGCTACTGTGACCTCCACGTCTCTTCCACGGAGCATTGAGAGTGTCTTTTTTTTCCACTGTAAGCTCCACCACTCTTCCAAGGGGCAATAAAACCGTATTGTTATGCTAATTTGACCTCCACGTCTCTACCACGGGGCATTGATATTGTCTTTTTATTCCACTGTAACCTCCACCACTCTTCCAAGGGGCAATAAAACCGTATTGTTATGCTAATTTGACTTCCACGTCTCTACCACGGGGCATTGATATTGTCTTTTTATTCCACTTTAACCTTCACCACCTTTCCAAGGGGCATTAGAACCTCGTTGTTAAGATACTGTGTTCGCCACGTCTCATCCAAGGGTCATTAAAACCGTCTTGTTAAACCACTCTCAACTCCACAGTTCTTCCAAGGGGCATTAAAACCGTCTTGTTAAGCTACTGTGACATCCACGTCTATTCCACGGGGCATTGATATTGTCTTTTTATTCCACTGCGACCTCCACCACTCTTCCAAGGGGGATTGATATTGTCTTTTTATTCCACTGCGATCTCCACCACTCTTCCAAGGGGCATTAAAACCGTCTTGTTAAGCTACTGTGTCCTCCACGTCTCTTACAAGAGCCATTGATATCGTCTTCTTATTCCAATGCGACCTCCACCACTCTTCCAAGGGGCATTAAAACCGTCTTGTTAAGCTACTGTGACCTCCACGTCTCTTCCACGGAGCATTGAGAGTGTCTTTTTTTTCCACTGTAACCTCCACCACAACCGTATTGTTAAGCTAATTTGACCTCCACGTCTCTTCGACGGGGCATTGATTTTGTCTATTTCTTCCCTGCGACCTCCAACACTCTTCCAAGGGGCATTAAAACTATCTTGTTAAGCTACTGTGACCTCCAGGTCTCTTCCACGGTGCATTGATATTGGCTTTTTATTCCACTGCGACCTCCACCACTCTACCAAGGGGCATTGATATTGTCTTTTTATTCCACTGTCACCTCCACCACTCTTCCAAGGGGCATTGAAACCATCTTGTTAAGCTACTGTGATCTCCACGTCTCTTTCTTGGGGCATTGATATTGTCTTTTTATTCCACTGTAACCTCCACCACTCTTCCAAAGGGCATTAAAACCGTCTTGTAAAGCTACTGTGACCTCCAAGTCTCTTCAGCGGGGCATTAATATTGTCTTTTTATTCCACAGCAACCTCCACCACTCTTACAAGGGGCATTAAAACCATCTTGTTATGCTACTGTGACCTCCACGTCTCTTTCACAGGGCATTGATATTGTCTTTTTATTCCACTACGACCTCCACCACTCTTCCAAGAGGCATTGATATTGTCTTTTTATTCCACTGCAACCTTCACCACTCTTCCAAGAGGCTTTAAAACCATTTTGTTAAGCTACTGTGACCTCCACGTCTCTTCCACGGGGCAATGATATTGTCTTTTTATTTCACTGTAATCACGCCCACTCTTCCAAGGGGCATTAATACCGTCTTTTTCAGCTTCTTTGAGATCCACGTCTCTTCCAAGGGGCATTCAAACCGTCTTGTTAAACCCCTCTGAAGTCCACAGCTCTTCGAAGAGGCATTAAAACTGTCTTGTTAAGCTACTGTGACCTCCACGTCTCTTCTACGGGGCATTAATATTGTCTTTTTATTCCACTGCGAAATCCACCACTCTTCCAAGGGGCATTTAAACCGTCTTGTTAAGCTACTGTGACCTCCACATTTCTTCCAAGTGGCATTTATATCGTCTTTTTATTCCACTGCGACCTCCACCACACCTCCAAGGGGCATTGATATTGTCTATTTATTCCACTGCGACCTCCACGACTCTTTCAAGGGGCATTGATGTTGTATTTTTATTCCACTCCAAACTCCACCACTCTACCAAGCGGCATTGAAACCATCTTGTTAAGTTACTGTAACCTCCACTTCTCTACCACGGGGCATTGTTATTGTCTTTAAATTCCACTGTAACCTCCACCACTCTTCCAAGGGGAAATAAAACCGTATTGTTAAGCTACTTTGACCTCCACGGTTCATCCAAGGGGCATTGATATTGTCTTTTTATTGCCTGCGACCTCCACCAGTCTTCCAAGGGGCAATGAAACCATCTTTTTAAGCTAATGTGACCTCCACGTTTCTTCCACGTGGCAATGATATTGTCTTTTTATTCCACTGTGACATCCACCACTCTTCCAAAAGGCATTGATATTGTCTTTTTATTTCTCTGTAACCTCCAACACTCTTCCAAGGGGCATTAAACTGTCTTGTTAAGCTACTGTTACCTCCACGTCTCTTCCACAGGGCATTGATATTGTCTTTTTATTCCAATGTAACCTTCATCACCTTTCCAAGGGGCATTAGAACTAAATTGTTAAGCTATTGTGGCCTCTACGTCTCATCCAAGGGGCATTAAATCCGTCTTGTTAAACCACTGTGATCTGCACAGCTCTTCCAAGGGGCATTAGAACCGTCTTGTTAAGCTACTGTGACCTCCACGTCTATTCCACGGGGCATTGATACTGTCTTTTTATTCCAATGCGACCTCCACCACTCCTCCAAAGGGCATTAAAACAGTCTTGTAAAGCTAATGTGACCACCATGTCTCTTCCAAGGGGCATTAAAACCATCTTGAAAAACCATTCTGAACTCCACAGCTCTTCCAAGGGACTTTAATGCCGTATTGTTAAGCTACTGTCACCTCCACGTCTCTTCCACGGGGCACTGATATTGTCTTTTTATTCCACAGTGATCTCCACCACTCTTCCAAGTAGCATTAAAACCATCTTGATAAGCTACTGTGACCTCAACGTCTCTTCCACGGGGCAGTGATTTTGTCTTGTTATTCCTCTGTAACCTCCAGCACTCTTCCAAGGGGCATTAAAACCGTCTTGTAAAGCTAATGTGACCTCCACAGCTCTTCCAAGGGGCAATAAAACCGTATTGTTAAGCTAATGTGACCACCATGTCTCTTCCACGGGGCATTGATGTTGTCTTTTTATTCCACAGCGACCTCCACCACTCTTCCTAGTAGCATTAAAACCATCTTGTTTTGCTACTGTGACCTCCACGTCTATTCCACTGGGGCACTGATATTGTCTTTTTATTCCACTACGACCTCCACCACTCTTCCAAGGGGCATTGATATTGTCTTTTTATTCCACTGTAACCTCCTCCACTGTTCCAATGAGCATTAAAACCATCTTGTTAAGCTACTGAGACCTCCATATCTCTATCAAGGGGCATTAAAACCGTCCTTTTAAACCACTCTGAACTCCACAGCTCTTCCAAGGGGCATTAAAACCGTCTTGTTAAGCTACTGTGACCTCCACGTCTCTTTTACGGGGCATTGATATTGTCTTTTTATTCCACTGCAACCTCCACCACTATTCCAAGGGGCATTGATATTGTCTTTTTATTCCACTGTAACCTCCTCCACTGTTCCAAGGGGCATTAAAACCATCTTGTTAAGCTACTGAGACCTCCACATCTCTATCAAGGGGCATTAAAATCGTCTTGTTAAACCACTCTGAACTCCACAGCTCTTCCAAGGGGCATTTAAACCGTCTTGTTAAGCTACTGTGACCTCCACGTCACTTACAGGGCATTGTTATTGTCTTTTTATTCCACTGAGACCTCCACCACTCTTCCAAGGGGCATTGAAACCATCTTTTTAAGCTACTGTGTCCTCCAAGTCTCTTTCACGGGGCATTGACATTGTCTTTTTATTCCACTGCGACCTCCACCACTCTTCCAAGGGGCATTAATATTGTGTTTTTATTCCACTGTAACCTCCTCCACTGTTCCAAGGGGCATTAAAACCATCTTGTTAAGCTACTGAGACCTTCACATCTCTATCAAGAGGCATTAAAAGCGTCTTGTTAAACCACTCTGAACTCCACAGCTCTTCCAAGGGGCATTAAAACCGTCTTGTTAAGCTACTGTGACCTCCACGTCTCTTTTACGGGGCATTGATATTGTCTTCTTATTCCACTGCGACCTCCACCACTCTTCCAAGGGGCATTGATATTGTCTTTTTATTGCCTTCGACCTCCACCACTCTTCTAAGGGGCAATAAAACCATCTTTTTAAGCTAATGTGACCTCCACGTTTCTTCCACGTGGCAATGATATTGTCTTTTTATTCCACTGCGACATCCACCACTCTTCCAAAAGGCATTGATATTGTCTTTTTATTCCACTGTAACCTCCAACACTCTTCCAAGGGGCATTAAACTGTCTTGTTAAGCTACTGTGACCTCCACGTCTCTTCCACGGGGCATTGATATTGTCTTTTTATTCCAATGTAACCTTCACCACCTTTCCAAGGGGCATTAGAACTAAATTGTTAAGCTACTGTGGACTCCAAGTCTCATCCAAGGGGCATTAAATCCGTCTTGTTAAACCACTGTGATCTTCACAGCTCTTCCATGGGGCATTAGAACCGTCTTGTTAAGCTACTGTGACCTCCACGTCTATTCCACGGGGCATTGATACTGTCTTTTTATTCCAATGCGACCTCCACCACTCTTCCAAAGGGCATTAAAACCGTCTTGTAAAGCTAATGTGACCACTATGTCTCTTCCAAGGGACTTTAAAACCAACTTGAAAAACCACTCTGAACTCCACAGCTCTTCCAAAGGGCATTAATACCGTATTGTTAAGCTGCTGTCACCTCCACGTCTCTTCCACGGGGCATTGATATTGTCTTTTCATTGCACAGTGATCTCCACCACTCTTCCAAAGGGCATTAAAACTGTCTTGATAAGCTACTGTGACCTCAACGTATCTTCCACGTAGCAGTGATTTTGTCTTTTTATTCCTCTGTAACCTCCAGCACTCTTCCAAGGGGCATTAAAACAGTCATGTAAAGCTAATGTGACCTCCACGTCTTTTCTAAGGGGCATTAAAACCATCTTGTAAAACCACTCTAAACTTCACAGCTATTCCAAGGGGCAATAAAACCGTATTGTTAATCTAATATGACCACCATGTCTCTTCCACGGGGCATTGATGTTGTCTTTTTATTACACAGCGACCTCCACCACTCTTACTAGTAGCATTAAAACCGTCTTGTTTTGCTACTGTGACCTCCACGTCTATTCCACTAGGGCACTGATATTGTCTTTTTATTCCACTACGACCTCCACCACTCTTCCAAGGGGCATTGATATTGTCTTTTTATTCCACAGTGATCTCCACCACTCTTCCAAGTAGCATTAAAACCGTCTTAATAAGCTACTGTGACCTCAACGTCTCTTCCACGGGGCAGTGATTTTGTCTTTTTATTCCTCTGTAACCTCCAGCACTCTTCCAAGGGGCATTAAAAAAAGTCTTGTAAAGCTAATGTGACCTCCACGTCTCTTCCAAGGGGCATTAAAACCATCTTGTAAAACCACTCTAAACTCCACAGCTCTTCCAAGGGGCAATAAAATCGTATTGTTAAGCTAATGTGACCACCATGTCTCTTCCACGGGGCATTGATGTTGTCGTTTTATTCCACAGCGACCTCCACCACGCTACCTAGTAGCATTAAAACCGTCATGTTAAGCTACTGTGACCTCCACGTCTATTCCACGGGGCATTGATATTGTCTTTTTATTCCACTACGACCTCCACCACTCTTCCAAGGGGCATTGATATTGTCTTTTTATTCCACTGTAACCTCCTCCACTGTTCCAAGGAGCATTAAAACCATCTTGTTAAGCTACTGAGACCTCCACATCTCTATCAAGGGGCATTAAAACCGTCTTGTTAAACCACTCTGAACTCCACAGCTCTTCCAAGGGGCATTTAAACCATCTTGTTAAGCTACTGTGACCTCCACGTCTCTTACAGGGCATTGTTATTGTCTTTTTATTCCACTGAGACCTCCACCACTCTTCCAAGGGGCATTAAAACCATCTTGTTAAGCTACTGTGTCCTCCACGTCTCTTTCACGGGGCATTGACATTGTCTTTTTATTCCACTGCGACCTCCACCACTCTTCCAAGGGGCATTGATATTGTCTTTTTATTCCACTGTAACCTCCTCCACTGTTCCAAGGATCATTAAAACCATCTTGTTAAGCTACTGAGACCTCCACATCTCTATCAAGGGGCATTAAAACCATCTTGTTAAACCACTCTGAACTCCACGTCTCTTCCACGGGGCATTGATATTGTCTTTTTATACCACTATAACCTCCACCACTCTTCCAATTGGCATTAAAATCGTCTAGTTAGGCTACTGTGACCTCCACGTCCCTTTCACTGTACATTGATATTTTCTTTTTATTCCATTTCGACCTCCACCATTCTTCCAAGGGGCTTTGTTATTGTCTTTTAATTCCACTGAGACCTCCACTACTCTTCCATGGGCATTAAAGTCGTCTTGTTAAGCTACTGTGACCTCCACATCTCTTCCACGGGGCATTGATATTGTCTTTTTATTCCACTGCGACCTCCACCACTTTTCCAAGGGGCATTGATATTGTCTTTCAATTCCACTGTGACCTCCTCCACTCTTCCAATCAGCATTACAACCATCTTGTTAAGCTATTGTGATCTCCACATCTCTTCCCCAGGGCATTGATATTGTCTTTTCATTCCACTGTAACCTCCACCTCTCTTACAAGGGGCATTAAAACTGTCTTGTAAAGCTAATGTGATCTCCACATCTCTTCCCCAGGGCATTGATATTGTCTTTTTATTCCACTGTAACCTCAAACACTCTTCCAAGGGGCAGTAAAATAGTTTTCTTAAGCTAATGTGATCTCCACGTCTCTTCCTAAGGGCATTTAAACCACTCATAACTCTACAGCTCTTCCAAGGGGCATTAAAACCATCTTGTTAAGATACTGTGACCTCCACGTCTCTTTCACGGGGCATTGATATTGTATTTTTATTCCACTGAGACCTCCTCCACTCTTCCAAAGGGCATTAAATTCGTCTTTTTTAAGCTACTGTGACCTTCACGTCTCTTCGACGGTGAATTGATATTGTCTTTTTATTCCACTGTGACCTCCACCACTCTTACAATGGGCATTAAAACCATATTATTTAAGCTACTGTGACCTCCACGTCTCCTCCACGGTGCATTGATATTATTTTTTTATTCAACTACGATCTCCACCACTCTTACAATGCGCATTGGTATTGTCTTTTTATTCCACTGCGACCTCCACCTCTATTTCAAGGGGCTTTAAAACCGTCTTGTTAAGCTATGGTGAACTCCACTTCTTTTCCACGGGGCATTGATATTGTCTTTTTATTCCACTGTAACCTCCACCACTCTTCCAAGGAGCACTAAAGCCGTCTTGTAAAGCTACTGTGACCTCCACTTATCTTTCAAGGGGCATTAAATCCGTCTTGTTAACCCACTCTGAACACTACAGCTCTTCCAAGGGGCATTACAACTGTCTTGTTAAGCTACTGTGACTTCCATGTCTCTTCCACAGGGCAGTGATATTGTTTTTTTATTTCACTGCGACCTCCACCACTCTTCCAAGGGCATTAAAACCGTCTTGTTAAGCTACTGTGACCTCCAAGTCTCTTCCACGGGGCATTGATGTTATCTTTTTATTCCACTGCGACCTCCAACACACTTTTAAGGGGCATTACAACTGTCTTGTTAAGCTACTATGAACTCCACGTCTCTTCCACGGGGCATTGATATTTTCTTTTTATTCCACTGTAACCTCCACCACTCTTCCAAGGGGCAATAAAACCATCTTGTAAAGATAATATGACCTCCACGTCTCTTCCAAGGGGCATTAAAACCATATTGTAAAATGACTCTGAACTCCACATCTCTTCCAAGATGCATTTAATCTGTATTGCTAAGCTACTGTGACCTCCACATCTCTTCCACGGGGCATTGATATTGTCTTTTTATTCCACAGCGACCTCTACCACTCTTCCAAGCATCATTAAAACCATCTTGGAAAGCTACTGTGACCTCCACTTCTCTTTCAAGGGGCATTAAATCCGTCTTGTTAACCCACTCTGAACACTACAGCTCTTCCAAGGGGCATTATAACTGCCTTGTTAAGCTACTGTGACCTCCATGTCTCTTCCACGGGGCAGTGATATTGATTTTTTATTCCACTGCGACCTCCGCCACTCTTACAAGGGCATTAAAACCTTCTTGTTAAGCTACTGTGACCTCCAAGTCTCTTCCACGGGGCATTGATATTGTCTTTTTATTCCACTGCGAGCTCCACCACTTTTCCAAGGGGCATTGATATTGTCTTTTTATTCCACTGCGACCTCCAACACACTTTTAAGGGGCATTATAACTGCCTTGTTAAGCTACTGTGACCTCCACATCTCTTCCACGGGGCATTGATATTGTCTCTTCATTCCACTGCGACATCCACCACTCTTCCAAGGGGCATTAAACCCGTCTTGTTAAGCTACTGTGACCTCCACGTCTCTTCCACGGGGCATTGATATTGTCTTTTTATTCCACTGTGACCTCCATCACTCTTCCAAGTTGTATTAAAACCGTCTTGTTAAGCTACTGTGACCTCCACGTCTCTTCCACGGGGCATTGATATTGTCTTTTTATTCCACTGCGACCACCACCACTCTTCCAAGGGGCATTAAATCGGTCTTGTTAAGCTACTATGACCTCCACGTCTCCTCCAAGGTTCATTGATATTGCCTTTTTATTCCACTGTGACCTCCACCACTCTTCCAAAGGTCATTGATATTGTGCTTTTATTCCACTGTGACCTCCACCTCTCTTCCAAGGGGCATTAATACCGTCTTTTTAAGCTACTGTGACCTCCCTCTCTCCTTCATGGGGTATTTATATTGTCTATTTATTCCACTGTAACCTCCACCACTCTTCCAAGGAGCATTAAAACCGTCTTGTTAAGGTACTGTGTCCTCCAAGTCTCTTCCAAAGGGCTTTAAAACCATCTTGTTAAACCACTCTGAACTTCACAGCTATTCCAAGGGGCATTAAAACCGTCTTGCTAAGCTACTGTGACCTCCACTTTTCTTCCACGGGGCATTGATATTGTCTTTTTATTCCACTGCGACCTCCATCACTCTTCCAAGGGGCATTAAGACAGTCTTGTAAAGCTACTCTGACCTCCACGTCTCTTCCACGGGGCATTGATATTGTCTATTTATTCCACTGTAACCTCCACCACTCTTCCAAGGGGCATTAAAATCGCCTTATTAAGCTACTGTGACCTCCAGATCTCTTCCAATTGGCATTTAAACCATCTTGTTAAACCACTCTGAACTATACAGCTCTCCCAAGGGGCATTAAAACCTTCTTGTTAAGCTACTGAGACCTCCACTTCTCTTCCACAGGGCATTGATATTGTCTTTTTATTCCATTGTGACCTCCACCACTCTTCCAAGGGGCATTAAATCCGTCTTGATAAGCTACTGTGACCTCAATGTCTCCTCCACGGGTTATTGATCTTGTCTTTTTATTCCTCTGTGACCTCCAAGTCTCTAACAAGGGGCATTAAAACCATCCTGTTAAACCACTCTGAACTCCACAGCTATTCCAAGGGGCATTAAAACAGTCTTGTCAAGCTACTGTGACCTCCACGTCTCTTCCACTGGACATTGATATTGTCTTTTTATTCCTCTGCTACCTCCACCACTTTTCCAAGGGGCATTGATATTGTCTTTTTATTCCACTTTGACCTCGACCACACTTCCAAGGGGCTTTAAAACCGTCTTCTTTAGCTACTGCGACCTCCATGTCTCTGCCACTGGGGCATTGATATTGTCTTTTTATTCCACTGTAACCTCCACCACTCTTCCAAAGGGCATTGAAACCATTTTATAAAGCTACTGTGACCTCCACATCTCTTCCAATGGACATTAAAACCATCTTGTTGTACCTTTCTGAACTCCGCAGCTCCTCCAGGGGGCTCTAAAACCATCTTGTTTAGCTACTGTGACCTTCACGTTTCTTAAAAGGGGCATTGATAATGTATTTTTTTTCCACTGTAACCTCCACCACTCTTCCAAGGGGAATTAAAACCGCCTTGTTAAGCTACTGTGACCTCCATGTCTCTCCAAGGGGCATTAAAACCATCTTGTTAAACCACGATGAACTCCACAGTTCTTCCAAGGGGCATTAAAACCGTCTTGTTAAGCTTACTGTGAACTCCACGTCTCTTCCACGGGGCATTTATATTCTCTTTTTTTTCCACTGCGACCTCCACAACTCTTCCACATAGCACTAAATCTGTCTTGTTAAGCTACTGTGACCTCCACGTCTCTTCCACGGGGAATTGATATTGTCTTTTTATTCCACTGCGACCTCCACCATTCTTCCAAGGGGCATTGATATTGTCTTTTTACTCGGCTGCGACCTCCACCACTCTTCCAAGGGGCATTAAAACCGTCTTGTTAAGCTACTGTGACCTCCACGTCTCTTCCAAGAGGCATTAAAACCTTGTTACTAAACCACTCTGAACTCCACAGCTTTTCCAAGGGCATTAAAACCGTCTTGATAAGCTAATGTGACCTCCACGTCTCTTACACTGGGCATTGATATTGTATTTTTATTAGACTGCGAACTCCACCACTCTTACAAGGGGCATTGATATTGTCTTTTTATTCCACTGCGACCTCCACCACTCTTCCAAAGGGCATTAAAACCGTCTTGTTAAGCTACTGTGACCTCCACATCTCTTCCACGGGGCATTGATATAGTCTTTTTATTCCACTGTAACCTCCACCACTCTTCCAAGGGGCATTAAAGCCGTCTTGTAAAGCTACTGTGACCTCCAAGTCTCTATAAGGGGCATTTATATTGTCATTTTATTCCACTGCAACCTCCACCACTCTTCCAAGGGGCACTAAATCGGTCTTGAAAAAGCTACTGTGACCTCCAAGTCTCTTCCACGGAGCATTGATATTGTCTTTTTATTCCACTGTGAACTCCACCTCACTTCCAAGGGGCATTAAAACCGTCTTGTTAAGCTGCTGTCACCTCCACGTCTCTTTCACTGGACATTGAAATTGTCTTTTTAATCGACTGCGACCTCCACCACTCTTCCAAGGGGTATTAAAACTGTCTTGTAAAGCTACTGTGACCTCCAAGTTTCTTCCAAGGGGCATTATAACCGTCTTGTTAAACCACTCTAATCACCACAGCTCTTCCACGGGGCATTAAAACCGTCTTGTTAAGCTACTGTCACCTCCACGTCTCTTCCACGGGGAATTGATATTGTCATTTTATTCCGCTGCGAACTCCACCACTCTTCCAAGGGCATTAAAACCGCCTTGCAAAGCTACTGTGACCTCCACGTCTCTTCCAAGGGCCATTAAAGCCATCCTTTTAAACCACTCTAAACACCACAGCTCTTCCAAGGGGCATTAAAACCGTCTTGTTAAGCTACTGTGACCTCCACATCTCTTCCACCGGTCACTGAGATTGTCATTTTGTTCCACTGCGACCTCCACCACTATTCCAAGGGGCATTGATATTGTCTTTTTATTCCACTGCGACCTCCACCTCTCTTCCAACGGGCATTAAAACCATCTTATTAATCTACAATGACCTCTACGTCTCTTCCACGGGTCATTAAAACTGTCTTGTTAAACCACTCTGAACTCCACAGATTTTCCAAGGGGCATTAGAACCGTCTTGTTAAGCTACTGTGATCTCCACGTCTCTTCCACGAGGCATTGATATTGTCTTTTTATTCCATTGCGACCTCCACCACTCTACAAAAGGCATTAAAACCATCTTGACAATATCAATGCCCAGTGGAAGAGACTTGGAGGTCACAGTAGCTTAAAAAGATGGTTTTAATGCACCTTGGAAGAGTGGTGGAGGTCACATTGGAATAAAAAGACAACATTGATGCGCCTTGGAAGAGTGTTGGAGGTCACTGTGGAAAAAAAAGACAATATCAATGCTAAGTGGAAGAGACGTTGAGGTCACAGTAGCTTAACAAATGATTATAATGCCCCTTGGAAATGATGTGAAGGTTTCAGTGGAATATAAAGACAATATCAATGCAATTTGGAAGATTTTTGGAGGTCACAATGGAATAAAAAGACAATATGAATGCCCCGTAGAAGAGACGTGGAGGTCATAGTAGCTTAACAAGATGGTTTTAATGACCCTTGGAGAAGTGGTGGAGGTCGCCGTGGAATAAAAAGACAATATCAATGCCCCTTGGAATAGATGTGGAGGTCACAGTAGCTTAACAATACAGTTTTAATGCCCCTTGGAAGAGCTGTGGAGTTCAGAGAGGTTTAACAAGATGGTTTTAATGACCCTTGGAAGACATGTGGAGGTCACAGTAGCTTAACAAGACAGTTTTAATGCCCCTTTTAAGAGTGGTGGAGGTTACAGTGGAATAAAAAGACAATATCAATGCCCCTTGGAAGAGATGTGGAGGTCACAGTAGCTTAACAAGATGTTTTTTTTGCCCCTTGGAGGAGTGGTGGAGATCGCTGTGGAATAAAAAGACAATATCAATGCCCCGTGGAAGAGACGTAGAGGTCACAGTAGCTTAACAAGACGGTTTTAATGCCTCTTGGAAGAGCTTTGGAGTTCGAAGTGGTTTAACAAGATGGTTTTAATGCCCCTTGGAAGAGACGTTTGTAGCATCAACGTCTCTGCCTCAATACCATGGCATCTTGCCCCGGACCACGGCTTTCTGCACCTCCTCGTTTCGGAGTTGACCCCGCTCAAACTCGGGGCTTCATAAACCAGTGCACCCTGCGCTTTGAACTCTTGGCTCATCAGTTTATCTCCGACCGGGCCAAAGTGGCATTCATCATGTCCCATCTCAATGGGAAGGCACTGGCATGGCTTAACCCCCTGTGGGAGAGAGGGGACCCCCTGGTTTCCGACCTGTCGTCTTTCCTCACTGATTTCCGGAGAGTCTTCGATGAACCGGGGCGTAAGACCTCATCAGCCTCCTCTCTGCTATGTCTCCGCAAGGGACTCTCACCGTGGGCCAATATGCCATATGGTTCCGCACCCTCGCTTCTGAGCTTGCCTGGGATAACAAAGCCCTGGTGTCCATCTTCTGGGAGGGTCTTTCCGCTCTGATTAAAGATGAGCTCGCCGGTCGGGACATTCCTACCACCCTCGATGACCTGGTGTCGCTGGCTACCCGGATTGACATCCGGTTTCAAGAACGCACCAAGGAGACCACCCGTGAGAGAAGGTTTCCCCGCCTCGCTCCTACTTTCCAGAGACCTGTCTCCTCTTCTGTCACTCCCCGGGTGCACTCACCCGAGCCCATGCAGATCGACCAGACCATGATGGTCAAATCTCGCCAAGAGTCACGCCGAGCCGAGGGGAGCTGCTTCTATTGTGGCAGTAAGGAGCACCTGATCCGTTCCTGCCCGGAGAGGCCGGGAAACTCCAGTGTCTAGGACCACTCGGAGAGGTCGCCCTAGACAAAAGTAAGCCCTCTCCATCCCTGACTTAGTCTGTTTCTATCTCCTGGGGAGAGGACAGTCACTTTGAACTCGCCCACCTGGATTCTGGATCCGCTGGAAAACTCATCTCCCAGTCCCTGGTTGAGAAATACCATATTCCCACCAAGTCTCTGGCAGAACCATTGTCAGGCGCCTCCGTGGATGGAAGACTCCTTCCGGTGACCATCCTGCTCGTCACGGAATCCATAACCCTGCAGGTGGGAATGCTGCACTCTGAGGTAATCTCCTTCCATGTGCTACCCGGACTCTCCCACTCCCTATTGCTAGGCCTACCTTGGCTCCAGACACATGAACCCGTGTTGAACGGGCATTCCGGTGAAGTACTCCGGTGGGGGCCGCCCTGCCATAAGAGCTGACTGGTTCCGGTTCGTCCGGTTCGTCCACCACCTACCCCAGCTAATTTACCTGGTCTTCCGGCTCCTTACTGTCCCTATGCTGACATCTTTGGTAAAAAGGAAGCGGAGACATTGCCACCTCATAGGCCATATGATTGCCCGATCGACCTGGTACCTGGCGCCACTCCACCCCATGGGCATATTTATCCGTTGTCTGCAGCTGAAACCCGGGCCATGTCTGAGTACATAGAGGAAAATCTGGCTAGGGGATTCATCCGGAAGTCTACTTCCCCGGTTGGAGCCGGATTCTTCTTTGTCAAAAAAAAGGATGGCTCGCTACGCCCCTGTATTGACTATAGAGGACTCAATCAGATCACGGTTAAAAATAAATACCCCCTAACGCTCATCTCCGAGTTATTTGATCACCTTAAAGGTGCCAGAATCTTTTCCAAGCTAGATCTACGTGGAGCGTATAACCTGGTCCGTATCCGTCAAGGAGAAGAGTGGAAAACGGCATTTAATACCCGGAATGGACACTACGAGTACCATGTGATGCCCTTCGGCCTCTGCAATGCTCTTCCAAGTACTGGTCAATAACATCTTCCGTGATCTTCTTTACTCCTGCGTGGTGGTATACCTGGACGACATCTTGATCTTCTCTCCGGATCTTCCCACACACCGGAGGGATGTTCATCAGGTCCTGCTTAGGCTCAGGCAGAACCACCTCTATGCTAAATACGAGAAGTGCCTTTTTGAGCAGACCTCTCTTCTATTCCTGGGCTATGTTATCTCCCAGACAGGCTTGCGAATGGATCCCGAGAAGCTCTCTGCTGTCCTAAAGTGGCCCCGTCCGGAGGGGTTGAAGGCGATACAGCGATTCCTGGGCTTCGCTAATTACTATCGTCTCTTCATTCCACACTTCTCGTCTCGGACTGCTCCTATATCTGCGCTCACCTGTAAGGGAGCAAATCCCAAGGTATGGCCACCCGAAGCTGAGGAGGCCTTCCTTTCCGTGAAGCAAGCCTTCTCCTCTGCCCCTATGCTGCACCGTCCGGACTGCAACAAACAGTTCTACCTGGAGGGTGATGCTTCCTCCTCTGGAGCCGGAGCGGTGCTCACCCAAAAGTCTTCATCCGGGAGAATGGTAACCTGCGGCTTTTTCTCCAAAATCTTCTCCTCCTCTGAGCGCAATTACTCCATAGGAGACCAAGAATTGCTAGCCGTCAAATTGGCACTGGAAGAGTGGCGCTATCTGCTTGAAGGGGCTCTATACCCGGTGATCATCTACACGGATCACAAAACTCTGGCATATCTCCAAAATGCCCAGAGACTTAATCCACGTCAGGCCCGGTGGTCTTTGTTTTTTGCCCGCTTCGATTTCATCCTTCATTTCCTCCCGGTGGACAAGAATGTCAAAGCTGATGCCTTGTCCCGATCCTTCCTGTCCTCCGACCAAGAGGAGGAGCCTATGCAAATTATCGACCCCTCCAAGGTGATGAATGTGGCCCCCTTGGATTTGACTCGTCTTCCACCCGGCAAGACGTTCGTGGCGGTTCCTGACCGTGAGAAGGTTTTTCCCTGGGGTCATTCTTCTAAACTAGCTGGCCATGCCGGCCAAAAGAAGACCTTCCTGCTCATTTCCCGGCATTACAGGTGGTCTACCTGCGTAAGGATGTGGTAGACTTCGTCTCTGCCTGTTCATCTTGTGGCCGCAACAAAGTTCCCAGACACTTACAAGCCGGTCATCTCCTGCCGCTTCCCATAACTGTTGCCCCATGGCAACACATCGCTATGGACTTCATTACCGATCTCCCTGTTTCTGCCGGGTGTACTGTCATTTGGGTGGTCGTGGACCGCTTTTCTAAAATGGCCCACTTCATTCCCCTGCCTGGTCTCCCGTCTGCACCTGAGCTGGCTAAGGACTTTATCCGCCATATCTTCCGTCTCCATGGCCTACCCCTCCACATCGTGTCGGATCGAGGGGTTCAGTTCACCTCACGCTTCTGGAGAGCCACATGTAAACTGCTGGATGTAACCCTGGATTTCTCCTCCGCTTACCACCCTCAGTCCAATGGTCAAGTGAAGCGGATCAATCAGATCCTTACCAGCTACCTCCGGCACTTTGTTAATGCCCATCATTCTGATTGGGTGGACCTACTTCCTTGGGCCGAATTCTCTTATAATAACCACGAGAGCGAATCCTCTTCCAAGTCCCTGTTCTTTTTTGTCTATGGCCAACATCCCCGGATTCCGTTTCCCGTCTCCGCTTCTGTGGACAACCCTGCCGCGGAGTCTCTTGTCAGCGAGTTTTCTACCGTTTGGGAGAGTACTAGGTCCGCACTTCTTCACTCCTTCGAGCGGATGAAGAGATATGCTGATAAGAGACGTCTGGATCCGCCTCAATTCCATCCGGGAGACAAGGTTTGGCTCTCCTCCAAACATGTGCGGCTCAAGATACCCTCCTACAAGTTAGGTCCTCGCTTCATCGGCACTTTCGAAATCCTCAAGCAAATTAATCCAATGGCCTACAAGTTAAAAATCCCGGCCACCTTACGGATTCCCAACTCCTTCCACGTATCTCTCCTCAAACCCGTTGTCTTAAACTCTTTTTCCAACAATCCAGGTACTCCCCCTGCTCCGGTTTTCGCTGAGGACGTCTTTGAGGTAGAGAGTATTCTGTCCACCAAGAGGGTAAGAGGAAAGACCTTTTTTCTGGTGGATTGGAAGGGGTTTGGTCCTGAGGAGAGAACTTGGGAACCCAGGGAGAACATCCACGCCCCGCTTCTCCTTGAAAAATTTCTTACAGGCCAAAAAAAGAGGGGGCCTAAAGGGGGGGGGTACTGTAGCATCGGCATCTCTGCCCCTTGCTAGGCAGAGATGCCATCCCTCTCACCTGCCCGCTCCTGGCGCGGTGTCCTCCAGCGCTTCTCCCCCCGCTGCTGCCGGCACGCGCTCCTTCCCCGGCAATGTGCTTAGGGGGCTCGCACGCGCGCTTCCCCTCTCTTAAAGGGACCACACACGTCGTCTTAAGGAGTCTCCGGCCGATTGCCGGAGGACCTCCCGTATATAAGGCACCTCCTGCAAAATGGAGGTGCCCGAGCAAGTTGTTGCACAGTTACTTATCTCTGCTTCAGCCCTCAGGTCCCGCTGCTAGCCTGACTCCTCGTCCTGTCTGCCAGCCTGTTATCTGCCCGTTACCTGCCGAGCCTGCCAGCCTGCTCACCTGGAGCGCTCACCTGTTACCTGCCTGTTACCTGCGCTGTCTGCCAGTCCGCTCACCTGGGAGCATCTGCCTGTTACCTGCCCTGTCTGCCAGTCCGCTCACCTGGGAGCATCCGCCTGTAACCTGCCCTGTCTGCCAGTCCGCTCACCTGGGAGCATCCGTCTATTACCTGCAGAGTCCGTCAGCCCGCTCACCTGGGAGCGCTAACCTGTTACCTGCCTGTTTCCTGCCATGTCGATCTGCCCGCTCACCTGGGAGTGCCCGCCTGTTTCCTACCAGCCTGTCTGGAGGCTCTGCCGTCACTTGCTGTGACCACCTTCCTGGTAAAACTAGAGACTACTACCTGCTCTGCCGTCACGTAACGTGACCACCTGTCAGCCACCAGAGATTTCTGCCTGCTTGCCATGTTCATCCGCCATACCGGTCAGTCCCAACCATCTGACCCGTGGGAGCCACCTGCTCTCTTACAAGGTCGTCCCCAGAGTAGCACCTGGTCCCTCAGACCGGATCCTCCCTGGTCACGGTGTCGTTAGCTGCTGTCCGACCAGGGTCGGTTCGGGTTGATACTTAGTCACGCCTCTCTGGGTCCCTCCTTGCACCTCGGCACAGAGGTTTCACCACACGGACCCGTAACAACGTTGAGGTCACAGTAGCTTAACAATACGGATTTAATGCCCCTTGGAAGTGTGGTGGAGGTCGCAGAGGAATAAAAAGACAATATCAATGCCCCGTGGAAGAGACGTGGAGGTCACAGTAGCTTAAAAAGACGGTTTTAATGCTCCTTGGAAGAGTGGTGGAGGTCGCAGTGGAATAAAAAGACAATATCAGTGCGCCGTGGAAGAGACGTGGAGGTCACAGTAGCCTAAAAAGATGGTTTTAATGCCCCTTGGAAGAGTGGTGGAGGTCGCAGTGGAATAAAAAGACAATATCAACGCTCCGTGGAAGAGACGTGGAGGTCACAGTAGCCTAAAAAGATGGTTTTAATGCCCCTTGGAAGAGTGGTGGAGGTCGCAGTGGAATAAAAAGACAATATCAACGCTCCGTGGAAGAGACGTGGAGGTCACAGTAGCTTAAGAAGACGGAATTAGTGCAACTTGAAGAGTGGTGGAGGTCGCTGTGGAATAAAAAGACAATATCAATGCTCCGTGGAAGACATGTGGAGGTCACCGTAGCTTAACAAGCGGTTTTAATGCCCCTTGGAAGAGCTGTGGAGTTCAGAGTGGTTTAACAAGATGGTTTTAATGCCCCTTGGAAGAGAGGTGTAGGTCACAGAAGCTTTACAAGAAGGTATTAATGCCCCTTGGAAGAGTGGTGGAGGTTACAGTGGAAAAAAAATACAATATCAATGCCCAGTGGAAGAGTGGTGGAGGTCGCAATGGAATATAAAGACAATATTAATGCCCCCTGGAAGAGACATGGAGGTTACATTAGCTTAACAAGAAGTTTTAATGCCCCATGGAAGAGAGGTGGAGGTAGCAGTGGAAAAAAAAGACGATATCAATGTGCCGTGGAAGAGACATGGAGGTCACAGTAGCTTAACAAGACCATTTTAATGCCCCTTGGAAGAGTGGTGGAGGTCGCAGTGGAAAAAAAAGACAATATCAATGCCACTTGGAAGAGACGTGGAGGTCACAGCAGCATAACAAGACGCTTTTTTTTCCCCTTGGAAGAGTGGTGGTGATCGCGTGGAGGTCACAGTAGCTTGACAAGACGGTTTTAATGCCTCTTGGAAGAGCTTTGGAGTTCGAAGTGGTTTAACAAGATAGTTTTAATGCCCCTTGGAAGAGACGTTGAGGTCACAGTAGCTTAACAATGCGGATTTAATGCCCCTTGGAAGAGTGGTGGAGGTCGCAGTGGCATAAAAAAGACAATATCAATGCACAGTGGAAGAGACGTGGAGGTCAAAGTAGCATAACAAGACGTTTTTAATGCCCCTTGGAAGTGTGGTGGAGGTCGCAGTGGAATAAAAAGACAACATCAATGCCCCGTGGAAGAGGCGTGGAGGTCACAGTAGCTTAAAAAGACGGTTTTAATGCACCTTGGAAGAGTGGTGGAGGTCGCAGTGGAATAAAAAGACAATATCAATGCCCCGTGGAAGAGAAGTGGAGGTCACCGTAGCTTAACAAGACGGTTTTAATGCCCCTTGAAAGAGCTGTGGAGTTAAGAGTGGTTTAACAAGATGGTTTTAATGCCCCTTGGAAGAGAGGTGTAGGTCACAGTAGCTTTACAAGAAGGTATTAATGCCCCTTGGAAGAGTTTTGGAGGTTACAGTAGAAAGAAAATACAATATCAATGCCCCGTGGAAGAGTCGTGGAGGTTGCAATGGAATATAAAGACAATATTAATTCCCCCTAGTAGAGACGTGGAGGTCACATTAGCTTAACAAGAAGTTTTAATGCCCCATGGAAGAGAGGTGGAGGTCGCAGTGGAAAAAAAAGACAATATCAGTGTGCCGTGGAAGAGAGGTGGAGATCACAGTAGCTTAACAAGATGGTTTTAATGATCCTTGGAAGAGCTGTGGAGTACAGATTGGTTAAAGAAGATGGTTTTAATGCCCCTTGGTAGAGACGTGAAGGTCACAGTAGCTTAACAAGACGGTTTTAATGCCCCTTGGAAGAGTGGTGGAGGTTACAGTTGAATAAAAAGACAATATCAATGCCCCGTGGAAGAGACTTGGAGGTCACAGTAGCTTAATAAGACAGGTTTAATGCCCCTTGTAACAGTGCTGGAGGTCACAGTGGAATAAAAAGACAATATCAATGACCCCTTGGAAGAGTAGTGGAGGTCGCAGTAGTATAAAAAGACAATATCAATGCCCTATGAAAGAGTGGTGGAGATCGCAGTGGAATAAAAAGACAATATCAATGCCCCGTGGAAGTGACGTGAAGGTCACAGTAGCTTAACAAGTCCGTTTGAATGCCTGTTGGAAGAGTGGTGGAGGTCACAGTGGAATAAAAAGACAATATCAATGCCCCTTGGATGAGTGGTGGAGGTCGCAGTGGAATAAAAAAACAATTTCAATGCCCCGTGGAAGAGACATGGACGTCACAGTTGCCTAACAAGATGGTTTTAATGCCCATTGGAAGAGTGGTGGAGGTCGCAGTGGAATAAAAAGACAATATCAATGCCCCGTGGAAGAGACGTGCAGATCACAGTAACTTAACAAGACAGTTTTAATGCCTCTTGGAAGAGTGGTGGAGGTCGCAGTGGAATAAAAAGACAATATCAATGCCCCATGTAAAAGTGGTGGAGGTCGCAGTGGAATAAAAAGACAATACCAATGCCACTTGGAAGAGTGGTGAAGGTCGCAGTGGAATAAAAAGACAATATCAATGCCCCTTGGAAGAGAGGTGGAGGTCACAGTAGCCCAACAAGACAGTTTTAATACCCCTTGGAAGAGCTGAGGAATTCAGAGTGGGTTAACAACATAATTTTAATGCCCCTTGGAAGATAGGTGTAGGTCACAGTAGCTTAACAAGACGGTATTAATACCCCTTGGAAGAGTGGTGGAGGTAACAGTGGAATAAAAATAAAATATCAATGCCCCGTGGAAGAGACGTTGAGGTCACAGTAGCTTAACAATACGGATTTAATGCCCCTTGGAAGAGTGGAGAAGGTCGCAGTGGCATAAAAAAACAATATCAATGCCCCATGGAAGAGATGTGGAGGTCAAAGTAGCTTAACAAGACGTTTTTAATGCCCCTTGGAAGAGTGGTGGAGGTTGCAGTGGAAAAAAAAGACAATATCAATGCCCCGTGGAAGAGACGTGGAGATCACAGTAGCTTAACAAGATGGTTTTATTGCCCCTTGGAAGAGTGGTGGATGTCGCAGTGGAATAAAAAGACAATATCATTGCCCCTTGGAAGAGTGGTGGAGGTCGCAGTGGAATAAAAAGACAATATTAATGCCCCGTGGAAGAGACGTGGAGGTCACAGTAGCTTAGCAAGACGGTTTTAATGCCCCTTGGAAGAGTGGTGGAGGTTACAGTTGAATAAAAAGACAATATCAATGCCAAGTGGAAGAGACTTGGAGGTCACAGGAGCTTAACAAGATGGTTTTAATGCCCCTTGGAAGAGTGGTGGAGGTCGCAGTGGAATAAAAAGACAATATCAATGATCCCTTGGAAAAGTGATGGAGGAAGCAGTTGAATAAAAAGACAATATCAATGCCGAATGCAAGAGTGGTGGAGGTCGCAGTGTAAGAAAAAGACAATATCAATGCCCCGTGGAAGAGACTTGGAGGTCACAGTAGCTTAACAACACCATTTTAATGCCCCTTGGAAGAGTGGTGGAGGTCGCGATGGAATAAAAAGACAGTATCAATGCCCCTTGAAAGAATGGTTGAGATTGCAGTGGAATAAATAGACAATATCAATGCCCTGTGGTAGAGATGTGGAGGTCACAGTAGCCTAACAAGATGGTTTTAATGCCCATTGGAAGAATGGTGGAGGTCGCAGTGGAATAAAAAGGCAATATCAATGCCCCGTGGAAGAGACCTGGAGGTCACAGGAGCTTAACAAGACGGTTTTTATGCCCCTTGGAAGAGTGGTGGAGATCTCTGTGGTATAAATAGACAATATCAATGCCTCTTGGAAGAGTGGTGGAGGTTACAGTGGAATAAAAAGTCAATATCAATGCCCCGTGGAAGAGACGTGGAGATAGTAGCTTAAAAAAACGTTTTTAATGCCCCTTGGAAGAGTGGTGAAGGTTACAGTGGAATAAAAAGACAAAACCAATGCCCCGTGGTATAGACGTGGAGATAGTAGCTTCACAAGACGGTTTTAATGCCCCTTGGAAGAGTGGTGGAGGTCGCATTGGAATAAAAAGACAATATCAATGCCCCTTGGAAGAGACGTGACGGTCACAGTAGCTTAACAAGATGGTTTTAATGGCCCATGGAAGAATGGTGGAGGTCGCAGTAGAAGAAAAGGGCAAAATCAATGCGCAGTGGAAGAGACTTGGGGTCACAATAGCTTAACAAGATGGTTTTAATGCCCCTTGGAACACTGGTGGAGGTCACAGTGGAATAAAAAGACAATATCATTGACCCCTTGGAAGAAAAGTGGAGGTCGCAGTTGAATAAAAAGACAATATCAATGCCCTATGGAAGAGTGGTGGAGAATGCAGTGGAATAAAAAAACAATTTCAATGCCCCGTGGAAGAGACATGGACGTCACAGTAGCCTAACAAGATGGTTTTAATGCCCATTGGAAGAGTGGTGGAGGTCGCAGTGGAATAAAAAGACAATATCAATGCCCCGTGGAAGAGACGTGCAGATCACAGTAACTTAACAAGACAGTTTTAATGCCTCTTGGAAGAGTGGTGGAGGTCGCAGTGGAATAAAAAGACAATATCAATGCCCCATGTAAAAGTGTTGGAGGTCGCAGTGGAATAAAAAGACAATACCAATGCCACTTGGAAGAGTGGTGAAGGTCGCAGTGGAATAAAAAGACAATATCAATGCCCCTTGGAAGAGAGGTGGAGGTCACAGTAGCCCAACAAGACAGTTTTAATGCCCCTTGGAAGAGCTGAGGAGTTCAGAGTGGGTTAACAACATAATTTTAATGCCCCTTGGAAGACAGGTGTAGGTCACAGTAGCTTACCAAGACGGTATTAATGCCCCTTGGAAGAGTGGTGGAGGTAACAGTGGAATAAAAATAAAATATCAATGCCCCGTGGAAGAGACGTTGAGGTCACAGTAGCTTAACAATACGGATTTAATGCCCCTTGGAAGAGTGGAGAAGGTCGCAGTGGCATAAAAAGACAATATCAATGCCCCATGGAAGAGATGTGGAGGTCAAAGTAGCTTAACAAGACGTTTTTAATGCCCCTTGGAAGAGTGGTGGAGGTCGCAGTGGAAAAAAAAGACAATATCAATGCCCCGTGGAAGAGACGTGGAGATCACAGTAGCTTAACAAGATGGTTTTATTGCCCCTTGGAAGAGTGGTGGATGTCGCAGTGGAATAAAAAGACAATATCATTGCCCCTTGGAAGAGAAGTGGAGGTCACCGTAGCTTAACAAGACGGTTTTAATGCCCCTTGAAAGAGCTGTGGAGATAAGAGTGGTTTAACAAGATGGTTTTAATGCCCCTTGGAAGAGAGGTGTAGGTCACAGTAGCTTTACAAGAAGGTATTAATGCCCCTTGGAAGAGTTTTGGAGGTTACAGTAGAAAGAAAATACAATATCAATGCCCCGTGGAAGAGTCGTGGAGGTTGCAATGGAATATAAAGACAATATTAATTCCCCCTAGTAGAGACGTGGAGGTCACATTAGCTTAACAAGAAGTTTTAATGCCCCATGGAAGAGAGGTGGAGGTCGCAGTGGAAAAAAAAGACAATATCAGTGTGCCGTGGAAGAGAGGTGGAGATCACAGTAGCTTAACAAGATGGTTTTAATGATCCTTGGAAGAGCTGTGGAGTACAGATTGGTTAAAGAAGATGGTTTTAATGCCCCTTGGTAGAGACGTGAAGGTCACAGTAGCTTAACAAGACGGTTTTAATGCCCCTTGGAAGAGTGGTGGAGGTTACAGTTGAATAAAAAGACAATATCAATGCCCCGTGGAAGAGACTTGGAGGTCACAGTAGCTTAATAAGACAGGTTTAATGCCCCTTGTAACAGTGCTGGAGGTCACAGTGGAATAAAAAGACAATATCAATGACCCCTTGGAAGAGTAGTGGAGGTCGCAGTAGTATAAAAAGACAATATCAATGCCCTATGAAAGAGTGGTGGAGATCGCAGTGGAATAAAAAGACAATATCAATGCCCCGTGGAAGTGACGTGAAGGTCACAGTAGCTTAACAAGTCCGTTTGAATGCCTGTTGGAAGAGTGGTGGAGGTCACAGTGGAATAAAAAGACAATATCAATGCCCCTTGGATGAGTGGTGGAGGTCGCAGTGGAATAAAAAAACAATTTCAATGCCCCGTGGAAGAGACATGGACGTCACAGTTGCCTAACAAGATGGTTTTAATGCCCATTGGAAGAGTGGTGGAGGTCGCAGTGGAATAAAAAGACAATATCAATGCCCCGTGGAAGAGACGTGCAGATCACAGTAACTTAACAAGACAGTTTTAATGCCTCTTGGAAGAGTGGTGGAGGTCGCAGTGGAATAAAAAGACAATATCAATGCCCCATGTAAAAGTGGTGGAGGTCGCAGTGGAATAAAAAGACAATACCAATGCCACTTGGAAGAGTGGTGAAGGTCGCAGTGGAATAAAAAGACAATATCAATGCCCCTTGGAAGAGAGGTGGAGGTCACAGTAGCCCAACAAGACAGTTTTAATACCCCTTGGAAGAGCTGAGGAATTCAGAGTGGGTTAACAACATAATTTTAATGCCCCTTGGAAGATAGGTGTAGGTCACAGTAGCTTAACAAGACGGTATTAATGCCCCTTGGAAGAGTGGTGGAGGTAACAGTGGAATAAAAATAAAATATCAATGCCCCGTGGAAGAGACGTTGAGGTCACAGTAGCTTAACAATACGGATTTAATGCCCCTTGGAAGAGTGGAGAATGTCGCAGTGGCATAAAAAGACAATATCAATGCCCCATGGAAGAGATGTGGAGGTCAAAGTAGCTTAACAAGACGTTTTTAATGCCCCTTGGAAGAGTGGTGGAGGTCGCAGTGGAAAAAAAAGACAATATCAATGCCCCGTGGAAGAGACGTGGAGATCACAGTAGCTTAACAAGATGGTTTTATTGCCCCTTGGAAGAGTGGTGGATGTCGCAGTGGAATAAAAAGACAATATCATTGCCCCTTGGAAGAGTGGTGGAGGTCGCAGTGGAATAAAAAGACAATATTAATGCCCCGTGGAAGAGACGTGGAGGTCACAGTAGCTTAGCAAGACGGTTTTAATGCCCCTTGGAAGAGTGGTGGAGGTTACAGTTGAATAAAAAGACAATATCAATGCCAAGTGGAAGAGACTTGGAGGTCACAGGAGCTTAACAAGATGGTTTTAATGCCCCTTGGAAGAGTGGTGGAGGTCGCAGTGGAATAAAAAGACAATATCAATGATCCCTTGGAAAAGTGATGGAGGAAGCAGTTGAAAAAAAAGACAATATCAATGCCGAATGCAAGAGTGGTGGAGGTCACAGTGTAATAAAAAGACAATATCAATGCCCCGTGGAAGAGACTTGGAGGTCACAGTAGCTTAACAACATCGTTTTAATGCCCCTTGGAAGAGTGGTGGAGGTCGCGATGGAATAAAAAGACAGTATCAATGCCCCTTGAAAGAGTGGTTGAGGTTGCAGTGGAATAAATAGACAATATCAATGCCCTGTGGTAGAGATGTGGAGGTCACAGTAGCCTAACAAGATGGTTTTAATGCCCATTGGAAGAATGGTGGAGGTCGCAGTGGAATAAAAAGACAATATCAATGCCCCGTGGAAGAGACCTTGAGGTCACAGGAGCTTAACAAGACGGTTTTTATGCCCCTTGGAAGAGTGGTGGAGATCTCTGTGGTATAAAAAGACAATATCAATGCCTCTTGGAAGAGTGGTGGAGGTTACAGTGGAATAAAAAGTCAATATCAATGCCCCGTGAAAGAGACGTGGAGATAGTAGCTTAAAAAAACGTTTTTAATGCCCCTTGGAAGAGTGGTGAAGGTTACAGTGGAATAAAAAGACAAAACCAATGCCCCGTGGTATAGACGTGGAGATAGTAGCTTCACAAGACGGTTTTAATGCCCCTTGGAAGAGTGGTGGAGGTCGCATTGGAATAAAAAGACAATATCAATGCCCCTTGGAAGAGTGGTGGAGGTCGCAATGGAATAAAAAGACAATATCAATGTCCCGTGGAAGAGACGTGACGGTCACAGTAGCTTAACAAGATGGTTTTAATGCCCCATGGAAGAAAGGTGGAGGCCGCAGTGGAATAAAAAGACAATATCAATGCCCCGTGGAAGAGACGTGAAGCTCACAGTAGCTTAACAAGATGGTTTTAATGGCCCATGGAAGAATGGTGGAGGTCGCAGTAGAAGAAAAGGACAAAATCAATGCGCAGTGGAAGAGACTTGGGGTCACAATAGCTTAACAAGATGGTTTTAATGCCCCTTGGAACACTGGTGGAGGTCACAGTGGAATAAAAAGACAATATCATTGACCCCTTGGAAGAGAAGTGGAGGTCGCAGTTGAATAAAAAGACAATATCAATTCCCTATGGAAGAGTGGTGGAGGTTGCAGTGGAAAAAAAAGACAATGTCAATGCCCCGTGGAAGAGATGTAGAGGTCACAGTAGCTTAACAAGACCGTTTTAATGTCCCTTGGAAGAGTAGTGGAGGTCACAGTGGAATAAAAAGACAATATCAATGCCCCTTGGAAGAGTGGTGGAGGTCGCAGTGGAATAAAAAGACAATATCAATGCCCCTTGGAAGAGTGGTGGAGGTCGCAGTGGAATAAAAAGACAAAAAGAGACAATATCAATGCCCCGTGGAAGAGACGTGGAGGTCGCAGTAGCCTAACAAGATGATTTTAATGCCCATTGGAAGAGTGGTGGAGGTCGCAGTGGAAAAAAAAGACAATATCAATGTCCCGTGGAAGAGACCTGGAGGTCACAGGAGCTTAAGAAGATGATTTTAATGGCTCTTGGAAGAATGGTGGAGGGCGCTCTGGAAAAAAAAGACAATATCAATTCCCCCTGGTAGAGACGTGGAGGTCAGAGTAGCTTAACAAGATGGTTTTAATGCCCCTTGGTAGAGTGGTGGAGTTTACATTAGAATAAAAAGACAATATCAATGCCCCGTGGAAGAGACGTTCAGATCACAGTAGCTTAACAAGACGGTTTTAATGCCCCTTGGAAGAGTGGTTGAGGTCGCTGTGGAATAAAAAGACAATATCAATGCCCCTTGGTAGAGTGGTGGAGGTCGCAAAGGAATAAAAGGACAATATCAATGCCCCGAGGAAGAGACGTGGAGGTCACAGTAGCTTAACAAGTCGATATTAATGCCACTTGGAAGAGTGGTGGAGGTTACAGTGGAATAAAAATACAATATCAATGCCCCGTGGAAGAGACGTGGAGATCACAGTAGCTTAACAAGATGGTTTTAATGCCCCTTGGAAGAGTGGTGGTCTTCGAAGTGGAATAAAAAGACAGTATCAATGCCCCGTGGAAGAGAAGTGGAGATCACATTAGTTTAACAAGACGGTTTTAATGCCCCTTGGAAGAGCTGTGGAGTTCAGATTGGTTTAACAAGATGGTTTTAATGACCCTTGGAAGAGACGTGAAGGTCACAGTAGCATAACAAAACGGTTTTAATGCTCCTTGGTAGAGTGGTGGAGGTTACAGTTGAAAAAAAGAACATATCAATGCCCAGTTGAAGAGACTTGGAGTTTACAGTAGCTTAACAAGATGGTTTTAATGCCCCTCGGGAAAGTGGTGGAGGCCGCAGTGGAATAAAAAGACAATATCAATGACCTCTTGGAAGAGTGGTGGAGGTCGCAATTGAATAAAAAGACAGTATCAATGCCCCGTGGAAAAGACTTGGAGGTCACAGTAGCTTAACGGCACCATTTTAATGCCCCTTGTAAGAGTGGTGGAGGTGGCAGTCAAATAAAAAGACAATATCAATGCCCCTTGTAAGAGTGGTGGAGGTCACAGTGGAATAAAAAGACAATATCAATGACCTGTGGAAGAGACGTGGAGGTCACAGTAGCCTAACAAGATGGTTTTAATGCCCATTGAAAGAGTGGTGGAGCTCGTAGTGGAATAAAAAGACAATATCAATGCCACGTGGAAGAGACCTAAAGGTCACAGTAGCCTAACAACATGGTTTTAATGACCCTTGGAAGAGTGGTGGAGGTCTCTGTGGAATAAAAAGACAATATCAATGCCCCGTGGAAGAGATGTGGAGGTCACAGTAGCTTAAAAAGATGGTTTTAATGCCCCTTGGAAGAGCTGTGGAGTACAGATTGGTTTAACAAGATGGTTTTAATGCCCCTTGGTAGAGAAGTGGAGGTCACAGTAGCTTAGCAAGACGATTTTAATTCCCCTTGGAAGAGTGGTGGAGGTTACAGATGAATAAAAAGACAATATCAATGCCCAGTGGAAGAGACTTCGAGGTCACAGGAGCTTAACAAGATTCTTTTAATGCCCCTTGGAAGAGTGGTGGAGGTCGCAGTGGAATAAAAAGACAACATCAATGCCCTATGCAAGAGTGGTGGAGGTCACAGTGGAATAAAAAGACAATATCAATGAGCCGTGGAAGAGACTTGGAGGTCACAGTAGCTTAACAACACCGTTTTAATGCCCCTTAGAAGAGTGGTGGAGGTCGCGATGGAATAAAAAGACAGTATCAATGCCCCTTGAAAGAGTGGTTGAGGTTGCAGTGGAATAAAAAGACAATATCAATGCCCTGTGGTAGAGATGTGGAGATCACAGTAGCCTAACAAGTTGGTTTTAATGCCCATTAGAAGAGTAGTGGAGGTCGCAGTGGAATAAAAAGACAATATCAATGCCCCGTGGAAGAGACCTGGAGGTCACAGTAGCTTAACAAGACAGTTTTATTGCCCCTTGGAAGAGTGGTGGAGGTTACAGTGGAATAAAAAGTCAATATCAATGCCCCGTGGAAGAGACGTGGAGATAGTAGCTTACAAAAACGTTTTTAATGCCACTTGGAAGAGTGGTGGAGGTTACAGTGGAATAAAAAGACAAAATCAATGCCCCGTGGTAGAGACATGGAGATAGTAGCTTAACAAGACGGTTTTAATGCCCCTTGGAAGAGTGGTGGAGGTCGCAGTGGAATAAAAAACAATATCAATGCGCCGTGGAAGAGACTTGGAGGTCAAGTAGATTAGCAAGATGGTTTTAATGCTCCTTGTAACACTGGTGGAGGTCACAGTGGAAAAAAAGACAATATCAATGACCCATTGGAAGAGTAGTGGAGATAGTAGCTTAAAAAAATGTTTTTAATGCCCCTTGGAAGAGTGGTGGAGGTTACAGTGGAATAAAAAGACAAAATCAATGCCCCGTCATAGAGACGTGGAGATAGCAGCTTAACAAGACTGTTTTAATGCCCCTTGGAAGAGTGGTGGAGGTCGCATTGCAGTAAAAAGATAATATCAATGCCCCTTGGAAGAGACGTGAAGGTCACCGTAGGTTAGCAAGATGGTTTCAATGCCCCTTGTAACACTGGTGGAGGTCACAGTGGAAAAAAAAGACAATATCAATGACCCCTTGGAAGAGCAGTGGAGATAGTAGCTTAACAAGATGGTTTTAATCCCCATTGGAAAAGTGGTGGAGGTTACAGTGGAATAAAAAGACAAAATCAATGCCTCGTGGTAGAGACGTGGAGATAGGAGCTTAACAAGATGGTTTTAATGCCCCTTGGAAGAATGGTGGAGGTCGCATTGGTATAAAAAGACAATATCAATGCCCCTTGGAAGAGTGGTGGAGGTCGCAATGGAATAAAAAGACAATATCAATGTCCCGTGGAAGAGACGTGAAGGTCACAGTAGCTTAACAAGATGGTTTTAATGCCCCATGGAAGAAAGGTGGAGGCCGCAGTGGAATAAAAAGACAATATCAATGCCCCGTGGAAGAGACGTGAAGGTCACAGTAGCTTAACAAGATGGTTTTAATGCCCCATGGAAGAATGGTGGAGTTCGCAGTCGAATAAAAAGACAATATCAATGCGCTGTGGAAGAGACTTGTAGGTCACAATAGCTTAACAAGATGGTTTTAATGCCCCTTGGAACACTGCTGGAGGTCACAGTGGAATAAAAAGACAATATCATTGACCCCTTGGAAGAGTGGTGGAGGTCGCAGTGGAAAAAAAAGACAATGTCAATGCCCCGTGGAAGAGATGTAGAGGTTACAGTAGCTTAACAAAACCGTTTTAATGCCCCTTGGAAGAGTGGTGGAGGTCGCTCTGGAAAAAAAAGACAATATCAATTCCCCGTGGTAGAGACGTGGAGGTCACAGTAGCTTAACAAGATGCTTTTAATGCCCCTTGGAAGAGTGGTTGAGGTCGCAGTGGAATAAAAAGACAATATCAATGCCCCGTGGTAGAGTGGTGGAGGTCGCAAAGGAATAAAAGGACAATATCAATGCCCCGAGGAAGAGACGTAGAGGTCACAGTAGCTTAACAAGTCGATATTACTGCCACTTGGAAGAGTGGTGGAGGTTACAGTGGAATAAAAATACAATATCAATGCCCCGTGGAAGAGACGTGGAGATCACAGAAGCTTACCAAGATGGTTTTAATGCCCCTTGGAAGAGTGGTGGTCTTCGCAGTGGAATAAAAAGACAATATCAATGCTCCGTGGAAGAGAAGTGGAGATCACAGTTGTTTAACAAGACGGTTTTAATGCCCCTTGGAAGAGCTGTGGAATTCAGATTGGTTTAACAAGATGGTTTTAATGCCACTTGGAAGAGACGTGAAGGTCACAGTAGCATAACAAGACGGTTTTAATGCCCCTTGGAAGAGTGGTGGAGGTTACAGTTGAATAAAAGAACATATCAATGATAAGTTGAAGAGACTTGGAGTTCACAGTAGCTTAACAAGATGGTTTTAATGCCCCTTGGGAGAGTGGTGGAGACCGCAGTGGAATAAAAAGAAAATATCAATGACCTCTTGGAAGAGTGGTGAAAGTCGCAATTGAATAAAAAGACAGTATCAGTGCCCTATGGAAGAGTGGTGGAGTTCGCAGTGGATTAAAAAGACAATATCAATGCCCGTGGAAGAGACTTGGAGGTCACAGTAGCTTAACGGCACCATTTTAATGCCCCTTGTAAGAGTGGTGGAGGTGGCAGACGAATAAAAAGACAATATCAATGCCCATTGTAAGAGTGGTTGAGGTCACAGTGGAATAAAAAGACAATATCAATGCCCTGTGGAAGAGACGTGGAGGTCACAGTAGCCTAACAAGATGCTTTTAATGCCCATTGAAAGAGTGGTGGAGCTCATAGTGGAATAAAACACAATATCAATGCCACGTGGAAGAGACGTGGAGATAGTAGCTTAACAAGACAATTTTAATGCCCTTGAAAGAGTGGTGGAGATCGCAGTGGAATCAAAATACAATATCAGTGCCCCTTGGAAGAGTTGTGGAGGTCGCAATGGAATAAAAAGACAATACCAATGCCCCATGGAAGAGACGTGAAGGTCACAGTAGCTTAACAAGATGGTTTTAATGCCCCATGGAAGAGTGGTGGAGGTCGCAGTGGAATAAAAAGACTATATCAATGCGCCGTGGAAGAGATGTGGAGGTCACAGTAGCTTAACAAGATGGTTTTAATGCCCCTTGGAACAGGGGTGGAGGTCGCAGTGGAAAAAAAAGACAATATCAATGCCCCTTGGAAGAGTAGTGGAGGTCGGAGTTGAATAAAAAGACAATATTAATGCCCTATGGAAGAGTGGTGGAGGTCACAGTGGAATAAAAAGACAATATCAATGCCCCATGGAAGAGTGGTGGAGGTCGCAGTGAAATAAAAAGACAATATCAATGCCCCTTGGAAGAGACGTGGAGGTCACAGTAGCCTAACAAGATGGTTTTAATGCCCATTGGAAGAGTGGAGGAGGTCGCAGCGGAATAAAAATACAAAATCAATGCCCCATGGAAGAGACCTGGAGGTCACAGTAGCTTAACAAGACGGTTTTAATGCCCCTTGGAAGAGTGGTGGAGGTCGCTGTGGAATAAAAAGACAATATCAATGCCCCTTGGAAGAGTGTTGGAGGTTGCTGTGGAAAAAAAGGACTAAATCAATGCACCATGGTAGAGACGTGAAGGTCACAGTAGCTAAACAAAACGGTTTTAATGCCCCTTGGAAGAGTGGTTTTGGTTACATTGGAATAAAAAGACAATATCAATGCCCCGTGGAAGAGACGGGCAGATCAAAGTGGCTTAACAAGACGGTTTTAATGCCCCTTAGAAGAGTGGTGGAGGTCGCAGTGGAATAAAAAGACAATATTAATGCCCCTTGGTAGAGCGGTGGAGGTCGCAATGGAATTAAAAAGACAATATCAATGCCCCGTGGAAGAGTGGTGGAGGTCGCAGTGAAATAAAAAGACAATATCAATGCCCCGTGGAAGAGACGTGGAGGTCACAGAAGCCTAACAAAATGGTTTTAATGCCCATTGGAAGAGTGGTGGAGGTCGCAGTGGAATAAAAAGACAATATCAATTCCCCTTGGAAGAGTGGTGGAGGTCGCAGTGAAATAAAAGGACAATATCAATGCCCAGTGGAAGAGAAGTGGAGGCCACAGTAGCTTAACAAGATGGTTTTAATGCCCATTGGAAGAGTGGTGGAAGGATGCAGTGAAATAAAAAGACAATATCTATACCCTGTGGAAGAGACGTGGAGGTCACAGTAGCCTAACAAGATGGAAGAGTGGTGGAGGTCGCAGTAGAATAAAAAGACAAAATCAATGCCCCATGGAAGAGACCTTGAGGTCACGGTAGCTTAAAAAGATGGTTTTCATGCCCCTTGGAAGAGTGGTGGAGGTCGCTGTGGAATAAAAAGACAATATCAATGCCCCTTGGAAGAGTGGTGGAGGTCGCTGTGAAAAAAAACGACAAAATCAATGCCCCGTGGTAGAGACGTGAAGGTCACAGTAGCTAAACAAGAAGATTTTAATGCCCCTTGGAAGAGTGGTGGAGGTTACATTGGAATAAAAACACAATATCAATGCCCCGTGGAAGAGACGTGCAGATCACAGCAGCTTAACAAGACAGTTTTAATACCCCCTGGAAGAGTGGTGGAGGTCGCAGTGGAATAAAAAGACAATATCAATGCGCCGTGATAGAGATGTGGAGGTCACAGTAGCTAAACAAAACGGTTTTAATGCCCCTTGGAAGAGTGGTGGAGGTTACATTGGAATAAAAAGACAATATCAATGCCCCGTTGAAGAGACGGGCAGATCAAAGTGGCTTAACAAGACGGTTTTAATGCCCCTTAGAAGAGTGGTGGAGGTCGCAGTGGAATAAAAAGACAATATTAATGCCCCTTGGTAGAGCGGTGGAGGTCGCAATGGAATTAAAAAGACAATATCAATGCCCCGTGGCAGAGTGGTGGAGGTTGCAGTGAAATAAAAAGACAATATCAATGCCCCGTGGAAGAGACGTGGAGGTCGGAGTTGAATAAAAAGACAATATCAATGCCCATTGGTAGAGTGGTGGAGGTCGCAATGGAATTAAAAAGACAATATCAATGCCCCGTGGAAGAGTGGTGGAGGTCGCAGTGAAATAAAAAGACAATATCAATGCCCCGTGGAAGAGACGTGGAGGTCACAGTAGCCTAACAAGATGGTTTCAATGCCCATTCGAAGAGTGGTGGAGGTCGCAGTGGAATAAAAATACAATATTAATGCCCCTTGGTAGAGTGGTGGAGGTTGCAATGTAATTAAAAAGACAATATCAGTGCCCCGTGCAAAAGACATGGAGGTCACAGTAGCTTAACAACACAGTTTTACTGCCCCTTGGAAGAGCTGTGGAGTTCAGAGTCGTTTAACAAGATGGTTTTAATGCCCCGTGGTAGTGACTTGGAGGTCACAGTAGCTTAACAAGAGAGTTTTAATGCCCCTTGTAAGAGTCGTGGAGGTCGCAGTGGAATAAAAAGACAATATCAATGCCCCTTGGAAGAGTGGTGGAGGTCGCAGTGGAATAAAAAAAAAAAATCAATGCCCCTTGGAAGAGTGGTGGAGGTGGCAGTGGATTAAAAAGACAATATCAATGTCTCGTGGAAGAGACATGGAGGTCACAGTAGCCTAACAAGATGGTTTTAATGCCCCTTGAAAGAGTGGTGGAGGGCGCAGTGGAATAAAAAGACAATATCAATGCCCAGTGGAAGAGACGTGGAGGTCACAGTAGCTTAACAAGACGTTTTTAATGCCCCTTGGAAGAGTGGTGGAGGTTGCTGTGGAATAAAAAGACAATATCAATGCCCCGTGGAAGAGATTTGGAGGTCACAGTAGCTTAACAAGACGGTTTTAATGCCCCTTGGAAGAGCTGTGGAGTTCAGCGTGGTTTAGCAAGATGGTTTTAATGCCTCTTGGAAGAGTGGTGGAGGTTACATTGGAATAAAAAGACAATATCAATGCCCCGAGGAAGAGACGTGCCGATCACAGTAGCTTAATAAGACGGTTTTAATGCCCCTTGGAAGAGTGGTGGAGGTCGCAGTGGAATAAAAAGACAATATTAATGCCCCTTGGTAGAGTGGTGGAGTTCGCAATGGAATTAGAAAGACAATATCCATGCCGCGTGGAAGAGTGGTGGAAGTCGCAGTGAAATAAAAAGACAATATCAATGCCCCATGGAAGAGACGTGCAGATCACAGTTGCCTAACAAGATAGTTTTAATGCCCATTGGAAGAGTGGTGGAGGTCGCAGTAGAATAAAAAGACAATATCAATACCCCTTTGAAGAGTGGTGGAGGATGCAGTGAAATAAAAAGACAATATCAATACCCCGTGGAAGAGAAGTGGAGGTCACAGTAGCCTAACAAGATGGAAGAGTGGTGGAGGTCGCAGTGGAAAAAAAAGACAAGAACCAATGCCCCATGGAAGAGACCTGTAGGTCACAGTAGCTTAAAAAGACGGTTTTAATGCCACTTGGAAGAGTGGTGGAGGTCGCTGTGGAATAAAAAGACAATATCAATGCCCCTTGGAAGAGTGGTGGAGGTCGCTTTGAAAAAAAAGGATAAAATCAATGCCCCGTGGTAGAGACGTGAAAGTCACAGTAGCTAAACAAGTCGGTTTTAATGCCCCTTGGAAGAGTGGTGGAGGTTACATAGGAATAAAAACACAAAATCAATGCCCCGTGGAAGAGACATGCAGATCACAGCAGCTTAACAAGACAGTTTTAATACCCCTTGGAAGAGTGGTGGAGGTCGCAGTGGAATAAAAAACAATATCAATGCGCCGTGATAGAGATGTGGAGGTCTCAGTAGCTTAACAAGATGGTTTTAATGCCCCTTGGAACAGTGGTGGAGGTCGCAGTGGAATAAAAAGACAATATCAATGCCCCTTGGAAGAGTAGTGGAGGTCGGAGTTGAATAAAAAGACAATATCAATGCCCTATGGAAGAGTGGTGGAGGTCGCAGTGGAATAAAAAGACAATATCAATGCCCCTTGGAAGAGTGGTGGAGGTCGCAGTGAAATAAAAAGACAATATCATTGCCCCGTGGAAAAGACGTGGTGGTCACAGTAGCCTAACATCATGGTTTTAATGCCCATTGAAAGAGTGGTGGAGGTCGCAGCGGAATAAAAAGACAAACTCAATGCCTCATGGAAGAGACCTGGAGGTCACAGTAGCTTAACAAGATGGTTTTAATGCCCCTTGGAAGACTGGTGGAGGTCGCTGTGGAATAAAAAGACAAACTCAATGCCTCATGGAAGAGACCTGGAGGTCACAGTAGCTTAACAAGATGGTTTTAATGCCCCTTGGAAGACTGGTGGAGGTCGCTGTGGAATAAAAAGACAATATCAATGCCCCTTGGAAGAGTGGTGGTGGTCGCTGTGGAAAATAAGGACAAAATCAATGCCCCGTGGTAGAGACGTTAATGTCACAGTAGCTAAACAACACGGTTTTAATGCCCCTTGGAAGAGTGGTGGAGGTGACATTGGAATAAAAAGACAATATCAATGCCCCGTGGAAGAGACATGCAGATCACAGTAGCTTAACAAGACGGATATAAAGCCCCTTGGAAGAATGGTGGAGGTCGCAGTGAAATAAAAAGACAATATCAGTGCCCCGTGGAAGAGACGTGGAGGTCACAGTGGCCTAACAAGTTGGTTTTAATGTCCATTGGAAGAGTGGTGGAGGTCGCAGCGGAATAAAAAGACAAAATCAATGCCCCATGGAAGAGACCTGGAGGTCAGAGTAGCTTGCCAAGATGGTTTTAATGCCCCTTGAAAGAGTGGTGGAGGTAGCTGTGGAAAAAAAGGACAAAATCAATGCCCCGTGGAAGAGAAGTGGAGGTCACGGTAGCCTAACAAGATGGAAGAGTGGTGGAGGTCGCAGTGGAAAAAAAACACAAAATCAATGCCCCATGGAAGAGACCTGGAGGTCACAGTAGCTTAAAAAGACGGTTTTAATGCCACTTGGAAGAGTGGTGGAGGTTGCTGTGGAATAAAAAGACAATATCAATGCCCCTTGGAAGAGTGGTGGAGATCACTTTGAAAAAAAAGGACAAAATCAATGCCCCGTGGTAGAGACGTGAAAGTCACATTAGCTAAACAAGTCGGTTTTAATGCCCCTTGGAAGAGTGGTGGAGGTTACATTGGAATAAAAACACAAAATCAATGCCCCGTGGAAGAGACATGCAGATCACAGCAGCTTAACAAGACAGTTTTAATACCCCTTGGAAGAGTGGTGGAGGTCGCACTGGAATAAAAAGACAATATTAATGCCCCTTGGTAGAGTGGTGGAGGTCGCAATAGAATTAAAAAGACAATATCAATGCCCCGTGGAAGAGTGGTAGAGTTCGCAGTGAAATAAAAAGGCAATATCAATGCCCCGTGAAGAGACGTGGAGGTCACAGTAGCCTAACAAGATGGTTTTAATGCCCATTCGAAGAGTGGTGGAGGTCGCAGTGGAATAAAAAGACAATATCAATGCCCCTTGGAAGAGTGGTGGAGGATGCAGTGAAATTAAAAGACAATATCAATACCCCGTGGAAGAGACGTGGAGGTCACAGTAGCCTAACAAGATGGTTTTAATGCCCATTGGAAGAGTGGTGGAGGTCGCTGTGGAATAAAAAGGCAATATCAATGCCCCTTGGAAGAGTGGTGGAGATCGCTTTGAAAAAAAAGGACAAAATCAATGCCCCGTGGTAGAGACGTGAAAGTCACATTAGCAAAACAAGTCGGTTTTAATGCCCCTTGGAAGAGTGGTGGAGGTTACATTGGAATAAAAACACAAAATCAATGCCCCGTGGAAGAGACATGCAGATCACAGCAGCTTAACAAGACAGTTTTAATAACCCTTGGAAGAGTGGTAGAGGTCGCAGTGGAATAAAAAACAATATCAATGCGCCGTGATAGAGATGTGGAGGTCTCAGTAGCTTAACAAGATGGTTTTAATGCCCCTTGGAACAGTGGTGGAGGTCGCTGTGGAATAAAAAGACAATATCAATGCCCCTTGGAAGAGTGGTGGTGGTCGCTGTGGAAAAAAAGGACAAAATCAATTCCCCGTGGTAGAGACGTGAATGTCACAGTAGCTAAACAAGACGGTTTTAATGCCCCTTGGAAGAGTGGTGGAGTTGACATTGGAATAAAAAGACAATATAAATGCCCCGTGGAAGAGACGTGCAGATCACAGTAGCTTAACAAGATGGATATAAAGCCCCGTGGAAGAGTGGTAGAGGTCGCAGTGAAATAAAAAGGCAATATCAATGCCCCGTGAAGAGACGTGGAGGTCACAGTAGCCTAACAAGATGGTTTTAATGCCCATTCGAAGAGTGGTGGAGGTCGCAGTGGAATAAAAAGACAATATCAATGCCCCTTGGAAGAGTGGTGGAGGATGCAGTGAAATAAAAAGACAATATCAATATCCCGAGGAAAAGACGTGGAGGTCACAGTAGCCTAACAATATGGTTTTAATGCCCATAGGAAGAGTGGTGGAGGTCGCAGTGGAATAAAAGGACAAACGCAATGCCCCTTGGAAGAGTGGTGGAGGTCTCTGTGAAAAAAAAAGGACAAAATCAATGCCCCGTGTTAGAGACGTAAAGGTCACAGTAGCTAAACAAGACGGTTTTAATGCCCCTTGGAAGAGTGGTGGAGGTTACATTGGAATAAAAAGACAATATCAATGCCCCGTGGAAAAGACGTGCAGATCACAGTAGCTTAACAAGACAGTTTTAATGCCCCTTGGAAGAGTGGTGGAGGTCGCAGTGGAATAAAAAGACAATATAAATGCCCCTTGGTAGAGTGGTGGAGGTCGCAATGGAATTAGAAAGACACTATCATTGCCCCGTGGAAGAGACGTGGAGGTCACAGTAGATTAAGAAGACAGTTTTAATACCCTTTGGAAGAGTGGTGGAAGTCGCTGTGGAATAAAAAGACAATATCAATGTCCCGTGGAAGAGACATCGAAGTCATAGCAGCTTAACAACACAATTTTAATGCCCCTTGGAAGAGCTGTGGAGTTCAGAGTGGTTTAACAAGATGGTTTTAATGCCCCGTGGAAGAGACGTGGAGGTCACAGTAGCTTAACAAGACAGTTTTAATGCCCCTTGGTAGAGTTTTGGATGTCGCAATGGAATTAAAAAGACAATATCAATGCCCCGTGGAAGAGTGGTGGAGGTCGCAGTGAAATAAAAAGACAATATCAATGCCCCGTGGAAGAGACGTGGAGGTCACAGTAGCCTAACAAGATGGTTTTAATGCCCATACGAAGAGTGGTGGAGATCGCAGTGGAATAAAAAGACAATATCAATGCCCCTTGGAAGAGTGGTGGAGGATGCAGTGAAATAAAAAGACAATATCAATACCCCGTGGAAGAGACGTGGAGGTCACAGAAGCATAACAAGATGGTTTTAATGCCCATTGGAAGAGTGGTGGAGGTCGCAGTGGAATAAAAAGACAAAATCAATGCCCCAAGGAAGAGACCTGGAGGTCCCAGTAGCTTAAAAAGACGGTTTTAATGCCCTTTGGAAGAGTGGTGGAGGTCGCTTTGAATAAAAAAGGACAAAATCAATGCCCCGTGGTTGAGACGTAAAGGTCACAGTAGCTAAACAAGACGGTTTTAATGCCCCTTGGAAGAGTGGTGGAGGTTACATTGGAATAAAAACACAATATCAATGCCCTGTGGAAGAGATGTGCAGATCACAGTAGCTTAACAAGACAGTTTTAGCGCCCCTTGGAAGAGTGGTGGTAGTCCCTGTGGAATAAAAAGACAATATCAATGCCCCGTGGAAGAGACATGGAGGTCACAGTAGCTTAACAACACAGTTTTAATGCCCCTTGGAAGAGCTGTGGAGTTCAGAGTGGTTTAACAAGATGGTTTTAATGCCCCGTGGAAGAGACGTGGAGGTCACAGTAGCTTAACAAGACAGTTTTAATGCCCCTTGGTAGAGTTTTGGATGTCGCAATGGAATTAAAAAGACAATATCAATGCCCCGTGGAAGAGTGGTGGAGGTCGCAGTGAAATAAAAAGACAATATCAATGCCCCGTGGAAGAGACGTGGAGGTCACAGTAGCCTAACAAGATGGTTTTAATGCCCATACGAAGAGTGGTGGAGATCGCAGTGGAATAAAAAGACAATATCAATGCCCCTTGGAAGAGTGGTGGAGGATGCAGTGAAATAAAAAGACAATATCAATACCCCGTGGAAGAGACGTGGAGGTCACAGAAGCATAACAAGATGGTTTTAATGCCCATTGGAAGAGTGGTGGAGGTCGTAGTGGAATAAAAAGACAATATCAATGCCCCTTGGAAGAATGGTGGAGGTCGCAGTGGAATAAAAAAACAATATCAATGCCCCTTGGAAGAGTGGTGGAGGTGACAGTGGATTAAAAAAGACAATATCAATGCCTCGTGTTAGAGAAATGGAGGTCACAGTAGCCTAACAAGATGGTTTTAATGCCCCTTGAAAGAGTGGTGGAGGGCGCAGTGTGTGGGTCTGGGAGGCGGAACCTCTGAGCAACTATACAAGGGGGCGGTCCTTGTAAGGAAGCGGGTGGCGACCAGGGAAGATGGGCAGGTAGTCACAGCAGGTGACCGGGACAGTCTCTGGGTAAACGGGCAGGAGGTCACGGCAAGTGACCGGGACAGTCTCTGGGTGAACGGGCAGGGGGTCACAGCAAGTGACCGGGGCAGTCTCTGGGTGAACGGGCAGGAGGTCACGGCAAGTGACCGGGACAGTCTCTGGGTAAAGGGTAGGTACGACCTGTGACGGCTGAGCCTCCAGGTAGGCTAGCAGGCAGATGGCAGATGTGTGCTCCCAGGTGAGCAGGCGAGAGTCTCTGGATAAGCAGGTGGTAACAGCATGTGACGGCGGAGCCTCCAGGTAGGCTAACAGGCAGGTAGCAGATGAGCGCTCCCAGGTGAGCGGGCAAGAGTCTCTGGACTGGCAGGTGGTCACAGCACATGACGGCGGAGCCTCCAGGTAGGCCAACAGACAGGTAGCAGGTGAGCGCTCCCAGGTGAGCGGGCAAGAGTCTCTGGACAGGCAGGTGGTCACAGCACGTGACGGCGGAGCCTCCAGGTAGGCTAGCAGGCAGGTAGCAGGTGAGCGCTCCCAGGTAAGCGGGCAAGAGTCTCTGGACAGGCAGGTGGTCACAGCACGTGACGGCGGAGCCTCCAGGTAGGCTAGCAGGCAGGTAGCAGATGTGCGCTCCCAGGTGAGCGGGCAAGCTGGTCCATAGACAGACTGACAGGTGTCAGAAGGCAGACCGTCGGACCTCAGGCTAGCAAGCAGGTAAGCGGATTATCAGGCAGGAATCAGACAGCAAACTGGCAGGAAACTGGCAGGTAACTGGCAGGTAACTGGAGACGGGACCTGAGGGCTGAAGCAGAGTAGTGAACAGTGCAACAACATTGCTCGGGCACCTCCATTTTGGAGGAGGTGCCTTATATATGGTGAAGTCCTCCGGCCATTGGCCGGGGACTCCTTAGGACGGCGCGCGCGGCCCCTTTATGAGGGGGGGGGAGTGCGCACGCTCTAAGCACCGTGGCCGGGAAGGAGCGCGCGCTGCCAGCAGAGCGGGAGGAGGACGCCGGGCTCGGAGCGGAGAGGTGAGGGGAACAGCGTCCCTGCCTAGCAGAGGGCAGGGACGCCGACGCTACAGTACCCCCCCCTTTAGGCCCCCCTTTTTTAGGCCAGACAGAAATTTAGCAAGGATGAGAGGGGCATGGATGTTCTCCCGGGGCTCCCACGTTCTCTCTTCAGGACCAAACCCCTTCCAATCTACTAGAAAAAAGGTCTTTCCTCTTACCATTTTGGTGTCCAGAATGTTCTCTACCTCAAACTCGTTTTCAGCGGAAACCGGAGCAGGAGGCGTACCTGTAGACTTGGAAAAAGAGTTAAGTACCACGGGTTTGAGGAGAGATACATGGAAGGAGTTAGGGTTCCGCAAGTTGGCCGGGAGTTTCAATTTATAGGCCACCGGGTTGATCTGACTGATGACCTCCAGAGGACCGATGAACCGAGGCCCTAACTTATAGGAAGGAATCTTGAGCCGGACATACTTGGACGAGAGCCAGACCTTATCCCCTGGACAGAATTGAGGAGGATCCAGACGTTTTTTGTCAGCATGTCTTTTCATACGCTCGGACGACTGAAGGAGTGCGGACCGGGTACTCTCCCATATGGAGGAAAATTTGTTAACAAGAGATTCCGCAGCCGGATTATCCACTGAGGTGGAGACGGGAAATGGGATCCGAGGATGCTGACCGAAGACTACAAAAAACGGGGATTTGGAGGAAGATTCGCTCTCGTGATTGTTGTAAGAGAATTCGGCCCATGGCAGGAGATCCACCCAGTCAGAATGGTGGGCATTAACGAAGTGCCGGAGGTAACTGGTCAGGATCTGATTGATCCGCTCCACTTGACCATTAGACTGTGGGTGGTAAGCGGAGGAGAAGTCCAGGGTGACGTCTAGCAACTTACAAGTGGCTCTCCAGAAACGTGAGGTGAACTGTACCCCACGATCCGACACGATGTGGAGGGGCAGGCCATGAAGACGGAAGATGTGGCGGATAAAGTCTTTAGCCAGCTCGGGTGCAGACGGGAGGCCTGGCAGGGGAATGAAGTGAGCCATCTTGGAAAAGCGGTCAGCGACCACCCAAATGACCGTACAACCGGCAGAGACGGGGAGATCAGTTATGAAGTCCATAGCTATATGCTGCCAGGGGACAGCAGGTACAGGAAGCGGAAGGAGGCGACCGGCTGGCAGGTGTCTCGGAACTTTGTTGCGGGCGCAGGACACACAGGCAGAAACAAAGTCTATTACGTCCTTGTGCAGGGTAGGCCACCAGTAGTGCCGGGTAATAAGCTGGAGGGTCTTTTTCTGACCGGCGTGGCCAGCTAGTTTAGACGAATGACCCCAGTGTAGGATCTTCTCCCGATCAGGTACCGATACGAAAGTCTTACCGGGAGGGAAACGATTTAGACTCACGGGAGCCACCTGCATTACTCTGGCGTGATAGATGATATGTTTAGGTTCTTCCTCGAGATCAGACACCAGAAAGGATCGGGACAAGGCGTCCGCTTTGATGTTTTTGTCAGCCGGGCGAAAATGAAGAACAAAATCAAAGCGAGCAAAAAACAAGGACTACCGGGCTTGGCGCGGGTTAAGTCTCTGGGCATGCTGGAGGTAAGCCAAGTTCTTGTGGTCAGTGTAAATTATTACCGGGTGAAGAGCCCCCTCGAGTAGGTAACGCCACTCCTCCAATGCCAGCTTGATGGCCAATAACTCTCGGTCTCCTATGGAATAGTTGCGCTCAGAAGAGGAGAAGAGTTTGGAGAAGAAGCCGCAAGTTACCATTCTCCCGGAAGACGATTTTTGGGTAAGTACCGCTCCGGCTCCAGAGGAGGAGGCGTCAACTTCCAGGAAGAACTGCTTGTTGCCGTCCGGGCGATGCAGCACCGGGGCGGAAGAGAAGGCCTGTTTTAAGGAAAGAAAGGCCTCCTCTGCTTCGGGCGGCCACTTTCTGGGATTAGTGCCCTTACGGGTGAGCGTGGAAATTGGGGCAGTCCGGGAAGAGAAGTGCGGTATGAAGAGGCGGTAGTAGTTGGCGAAGCCCAGGAACCGCTGAATAACCTTCAACCCCTCCGGTCGAGGCCATTTCTCGATGGCAGACAGTTTCTCTGGATCCATTCGTAGGCCGGTCTGAGAAATAATGTAGCCCAAAAACGGAAGCGAGGTCTGCTCAAAGAGGCACTTCTCATATTTAGCGAAGAAGTGATTCTGCCTGAGCCTGAGCAGGACCTGACGAACATCCCTCCGGTGAGTCTGGAGTTCCGGAGAGAAGACCAAGATGTCGTCCAGGTACACCACTACGCAGGAGTAGAGAAGGTCCCGGAAGATGTCATTGACCAACTCTTGAAAGACGGCAGGAGCGTTACAGAGACCAAAGGGCATTACCAGATATTCATAGTGGCCGTCCCGGGTGTTAAATGCAGTCTTCCATTCATCCCCCTGACGGATACGGACCAGGTTGTACGCCCCACGGAGGTCCAGTTTGGTGAAGATTCTAGCCCCCCTCAGACGATCAAATAATTCTGGAATGAGCGGAAGGGGGTACTTATTCTTCACCGTGATCTGGTTAAGGCCTCTATAGTCTATACAGGGACGGAGAGAGCCGTCCTTCTTTTTAACAAAAAAGAAGCCTGCTCCCGCCGGGGAGGTAGATTTCCAGATGAATCCCCGGGCCAGATTCTCCTCAATATATTCGGACATCGACCGGGTCTCAGCAGCGGACAATGGGTAAATACGCCCACGGGGAGGCGTAGTACCGGGTAACAGGTCGATAGGACAGTCGTATGGTCTATGAGGGGGTAATGTCTCTGCCTCCTTTTTATTAAAGACATCAGCAAATGACCAATAAGGAATCGGAAGTCCAGGTAGATTAGTTGGGGTAGGAGAAGGACGGACGGGATGAACGGGAACCGAACAAGTCTTATGGCAGTCCTGTCCCCAGCGAAGGACTTCTCCGGTCTGCCAGTCAAGCACGGGTGCATGTTTCTGGAGCCAAGGTAGGCCTAGTAAGAGGGCGTGAGAGAGTCCAGGCAGAACATGAAAAGAGATGCTCTCAGAATGCAGCATTCCCACCTGCAGAGTAATGGATTCGGTGATGAGTTGGATGGGACGTGGTAAGAGGCCCCCATCCACGGCAGCGACAGACAAGGGTACAGCCAGAGGTTTGGTGGGAATGCGGTATTTTTCTACCAGGGACTGTGAAATAAGATTCCCGGCTGCTCCAGAGTCAAGTTGGGCTAGTTCGAAATAACGGTTCTCCCCGCAGATAATTGAGACTGACAGCAGCAGAGATGGAGAGGATTTATTCTTGTCTAGGTCGACCTCTCTGAGCGAACCTAGACACAGGCGTTTCCCGACCTCTCCGGGCAGGTACGGATCCGGTGCTCCTTACTGCCACAGTAGAAGCAGCTCCCCTCGGCACGGCGTAAGTCCTGACGGGTTTTGACCATCTTGGTCTGGTCGACCTGCATAGGCTCAGGAGAGTGTACCTGGGGAGAAACGGAGGGAGTGACGGGTTTCTGGAAGGTAGGAGCTAGACGTGGAAACCTCCTCTCATGGGTGACCTCTTTGGCACGCTCCTGGAACCGTAGGTCAATCCGGGTGGCAAGAGTTATTAAGTCGTCGAGAGTGGTAGGAATGTCCCGACCGGCGAGTTCATCTTTAATACGGCCGGACAGACCCTCCCAGAAGACAGATACCAGAGCGTCGTTATCCCAGGCCAGCTCCGAGGCAAGGGTACGGAACCGTATGGCATATTGGCCCACGGTGAGACTTCCCTGACGGAGGCGTAGCAGAGACGATGCGGATGAGGTCTTCCGTCCGGGTTCGTCGAAGACTTTCCGGAAAGCCATGAGAAAGGCAGGCAAGTCAGACACCAGGGGGTCTCCTCTCTCCCATAGAGGATTTAGCCAAGCCAGAGCCTCCCCCGTGAGATGGGACATGATGAAGGCTACTTTGGCCCGGTCGGAGTTAAACTGGTGGGACAGGAGTTCAAAGTGCAGGGTGCACTGGTTTATGAAGCCCCGAGCCTGAGCGGAGTCGCCTCCGAAGCGAGGAGGTGCAGAAAGCCGGGGTCCGGAGCAGGATACCATGGTATTGGTGGGCAGCGGAGCTGCCGGGTTGCGAGTCATGACACTAGCAGTGGTTGCTGGTGGAGCAGTCAGAGTGTCCAGGCGAGAATTGACATTCCGCAGGTGACTCAGGATGGACTCCTGTTGGGACCTCTGACGGGACAGTTTATGACAAAGGTCCGAGAGCGAGGGAGCTTGGGTGCCACCGGGTTCCATGGCCCGAGCAAACTGTAATGGGTCTGGGAGGCGGAACCTCTGAGCAACTATACAAGGGGGCGGTCCTTGTAAGGAAGCGGGTGGCGACCAGGGAAGACGGGCAGGTGACCGGGACAGTCTCTGGGTAAACGGGCAGGAGGTCACGGCAAGTGACCGGGACAGTCTCTGGGTGAACGGGCAGGGGGTCACAGCAAGTGACCGGGGCAGTCTCTGGGTGAACGGGCAGGAGGTCACGGCAAGTGACCGGGACAGTCTCTGGGTAAAGGGTAGGTACGACCTGTGACGGCTGAGCCTCCAGGTAGGCTAGCAGGCAGATGGCAGATGTGTGCTCCCAGGTGAGCAGGCGAGAGTCTCTGGATAAGCAGGTGGTCACAGCATGTGACGGCGGAGCCTCCAGGTAGGCTAACAGGCAGGTAGCAGATGAGCGCTCCCAGGTGAGCGGGCAAGAGTCTCTGGACTGGCAGGTGGTCACAGCACGTGACGGCGGAGCCTCCAGGTAGGCCAACAGACAGGTAGCAGGTGAGCGCTCCCAGGTGAGCGGGCAAGAGTCTCTGGACAGGCAGGTGGTCACAGCACGTGACGGCGGAGCCTCCAGGTAGGCTAGCAGGCAGGTAGCAGGTGAGCGCTCCCAGGTGAGCGGGCAAGAGTCTCTGGACAGGCAGGTGGTCACAGCACGTGACGGCGGAGCCTCAAGGTAGGCTAGCAGGCAGGTAGCAGATGTGCGCTCCCAGGTGAGCGGGCAAGCTGATCCATAGACAGACTGACAGGTGTCGGAAGGCAGACCGTCGGACCTCAGGCTAGCAAGCAGGTAAGCGGATTATCAGGCAGGAATCAGACAGCAAACTGGCAGGAAACTGGCAGGTAACTGGCAGGTAACTGGAGACGGGACCTGAGGGCTGAAGCAGAGTAGTGAACAGTGCAACAACATTGCTCGGGCACCTCCATTTTCGAGGAGGTGCCTTATATATGGTGAACTCCTCCGGCCATTGGCCGAGGACTCCTTAGGACGGCGCGCGCGGCCCCTTTAAGAGGGGGGGAGCGCGCACGCGCGCGCCCTAAACACCGTGGCCAGGAAGGAGCACGCGCTGCCAGCAGAGCGGAAGGAGGAGGCCGGGCTCGGAGCGGAGAGGTGAGGGGAACAGCGTCCCTGCCTAGCAGAGGGCAGAGACGTCGACGCTACACAGTGGAATAAAAAGACAATATCAATGCCCCGTGGAAGAGACGTGGACGTCACAGTAGCTTAACAAGACGTTTTTAATGACCCTTGGAAGAGTGGTGGAGGTCGCTGTGGAATAAAAGACAATATCAATGCCCCGTGGAAGAGATGTGGAGGTCACAGTATCTTAACAAGACGGTTTTAATGCCTCTTGGAAGAGCTGTGGAGTTCAGCGTGGTTTAACAAGATGGTTTTGATGCCTCTTGGAAAAGACATGGAGGTCACAGAAGCTTAACAAGATGGTTTTACTGCACCTTGGAAGAGTGGTGGAGGTCACAGTGGAATAAAAAGACAATATCAATGCCCTGTGGAAGAAAAGTGGAGGTCACAGTCGCTATACAAGACGAATTTAATGCCCCTTGAAAGAGCTGTGGAGTTCAGAGTGATTTAACAAGACAGGTTTAATGCCCCTAAGAAGAGACGTGGAGGTCACAGTAACTTAACAAGACGGTTTTAATGCCCCTTGGAAGAGTGGTGGAGGTTGCAGTGGAATAAAAAGACAATATCAATGCCCCTTAGAAGAGTGGTGGAGGTCGCTGTGGAATAAAAAGACAATATCAGTGGCCCTTGGAAGAGTGGTGGAGGTAGGAGTTGAATAAAAAGACAATATCAATGTCCTATGGGAGAGTGGTGGAGGTCGCAGTGGAATAAACAAACAATATCAATGCCCCTTGGAAGAATGGTGGAGGTCGCAGTGAAATAAAAAGACAATATCAATGTCCCGTGGAAGAGACGTGGAGGTCACAGAAGCCTAACAAGATGGTTTTAATGCCCATTGGAAGAGTGGTGGAGGTCGCAGCGGAATAAAAAGACAAAATCAATGCCCCATGGAAGAGACCTGGAGGTCACAGTAGCTTAACAAGACGGTTTTAATGCCCCTTGGAAGAGTCGTGGATGTCGCTGTGGAATAAAAAGACAATATCAATGCCCCTTGCAAGAGTGGTGGAGGTCACTGTGGAAAAAAGGGACAAAATCAATGCCCCGTGGTAGAGACGTGAAGATCACAGTAGCTAAACAAGACGGTTTTAATGCCTCTTGGAAGAGTGGTGGAGGTTACATTGGAGTAAAAAGACAATATCAATGCCCCTTGGTAGAGTGGTGGAGGTCGCAATGCAATTAGAAAGTCAATATCAATGCCACGTGGAAGAGATGTGGAGTTCACTGTAGCTTAACAAGACGGTTTTAATGCCCCTTGGAAGAGCTGTGCAGTTCAGCGTGGTTTAACAAGATGGTTTTAATGCCTCTTTTTAAAGATATGGAGGTCACAGAAGCTTAACAAGATGGTTTTAATGCCCCTTGGAAGAGTGGTGGAGGTCGCAGTGGAATAAAAAGACAATATCAATGCCCTGTGGAAGAGACGTGGATTTGACAGTAGCTATACAAGACGAATTTAATGCCCCTTGGAAGAGCTGTGGAGTTCAGAGTGATTTAACAAGACAGGTTTAATGCCCCTAAGAAGAGACGTGGAGGTCACAGTAACTTAATAAGACGGTTTTAATGCCCCTTGGAAGAGTGGTGGAGGTTAGAGTGGAATAAAAAGACAATATCAATGCCCCGTGGAAGAGATGTGGAGGTCACTGTAGCTTAACAAGACGGTTTTAATGCCCCTTGGAAGATCTATGGAGTTCAGCGTGGTTTAAAAAGATGGTTTTAATGCCTCTTGGTAAAGATATGGAGGTCACAGAAGCTTAACAAGATGGTTTTAATGCCACTTGGAAGAGTGGTGGAGGTCGCAGTGGAATAAAAAGACAATATCAATGCCCTGTGGAAGAGACATGGAGGTCACAGTAGCTATACAAGACGAATTTAATGCCCCTTGGAAGAGGTGTGGAGTTCAGAGTGATTTACCAAGACAGGTTTAATGACCCTAAGAAGAGACGTGGAGGTCACAGTAACTTAACAAGATGGTTTTAATGCCCCTTGGGGGAGTGGTGGAGGTCGCAGTGGAATAAAAAAACAATATCAGTGCCCCATGGAAAAGTGGTGGAGGTCGCAGTGGAATAAAAAGACAATATCAATGCCCCGTGGAAGAGAAGTGGAGGTCACCGTAGCTTAACAAGACAGATTTAATGTTCCTTGGAAGAGCTGTGGAGTTCAGAGTGGTTTAAGAAGACAGTATTAGTGCTCCTTGGAAGAGTGGTAGAGTTTACAGTGGAATAAAAATACAATAACAGTGCCTCATGGAAAAGACGTGGAGATCATAGTAGCTTAACAAGATGGTTTTAATGCCCCTTGGAAGAGTGGTGGAGGTCGCAGTGGAATAAAAAGACAATATCAATGCCCTTTGGAAAAGTGGTGGAGATCGCAATAAAATATAAAGACAATATTAATGCCCAGTGGAAGAGACGTGGAGGTCACAGTAGCTTAACAAGATGTTTTTAATGCCCCTTGGAAGGATGGTGAAGGTCGCAGTGGAATAAAAAGGCAATATCAAGGCCCCGTGGAAGAGAAGCGGAGGTCACAGTAGCTTAACAAGACGGTTTTAATGCCCCTTGGAAGAGCTGTGGAGTACAAATTGGTTTAACTAGATGGTTTTAATGCTCCTTGGAAGAGACGTGGAGGTCACAGTAGCTTAACAAGACGGTTTTAATGCCACTTGGAATAGTGCTGGAGGTTACAATTGATTAAAAAGACAATATCAAAGCCCCGTGGAAGAGACTTGGAGGTCAGAGTAGCTTCAGAAAATGGTTTTAATGCCCTTTGGAAGAGTGGTGGAGGTCGCAGTGGAATAAAAAGACAATGTCAATGACCCCTTGGAAGAGTGGTGGAGGTCGCAGTTGAATAAAAAGAGAATATCAATGCCCTGTGGAAGAGAACTGGACGTCTCAGTAGCTTAACGACACTGTTTTAATGCCCCTTGGAAGAGTGGTGGAGATCGCAGTGTAATAAAAAGACAATATCAATGCCCCGTGGAAGAGACGTGGAGGTCACAGTAGCCTAACAAGATGGTTTTAATGTCCATTGGAAGAGTGGTGGAGGTCACAGTGGAATATAAAGACAATATCATTGCCACGTGGAAGAGACCTGGAGGTCACAGTAGCTTAACAAGATGGTTTTACTGCCCATTGGAAAACTGGTGGAGGTCTCTGTGGAATAAAAAGACAATATCAATGCCCGTTTAAAGAGTGGTTGAGGTAGCTGTGGAAAAAAAAGGCAATATCAATGCCCCGTGGAAGAGATGTGGAGGTCACAGTAGCTTCACAAGATGGTTTTAATGCCCCATGGAAGAGTGGTGGAGGTCGCAGTGGAATAAAAAGGCAATATCAATGCCCCGTGGAAGAGACGTGAAGGTCACAGTTGCTTAACAAGATCGTTTTAATGCCCCTTGGTACAGTGGTGGAGGTCGCAGTGAAATAAAAAGACAATATCAATGCCCCTTGGAAAAGTAGTGGAGGTCGCAGTTGAATAAAAAGACAATATCAATGCCCCGTGGCAGAGACGTGCAGGTCACAGAAGCTTAACAAGATCGTTTTAATGCCCCTTGGAAGAGTGGTGGAGGTCGCAGTGGAATAAAAAGACAAAATCAATGACCAGTGGTAGAGACCTGGAGGTCACAGTACCTTAACGAGACGGTGCAATGCCCCTTGGAAGAGTGGTGGAGGTCGCTGTGGAATAAAAAGACAATATCAATGACCCTTGGAAGAGTGGTGGAGGTCGCTGTGGAATAAAAAGACAAAATCAATGCCCAGTGGTAGAGACGTGCAGATCACAGTAGCTTAACAAGACGGTTTTAATGCCCCTTGGAAGTGTGGTAGAGGTCGCAGTGGAATAAAAAAACAATATTAATGCCCCTTGGTAGAGTGGTGGAGGTCGCAATGGAATTAAAAAGACAATATCAATGCCCCGTGGAAGAGACGTGGAGGTCTCAGTAGCTTAACAGGGCAGTTTTAATGCCCCTTGGAAGAGTGGTGGAAGCTGCTGTGGAATAAAAAGACAATATCATTGCCTCGTGGAAGAGACATGGAGGTCACAGTAGCTTAACAAGACAGTTTTAAGGCCCCTTGGAAGAGCTGTGGAGTTCAGAGTGGTTTAACAAGATGGTTTCAATGCCCCGTGGAAGAGACGTGAAGGTCACAGTAGCTTAACAAGACGGTTTTAATGCCCCTTGGAAGAGTGGTGAAGGTCGCAGTGGAATAAAAAGACTTTATCAATGCCCCTTGGAAGAGTGGTGGAGGTCGCAGTGGAATTAAAAAAGAATATCGATGCCCCTTGTTAGAGTGGTGGAGGTAGCAGTGTATTAAAAATACAATATCAATGCCTCGTCGAAGAGACATGGAGGTGACAGTAGCCTAACAAGACGGTTTTAATACTCTTTGGAAGAGTGGTGGAGGTCGCTGTGGAATAAAAAGACAATAACAATGCCCCGTGGAAGAGACGTGGAGGTCACAGTAGCTTAACAAGACGGTTTTAATGCCCCTTGGAAAAGCTGTGGAGTTCAGCGTGGTTTAACAAGATGGTTTTTTTGCCCCTTGGTAAAGACGTGGAGGTCACAGAAGCTTAACAAGATGGTTTTAATGCCCTTTGGAAGAGTGGTGGAGGTCGCAGTGGAAAAAAAAGACAATATGAATGCCCTGTTGAAGAGACATGGAGGTTACAGTAGCTTAACAAGACGGTTTTAATGTCCCTTGGAAGAGTAGTGGAGGTCGCAGTGGAATAAAAAGACAATATCAATGCCCTGTGGAAGAGACGTGGAGGTCACAGGAGCTATACAAGACGAATTTAATGCCCCTTGGAAGAGCTGTGGAGTTCAGAGTGATTTAGCATGACAGGTTTAATGCCCATAAGAAGAGACGTGGAGGTCACAGAAGCTTAACAACACGGTTCTAATGCCCCTTGGGAGAGTGGTGGAGGTCACAGTGGAATAAAAAGACAATATCAATGACCCATGGAAAAGTGGTGGAGGTTGCAGTGGAATAAAAAGACAATATCAATGCCCCTTGGAAGAGTGGTGGAGGTCGCAATGGAATAAAAAGACAATATCAATGCCCCTTGGAAGAGACATGGAGGTGACCGTAGCTTAACAAGACAGTTTTAATGCCCCTTGGAAGCGCTGTGGAGTTCAGAGTGGTTTATCAACATAATTTTAATGCCCCTTGGAAGAGACGTGTAGGTCACAGTAGCTTAACTAGATGGTTTTAATGCCCCTTGGAATAGTGGTGGAGGTTACAGTGGAATAAAAATACCATATCAATGCCACGTGGAAGAGAGGGGGAGATCACAGTAGCTTAACAAGATGGTTTTAATGCCCCTTGGAAGAGTGGTGGATGTCGCAGTGGAATAAATTGCCAATATCAATGCCCCTTGGAAGAGTGATGGAGGTCGCAAAAAAATATAAAGACAATATTAATGCCCGGTGGAAGAGACGTGGAGGTCAAAGTAGCTTAACAAGATGTTTTTAATGCCCCTTGGAAGGGTGGTGAAGGTCGCAGTGGAATAAAAAGACAATATCAATGCCCCGTGGAAGAGAAGCGGAGGTCCCAGTAGCTTAACAAAATGGTTTTAATGCCGCTTGGAAGAGTGGTGGAAGTTGCAGTGGAATAAAAAGACAATATCAATGACCCCTTGGAAGAGTGGTGGAGGTCGCAGTCGCATAAAAAGATAATATCAATGCCCTATGGAAGAGTGGTGGAGGTCGCAGTGGAATAAAAAGACTATATCAATGCCCCGTAGAAGAGAATTGGAGGTCTCAGTAGCTTAATAACATCGTTTTAATGCCCCTTGGAAGAGTGGTGGACGTCGCAGTTGAATAAAAAGACAATATCAATGCCCCTTGAAAGAGTGATGGAGGTCACAGTGGAATAAAAAGACAATATCAATGCCCCGTGGAAGAGACTTGGAGGTCACAGTAGCTTAACAAGACGATTTTAATGCCCCTTGGAAGAACTGTGGAGGTCAGAGTGGTTTAATAAGATGGTTTTAATGCCTCTTGGAAGAGACGTGGAGGTCACAGTAGCTTAACAAGACTCTTTTAATTCCCCTTAGTAGTGTGGTGGAGGTCGCAGTGAAATAAAAAGACAATATCAATGCCCTGTGAAAGAGTTGTGGTGGTCACAGTAGCTTAACAAGACGATTTTAATGCCCCTTGGAAGAGGTGTGGAATTCAAATTGGTTTAAGAAGATGGTTTTAATGCCTCTTGGATGAGACGTGGAGGTCACAGTAGCTTAACAAGACGTTTTTAATGTCCCTTGGAAGAGTAGTGGAGGACGCTGTGGTATAAAAAGACAAAATCAATGCCCTGTGGAAGAGATGTGGAGGTCACAGTAGCTTAACAGAGACGAATTTAATGCCCCTTGGAAGAGCTGTGTTCAGAGAGGTTTAACAAGACAGGTTTAATGCCCCTTAGAAGAGACGTGGAGATCACAGTAACTTAAAAAGACGCTTTTAATGCCCCTTGAAGGAGTGGTGGAGTTCGCAGTGAAATAAAAAGACAATATCAATGCCTCGTGGAAAAGTGGTGGAGGTCAAAGTGGAATAAAAAGACAATATCAATGCCCCGTGGAAGAGACGTGAAGGTCACAGTAGCTTAACAAGTTCGTTTTAATGCCCCTTTGTACAGTGGTGGAGGTCGCAGTGGAATAAAAAGACAATATCAATGCCCCGTGGAAGAGACGTGGAGGACACAGAAGCCTAACAAGATGGTTTTAATGCCCATTGGAAGAGTGGTGGAGGTCGCAGTGGAATAAAAAGACAATATCAATGCCCTGTGGAAGAAAAGTGGAGGTCACAGTAGCTATACAAGACGAATTTAATGCCCCTTGAAAGAGCTGTGGAGTTCAGAGTGATTTAACAAGACAGGTATAATGCCCCTAAGAAGAGACGTGGAGGTCACAGTAACTTAATAAGACGGTTTTAATGCCCCTTGGAAGAGTGGTGGAGGTTGCAGTGGAATAAAAAGACAATATCAATGCCCCTTAGAAGAGTGGTGGAGGTCGCTGTGGAATAAAAAGACAATATCAGTGGCCCTTGGAAGAGTGGTGGAGGTCGCAATGGAATAAAAAGACAATATCAATGCGCCGTGGAAGAGATGTGGAGGTCACAGTAGCTTCACAAGATGGTTTTAATGCCCCTTGGAACAGTGGTGGAGGTCGCAGTGGAATAAAAAGACAATATCAATGCCCCTTGGAAGAGTAGTGGAGGTAGGAGTTGAATAAAAAGACAATATCAATGTCCTATGGGAGAGTGGTGGAGGTCGCAGTGGAATAAACAAACAATATCAATGCCCCTTGGAAGAATGGTGGAGGTCGCAGTGAAATAAAAAGACAATATCAATGCCCCATGGAAGAGACGTGGAGGTCACAGAAGCCTAACAAGATGGTTTTAATGCCCATTGGAAGAGTGGTGGAGGTCGCAGCGGAATAAAAAGACAAAATCAATGCCCCATGGAAGAGACCTGGAGGTCACAGTAGATTAACAAGACGGTTTTAATGCCCCTTGGAAGAGTCGTGGATGTCGCTGTGGAATAAAAAGACAATATCAATGCCCCTTGGAAGAGTGGTGGAGGTCACTGTGGAAAAAAAAGACAAAATCAATGCCCCGTGGTAGAGACGTGAAGATCACAGTAGCTAAACAAGACGGTTTTAATGCCTCTTGGAAGAGTGGTGGAGGATACATTGGAATAAAAAGACAATATCAATGCCCCTTGGTAGAGTGGTGGAGGTCGCAATGCAATTAGAAAGTCAATATCAATGCCACGTGGAAGAGATGTGGAGTTCACTGTAGCTTAACAAGACGGTTTAAATGCCCCTTGGAAGAGCTGTGGAGTTCAGCGTGGTTTAACAAGATGGTTTTAATGCCTCTTTTTAAAGATATGGAGGTCACAGAAGCTTAACAAGATGGTTTTAATGCCCCTTGGAAGAGTGGTGGAGGTCGCAGTGGAATAAAAAGACAATATCAATGCCCTGTGGAAGAGACGTGGATTTGACAGTAGCTATACAAGACGAATTTAATGCCCCTTGGAAGAGCTGTGGAGTTCAGAGTGATTTAACAAGACAGGTTTAATGCCCCTAAGAAGAGACGTGGAGGTCACAGTAACTTAATAAGACGGTTTTAATGCCCCTTGGAAGAGTGGTGGTGGTTAGAGTGGAATAAAAAGACAATATCAATGCCCCGTGGAAGAGACGTGGAGGTCACAGTAGCTTAACAAGACATTTTTAATGCCCCTTGGAAGAGTGGTGGAGGTCGCTGTGGAATAAAAAGTCAATATCAATGCCACGTGGAAGAGATGTGGAGGTCACTGTAGCTTAACAAGACGGTTTTAATGCCCCTTGGAAGATCTATGGAGTTCAGCGTGGTTTAAAAAGATGGTTTTAATGCCTCTTGGTAAAGATAAGGAGGTCACAGAAGCTTAACAAGATGGTTTTAATGCCACTTGGAAGAGTGGTGGAGGTCGCAGTGGAATAAAAAGACAATATCAATGCCCTGTGGAAGAGACATGGAGGTCACAGTAGCTATACAAGACGAATTTAATGCCCCTTGGAAGAGGTGTGGAGTTCAGAGTGATTTAACAAGACAGGTTTAATGATCCTAAGAAGAGACGTGGAGGTCACAGTAACTTAACAAGATGGTTTTAATGCCCCTTGGGGGAGTGGTGGAGGTCGCAGTGGAATAAAAAAACAATATCAGTGCCCCATGGAAAAGTGGTGGAGGTCGCAGTGGAATAAAAAGACAATATCAATGCCCCGTGGAAGAGAAGTGGAGGTCACCGTAGCTTAATAAGACAGATTTAATGTTCCTTGGAAGAGCTGTGGAGTTCAGAGTGGTTTAAGAAGACAGTATTAGTGCTCCTTGGAAGAGTGGTAGAGTTTACAGTGGAATAAAAATACAATATCAGTGCCCCATGGAAAAGATGTGGAGATCATAGTAGCTTAACAAGATGGTTTTAATGCCCCTTGGAAGAGTGGTGGAGGTCGCAGTGGAATAAAAAGACAATATCAATGCCCTTTGGAAAAGTGGTGGAGATCGCAATAAAATATAAAGACAATATTAATGCCCAGTGGAAGGGACGTGGAGGTCACAGTAGCTTAACAAGATGTTTTTAATGCCCCTTGGAAGGATGGTGAAGGTCGCAGTGAAATAAAAAGGCAATATCAAGGCCCCGTGGAAGAGAAGCGGAGGTCACAGTAGCTTAACAAGACGGTTTTAATGCCCCTTGGAAGAGCTGTGGAGTACAAATTGGTTTAACTAGATGGTTTTAATGCTCCTTGGAAGAGACGTGGAGGTCACAGTAGCTTAACAAGACGGTTTTAATGCCACTTGGAATAGTGCTGGAGGTTACAATTGATTAAAAAGACAATATCAAAGCCCCGTGGAAGAGACTTGGAGGTCAGAGTAGCTTCAGAAAATGGTTTTAATGCCCTTTGGAAGAGTGGTGGAGGCCGCATTGGAATAAAAAGACAATATCAATGCCCCCTTGGAAGAGTGGTGGAGGTCGCAGTTGAAAAAAAAGAGAATATCAATGCCCTGTGGAAGAGAATTGGACGTCTCAGTAGCTTAACGACACTGTTTTAATGCCCCTTGGAAGAGTGGTGGAGGTCGCAGTGTAATAAAAAGACAATATCAATGCCCCGTGGAAGAGACGTGGAGGTCACAGTAGCCTAACAAGATGGTTTTAATGTCCATTGGAAGAGTGGTGGAGGTCACAGTGGAATATAAAGACAATATCAATGCCACGTGGAAGAGACCTGGAGGTCACAGTAGCTTAACAATATGGTTTTACTGCCCATTGGAAAACTGGTGGAGGTCTCTGTGGAATAAAAAGACAATATCAATGCCCGTTTAAAGAGTGGTTGAGGTAGCTGTGGAAAAAAAAGGCAATATCAATGCCCCGTGGAAGAGATGTGGAGGTCACAGTAGCTTCACAAGATGGTTTTAATGCCCCATGGAAGAGTGGTGGAGGTCGCAGTGGAATAAAAAGGCAATATCAATGCCCCGTGGAAGAGACGTGAAGGTCACAGTTGCTTAACAAGATCGTTTTAATGCCCCTTGGTACAGTGGTGGAGGTCGCAGTGGAATAAAAAGACAATATCAATGCCCCTTGGAAAAGTAGTGGAGGTCGGAGTTGAATAAAAAGACAATATCAATGCCCCATGGAAGAGTGGTGGAGGTCGCAGTTTAATAAAAAGACAATATCAATGCCCCGTGGCAGAGACGTGCAGGTCACAGAAGCTTAACAAGATCATTTTAATGCCCCTTGGAAGAGTGGTGGAGGTCGCAGTGGAATAAAAAGACAAAATCAATGACCAGTGATAGAGACCTGGAGGTCACAGTACCTTAACGAGACGGTGCAATGCCCCTTGGAAGAGTGGTGGAGGTCGCTGTGGAATAAAAAGACAATATCAATGACCCTTGGAAGAGTGGTGGAGGTCGCTGTGGAATAAAAAGACAAAATCAATGCCCAGTGGTAGAGATGTGCAGATCACAGTAGCTTAACAAGACGGTTTTAATGCCCCTTGGAAGTGTGGTAGAGGTCGCAGTGGAATAAAAAAACAATATTAATGACCCTTGGTAGAGTGGTGGAGGTCGCAATGGAATTAAAAAGACAATATCAATGCCCCGTGGAAGAGACGTGGAGGTCTCAGTAGCTTAACATGGCAGTTTTAATGCCCCTTGGAAGAGTGGTGGAAGCTGCTGTGGAATAAAAAGACAATATCATTGCCTCGTGGAAGAGACATGGAGGTCACAGTAGCTTAACAAGACAGTTTTAAGGCCCCTTGGAAGAGCTGTGGAGTTCAGAGTGGTTTAACAAGATGGTTTCAATGCCCCGTGGAAGAGACGTGAAGGTCACAGTAGCTTAACAAGACGGTTTTAATGCCCCTTGGAAGAGTGGTGAAGGTCGCAGTGGAATAAAAAGACTTTATCAATGCCCCTTGGAAGAGTGGTGGAGGTCGCAGTGGAATTAAAAAAGAATATCGATGCCCCTTGTTAGAGTGGTGGAGGTAGCAGTGTATTAAAAATACAATATCAATGCCTCGTCGAAGAGACATGGAGGTGACAGTAGCCTAACAAGACGGTTTTAATACTCCTTGGAAGAGTGGTGGAGGTCGCTGTGGAATAAAAAGACAATAACAATGCCCCGTGGAAGAGACGTGGAGGTCACAGTAGCTTAACAAGATGGTTTTAATGCCCCTTGGAAAAGCTGTGGAGTTCAGCGTGGTTTAACAAGATGGTTTTTTTGCCCCTTGGTAAAGACGTGGAGGTCACAGAAGCTTAACAAGATGGTTTTAATGCCCTTTGGAAGAGTGGTGGAGGTCGCAGTGGAAAAAAAAGACAATATGAATGCCCTGTTGAAGAGACATGGAGGTTACAGTAGCTTAACAAGACGAATTTAATGCCCCTTGGAAGAGCTGTGGAGTTCAGAGTGATTTAACAAGACAGGTTTAATGCCCCTAAGAAGAGACGTGGAGGTCACAGTAACTTAATAAGACGGTTTTAATGCCCCTTGGAAGAGTGGTGGAGGTTAGAGTGGAATAAAAAGACAATATCAATGCCCCGTGGAAGAGACGTGGAGGTCACAGTAGCTTAACAAGACATTTTTAATGCCCCTTGGAAGAGTGGTGGAGGTCGCTGTGGAATAAAAAGTCAATATCAATGCCACGTGGAAGAGATGTGGAGGTCACTGTAGCTTAACAAGACGGTTTTCATGCCCCTTGGAAGATCTATGGAGTTCAGCGTGGTTTAAAAAGATGGTTTTAATGCCTCTTGGTAAAGATATGGAGGTCACAGAAGCTTAACAAGATGGTTTTAATGCCACTTGGAAGAGTGGTGGAGGTCGCAGTGGAATAAAAAGACAATATCAATGCCCTGTGGAAGAGACATGGAGGTCACAGTAGCTATACAAGACGAATTTAATGCCCCTTGGAAGAGGTGTGGAGTTCAGAGTGATTTAACAAGACAGGTTTAATGACCCTAAGAAGAGACGTGGAGGTCACAGTAACTTAACAAGATGGTTTTAATGCCCCTTGGGGGAGTGGTGGAGGTCGCAGTGGAATAAAAAAACAATATCAATGCCCCATGGAAAAGTGGTGGAGGTCGCAGTGGAATAAAAAGACAATATCAATGCCCCGTGGAAGAGAAGTGGAGGTCACCGTAGCTTAACAAGACAGATTTAATGTTCCTTGGAAGAGCTGTGGAGTTCAGAGTGGTTTAAGAAGACAGTATTAGTGCTCCTTGGAAGAGTGGTAGAGTTTACAGTGGAATAAAAATACAATATCAGTGCCCCATGTAAAAGACGTGGAGATCATAGTAGCTTAACAAGATGGTTTTAATGCCCCTTGGAAGAGTGGTGGAGGTCGCAGTGGAATAAAAAGACAATATCAATGCCCTTTGGAAAAGTGGTGGAGATCGCAATAAAATATAAAGACAATATTAATGCCCAGTGGAAGAGACGTGGAGGTCACAGTAGCTTAACAAGATGTTTTTAATGCCCCTTGGAAGGATGGTGAAAGTCGCAGTGGAATAAAAAGGCAATATCAAGGCCCCGTGGAAGAGAAGCGGAGGTCACAGTAGCTTAACAAGACAGTTTTAATGCCCCTTGGAAGAGCTGTGGAGTACAAATTGGTTTAACTAGATGGTTTTAATGCTCCTTGGAAGAGACGTGGAGGTCACAGTAGCTTAACAAGACGGTTTTAATGCCACTTCTAATAGTGCTGGAGGTTACAATTGATTAAAAAGACAATATCAAAGCCCCGTGGAAGAGACTTGGAGGTCAGAGTAGCTTCAGAAAATGGTTTTAATGCCCTTTGGAAGAGTGGTGGAGGTCGCAGTGGAATAAAAAGACAATATCAATGCCCCCTTGGAAGAGTGGTGGAGGTCGCAGTTGAATAAAAAGAGAATATCAATGCCCTGTGGAAGAGAATTGGACGTCTCAGTAGCTTAACGACACTGTTTTAATGCCCCTTGGAAGAGTGGTGGAGGTCGCAGTGTAATAAAAAGACAATATCAATGCCCCGTGGAAGAGACGTGGAGGTCACAGCAGCCTAACAAGATGGTTTTAATGTCCATTGGAAGAGTGGTGGAGGTCACAGTGGAATATAAAGACAATATCAATGCCACGTGGAAGAGACCTGGAGGTCACAGTAGCTTAACAATATGGTTTTACTGCCCATTGGAAAACTGGTGGAGGTCTCTGTGGAATAAAAAGACAATATCAATGCCCGTTTAAAGAGTGGTTGAGGTAGCTGTGGAAAAAAAAGGCAATATCAATGCCCCGTGGAAGAGATGTGGAGGTCACAGTAGCTTCACAAGATGGTTTTAATGCCCCATGGAAGAGTGGTGGAGGTCGCAGTGGAATAAAAAGGCAATATCAATGCCCCGTGGAAGAGACATGAAGGTCACAGTTGCTTAACAAGATCGTTTTAATGCCCCTTGGTACAGTGGTGGAGGTCGCAGTGGAATAAAAAGACAATATCAATGCCCCTTGGAAAAGTAGTGGAGGTCGGAGTTGAATAAAAAGACAATATCAATGCCCCATGGAAGAGTGGTGGAGGTCGCAGTTTAATAAAAAGACAATATCAATGCCCCGTGGCAGAGACGTGCAGGTCACAGAAGCTTAACAAGATCATTTTAATGCCCCTTGGAAGAGTGGTGGAGGTCGCAGTGGAATAAAAAGACAAAATCAATGACCAGTGATAGAGACCTGGAGGTCACAGTACCTTAACGAGACGGTGCAATGCCCCTTGGAAGAGTGGTGGAGGTCGCTGTGGAATAAAAAGACAATATCAATGACCCTTGGAAGAGTGGTGGAGGTCGCTGTGGAATAAAAAGACAAAATCAATGCCCAGTGGTAGAGATGTGCAGATCACAGTAGCTTAACAAGACGGTTTTAATGCCCCTTGGAAGTGTGGTAGAGGTCGCAGTGGAATAAAAAAACAATATTAATGACCCTTGGTAGAGTGGTGGAGGTCGCAAAGGAATTAAAAAGACAATATCAATGCCCCGTGGAAGAGACGTGGAGGTCTCAGTAGCTTAACATGGCAGTTTTAATGCCCCTTGGAAGAGTGGTGGAAGCTGCTGTGGAATAAAAAGACAATATCATTGCCTCGTGGAAGAGACATGGAGGTCACAGTAGCTTAACAAGACAGTTTTAAGGCCCCTTGGAAGAGCTGTGGAGTTCAGAGTGGTTTAACAAGATGGTTTCAATGCCCCGTGGAAGAGACGTGAAGGTCACAGTAGCTTAACAAGACGGTTTTAATGCCCCTTGGAAGAGTGGTGAAGGTCGCAGTGGAATAAAAAGACTTTATCAATGCCCCTTGGAAGAGTGGTGGAGGTCGCAGTGGAATTAAAAAAGAATATCGATGCCCCTTGTTAGAGTGGTGGAGGTAGCAGTGTATTAAAAATACAATATCAATGCCTCGTCGAAGAGACATGGAGGTGACAGTAGCCTAACAAGACGGTTTTAATACTCCTTGGAAGAGTGGTGGAGGTCGCTGTGGAATAAAAAGACAATAACAATGCCCCGTGGAAGAGACGTGGAGGTCACAGTAGCTTAACAAGATGGTTTTAATGCCCCTTGGAAAAGCTGTGGAGTTCAGCGTGGTTTAACAAGATGGTTTTTTTGCCCCTTGGTAAAGACGTGGAGGTCACAGAAGCTTAACAAGATGGTTTTAATGCCCTTTGGAAGAGTGGTGGAGGTCGCAGTGGAAAAAAAAGACAATATGAATGCCCTGTTGAAGAGACATGGAGGTTACAGTAGCTTAACAAGACGAATTTAATGCCCCTTGGAAGAGCTGTGGAGTTCAGAGTGATTTAACAAGACAGGTTTAATGCCCCTAAGAAGAGACGTGGAGGTCACAGTAACTTAATAAGACGGTTTTAATGCCCCTTGGAAGAGTGGTGGAGGTTAGAGTGGAATAAAAAGACAATATCAATGCCCCGTGGAAGAGACGTGGAGGTCACAGTAGCTTAACAAGACATTTTTAATGCCCCTTGGAAGAGTGGTGGAGGTCGCTGTGGAATAAAAAGTCAATATCAATGCCACGTGGAAGAGATGTGGAGGTCACTGTAGCTTAACAAGACGGTTTTCATGCCCCTTGGAAGATCTATGGAGTTCAGCGTGGTTTAAAAAGATGGTTTTAATGCCTCTTGGTAAAGATATGGAGGTCACAGAAGCTTAACAAGATGGTTTTAATGCCACTTGGAAGAGTGGTGGAGGTCGCAGTGGAATAAAAAGACAATATCAATGCCCTGTGGAAGAGACATGGAGGTCACAGTAGCTATACAAGACGAATTTAATGCCCCTTGGAAGAGGTGTGGAGTTCAGAGTGATTTAACAAGACAGGTTTAATGACCCTAAGAAGAGACGTGGAGGTCACAGTAACTTAACAAGATGGTTTTAATGCCCCTTGGGGGAGTGGTGGAGGTCGCAGTGGAATAAAAAAACAATATCAATGCCCCATGGAAAAGTGGTGGAGGTCGCAGTGGAATAAAAAGACAATATCAATGCCCCGTGGAAGAGAAGTGGAGGTCACCGTAGCTTAACAAGACAGATTTAATGTTCCTTGGAAGAGCTGTGGAGTTCAGAGTGGTTTAAGAAGACAGTATTAGTGCTCCTTGGAAGAGTGGTAGAGTTTACAGTGGAATAAAAATACAATATCAGTGCCCCATGTAAAAGACGTGGAGATCATAGTAGCTTAACAAGATGGTTTTAATGCCCCTTGGAAGAGTGGTGGAGGTCGCAGTGGAATAAAAAGACAATATCAATGCCCTTTGGAAAAGTGGTGGAGATCGCAATAAAATATAAAGACAATATTAATGCCCAGTGGAAGAGACGTGGAGGTCACAGTAGCTTAACAAGATGTTTTTAATGCCCCTTGGAAGGATGGTGAAAGTCGCAGTGGAATAAAAAGGCAATATCAAGGCCCCGTGGAAGAGAAGCGGAGGTCACAGTAGCTTAACAAGACAGTTTTAATGCCCCTTGGAAGAGCTGTGGAGTACAAATTGGTTTAACTAGATGGTTTTAATGCTCCTTGGAAGAGACGTGGAGGTCACAGTAGCTTAACAAGACGGTTTTAATGCCACTTCTAATAGTGCTGGAGGTTACAATTGATTAAAAAGACAATATCAAAGCCCCGTGGAAGAGACTTGGAGGTCAGAGTAGCTTCAGAAAATGGTTTTAATGCCCTTTGGAAGAGTGGTGGAGGTCGCAGTGGAATAAAAAGACAATATCAATGCCCCCTTGGAAGAGTGGTGGAGGTCGCAGTTGAATAAAAAGAGAATATCAATGCCCTGTGGAAGAGAATTGGACGTCTCAGTAGCTTAACGACACTGTTTTAATGCCCCTTGGAAGAGTGGTGGAGGTCGCAGTGTAATAAAAAGACAATATCAATGCCCCGTGGAAGAGACGTGGAGGTCACAGCAGCCTAACAAGATGGTTTTAATGTCCATTGGAAGAGTGGTGGAGGTCACAGTGGAATATAAAGACAATATCAATGCCACGTGGAAGAGACCTGGAGGTCACAGTAGCTTAACAAGATGGTTTTACTGCCCATTGGAAAACTGGTGGAGGTCTCTGTGGAATAAAAAGACAATATCAATGCCCGTTTAAAGAGTGGTTGAGGTAGCTGTGGAAAAAAAAGGCAATATCAATGCCCCGTGGAAGAGATGTGGAGGTCACAGTAGCTTCACAAGATGGTTTTAATGCCCCATGGAAGAGTGGTGGAGGTCGCAGTGGAATAAAAAGGCAATATCAATGCCCCGTGGAAGAGACGTGAAGGTCACAGTTGCTTAACAAGATCGTTTTAATGCCCCTTGGTACAGTGGTGGAGGTCGCAGTGGAATAAAAAGACAATATCAATGCCCCTTGGAAAAGTAGTGGAGGTCGGAGTTGAATAAAAAGACAATATCAATGCCCCATGGAAGAGTGGTGGAGGTCGCAGTTGAATAAAAAGACAATATCAATGCCCCGTGGCAGAGACGTGCAGGTCACAGAAGCTTAACAAGATCGTTTTAATGCCCCTTGGAAGAGTGGTGGAGGTCACAGTGGAATAAAAAGACAAAATCAATGACCAGTGGTAGAGACCTGGAGGTCACAGTACCTTAACGAGACGGTGCAATGCCCCTTGGAAGAGTGGTGGAGGTCGCTGTGGAATAAAAAGACAATACCAATGACCCTTGGAAGAGTGGTGGAGGTCGCTGTGGAATAAAAAGACAAAATCAATGCCCAGTGGTAGAGACGTGCAGATCACAGTAGCTTAACAAGACGGTTTTAATGCCCCTTGGAAGTGTGGTAGAGGTCGCAGTGGAATAAAAAGACAATATTAATGCCCCTTGTTAGAGTGATGGAGGTCGCAATGGAATTAAAAAGACAATATCAATGCCCCGTGGAAGAGACGTGGAGGTCTCAGTAGCTTAACAAGACAGTTTTAATGCCCCTTGGAAGAGTGGTGGAAGCTGCTGTGGAATAAAAAGACAATATCATTGCCCCGTGTAAGAGACACGGAGGTCACAGTAGCTTAACAAGACAGTTTTAAGGCCCCTTGGAAGAGCTGTGGAATTCAGAGTGGTTTAACAAGATGGTTTCAATGCCCCGTGGAAGAGACGTGAAGGTCACAGTAGCTTAACAACACGGTTTTAATGTCCCTTGGAAGAGTGGTGGAGGTCGCAGTGGAATAAAAAGACTTTATCAATGCCCCTTGGAAGAGTGGTGGAGGTCGCAGTGGAATAAAAAAAGAATATCGATGCCCCTTGGAAGAGTGGTGGAGGTAGCAGTGTATTTAAAATACAATATCAATGCCTCGTGGAAGAGACATGGAGGTGACAGTAGCCTAGCAAGACGGTTTAAATACTCCTTGGAAGAGTGGTGGAGGTCGCTGTGGAATAAAAAGACAATAACAATGCCCCGTGAAAGAGATGTGGAGGTCACAGTAGCTTAACAAGACGGTTTTAATGCCCCTTGGAAAAGCTGTGGAGTTCAGCGTGGTTTAACAAGATGGTTTTTTTGCCCCTTGGTAAAGACGTGGAGGTCACAGAAGCTTAACAAGATGGTTTTAATGCCCTTTGGAAGAGTGGTGGAGGTCGGAGTGGAAAAAAAAGACAATATGAATGCCCTGTTGAAGAGACGTGGAGGTCACAGGAGCTATACAAGATGAATTTAATGCCCCTTGGAAGAGCTGTGTAGTTCAGAGTGATTTAGCATGACAGGTTTAATGCCCATAAGAAAAGACGTGGAGGTCACAGAAGCTTAACAACACGGTTCTAATGCCCCTTGGGAGAGTGGTGGAGGTCGCAGTGGAATAAAAAGACAATATCAATGACCCATGGAAAAGTGGTGGAGGTTGCAGTGGAATTAAAAGACAATATTAATGCCCCTTGGAAGAGTGGTGGAGGTCGCAGTGGAATAAAAAGACAATATCAATGCCCCTTGGAAGAGACATGGAGGTCACCGTAGTTTAACAAGACAGTTTTAATGCCCCTTGGAAGCGCTGTGGAGTTCAGAGTGGTTTATCAACATAATTTTAATGCCCCTTGGAAGAGACGTGTAGGTCACAGTAGCTTAACAAGATGGTTTTAGTGCCCCTTGGAATAGTGGTGGAGGTTACAGTGGAATAAAAATACCATATCAATGCCCCTTGGAAGAGGTGGAGATCACAGTAGCTTAACAAGATGGTTTTAATGCCCCTTGGAAGAGTGGTGGATGTCGCAGTGGAATAAAAAGCCAATATCAATGCCCCTTGGAAGAGTGATGGAGGTCGCAAAAAAATATAAAGACAATATTAATGCCCAGCGGAAGAGACGTGGAGGTCACAGTAGCTTAACAAGATGTTTTTAATGCCCCTTGGAAGGGTGGTGAAGGTCGCAGTGGAATAAAAAGACAATATCAATGCCCCGTGGAAGAGAAGCGGAGGTCCCAGTAGCTTAAGAAAATGGTTTCAATGCCCCTTGGAAGAGTGGTGAAGGTCGCAGTCGCATAAAAAGATAATATCAATGCCCTATGGAAGAGTGGTGGAGGTCGCAGTGGAATAAAAAGACAATATCGATGTCCTGTAGAAGAGAATTGGAGGTCTCAGTGGCTTAATAACACCGTTTTAATGCCCCTTGGAAGAGTTTGTGGAGGTCGCAGTTGAATAAAAAGACACTATCAATGCCCCTTGAAAGAGTGATGGAGGTCACAGTGGAATAAAAAGACAATATTAATGCCCCGTGGAAGAGAAGTGGAGATCACAGTAGCCTAACAAGATGGTTTTAATGCCCCTTGGAAGAGTGGTTGAGGTTGCAGTGCAATAAAAAGACAATATCAATGCCCTGTGGAAAATAAGTGGAGGTCACAGTAGCTTAAGAAGACGGCTTTAATGCCCCTTGGAAGTGACTTGGAGGTCACAGTAGCTTAACACGATGGTTTTAATGCCCCTTGTAAGAGTGGTGGAGGTCGCAGTGCAATAAAAAGGCAATATCAATGACCCCTTGGAAGAATGGTGGCGGTCGCAGTGGAATAAAAATACAATATCAATGCCCTATGGAAGAGTGTTGGAAGTCACAGTGGAATAAAAATACAATAATAATGCCCCTTGGAAGAGACTTGGAGTTCACAGTAGATTAGCAAGACCGTTTTAATGCCCCTTGGAAGAGTGGTGGAGGTCGCAGACAAATAAGAAGACAATATCAATGCCCCGTGGAAGAGACGTGGAGGTCACAGTTGCCTAACAAGATGGTTTTAGTGCCCATTGGAAGAGTGGTGGAGGTCTCTGTGGAATAAAAAGAGAATATCAATGCCCCTTGGAAGAGTGGTGAAGGTCGCTGTGGAAAAAAAAGACAATATCAATGCCCCGTGGAAGAGACGTGAAAGTCACAGTAGCTTAACAAGCCGGTTTTAATGCCCCTTGGAAGAGTGGTGGATGTTACAGTAGAATAAAAAGACAATGTCATTGCCCCGTGGAAGAGACGTGGAGATAGTAGCTTAACAAGGCGGTTATAATGCCCCTTGGAAGAGTGGTGGAGGTTGCAGTGGATTAAAAAGAAAATATCAATGCCCCGTGGAAGAGATGTGGAGACAGTAGCGTAACAAGACGGTTTTAATGCCCCTTGGAGAAGTGGTGGAGGTCTCAGAGGAATAAAAAGACAATATCAATAGAGATGACCGGTGTTCGACTAGAAATGTTCGCCAATCTCAAATTCGAGCTGTTTTGGGCGGTGTTCGAGTCGTTCGACGAACGCGAACGATTTGCAAAAAATTCGGCTGTTCGAGGTTATGTTCGATAACTGTTTGTGCACCGAAAGCGTGTCCTGAATGTATGGCGCTATTTAGAGCACCAATCATGCAGGGATTGTCTGCCACTCACTGTAATGCCACAGCCATGGTGGTTGTGGCATTACAGTGGTTGCCCAAATCGATGGGAACAGTGATCACAGTGAAACACGAAAAGCCGGCAATTCAGCAGCGGCATACACCGGTACCAGACAATTTAGAACCGAAAGAATAGAGTATCACACATAGATTAGATAGATAGAAACATATCAGTCAAATATATAAGAAGTACAGTGACAGTGTTGGTTACTGTACTTGTCATTTAGTGTAAAGGATTTATTAAAAAAAATATTAGTGTTTTCATGCACCGTCTCTTTAAAAAAGCCGGCCGGCAATTCAGCTTTGGTACCCGACAATTTATAACAGAAAGAATAGAGCATTACACATAGATTAGATAGATAGAAACATGTCAGTCACATATATAAGAAGTACAGTGATAGTGTTGATTACTGTACTTGTCATTTAGTGTTAAAATAAAGGATTTATTAAGATTTATTAAAAAAAAAATTGGCGTGGGGTTCCGCGTAATTTTAGTCTCTAGCGGAGGTTAAGCAGACGGCTGGGGCAGATGTTTGAAGCCTGGGAAGGGGGTAATACCCGGCTCATCTGGATGCCGTCACAGCCAGACACTGCAGAGCGCAAGCATGCCTGCACTTCTCAGTGTATGCCGCATGGCAAGCTGGATGGCAGCATTCTGCTGCGGTCCAGCCTGTCATGTGAATGTAGCAGAGCTGAAGCTGTCGTGGGAACCATGGAAAGGTAAGGATGATGTTGCTTTATTATTTTACTTTTATTGCAGGAGATGTTTGGCTTCAGCTGGAATGGGCGTAATGGTAAGTATGGTTTAATTTAGAACAATAAAGAATTGTGTGTTTATTTCGATTAAAGGACTTTATTCTGGGTGTTTGTGTTTTTTTGTATCTTTGACTATGGGGTTAGTAATGGGGGTGTCTTATAGACGCCTCTCCATTACTAACCTGGGCTTGATGTCAGCTGGCATTATAAGCTGACATCAACCCCAACCCTATTACCCCACTGCCACCGCTACAGGGCAGTGGGAAGAGCGAGGCTAAGTGCCAGAATTGGCGCATTCTATGGATGCGCCATTTCTGGGGCGGCTGACGGCTGGTGTTTCTAGACTGGGAGGGGGCCAATATTCATGGCACCCTTCCTGGGCTATTAATATCATCCCCAGCAGTCTGCCTAGTCTTTGCTAGCTATTAAAATAGGGGGGACCCCACATAATTTTTTTTGGGGTCCCCCATTTTAATAGCTAGTAAAGGCTAGGTATTCAGCTGGGGGCTGATATTAGTAGCCTGGGAAGCTCCATGGGTATTACCCCCTTCCCAGGCTTCAAACATCTGCCCCAGCCGTCTGCTTAACCTCCGCTAGAGACTAAAATTACGGGGAACCCCACGCCAATTTTTTTTTTAATAAGTCCTTTATTTTAACACTAAATGACAAGTACAGTAATCAACACTATCACTGTACTTCTTATATATGTGACTGACATGTTTCTATCTATCTAATCTATGTGTGATGCTCTATTCTTTCTGTTATAAATTGTCGGGTACCGATGCTAAATTGCCGGCCGGCTTTTTTAAAGAGACGGTGCATGAAAACACTAATATTTTTTTTAATAAATCTTTTAACACTAAATGACAAGTACAGTAACCAACACTGTCACTGTACTTCTTATATATGTGACTGACATGTTTCTATCTATCTAATCTATGTGTGATGCTCTATTCCTTCTTGTTTAAATTGTCTGGTACCAGTGTATGCCACTGCTGAATTGCCGGCCGGCTTTTTTAAAGAGAGTTTCTTCTGAGCAGTTTGTAAGCTTTTGGACACCTTTGAAGGTGTTTTGTATGTGTTTCTATGTGTTTTTGTTTGCCTGCCATTAGTTTTAACGGTGTTCGACGGTATTCGACGAACAGTTCCTCGAACATCCCGGTGTTCGACGAACCGAACCGAACCCGAACACTACGGGAGTGGCTCAACAGTAAATATCAATTCCCTTTGGGAGAGTGGTGGACGTCGCAATGGAATAAAAAGACAATATCAATGCCCCGTGGAAGAGACGTGGAGGTCACAGTAGCTTAACGAGACGGTTTTCATGCCTCTTGGAAAAGTGGTGGAGGTCGCTGTGGAATAAAAAGACAATAACAATTACCCGTGGAAGAGACGTGGAGGTCATAGTAGCTTAACAAGACGGTTTTAATGCCCTTTGGAAGAGCTGTGGAGTAAAGATTGGTTTAAAAAGATGGTTTTAATGCCCCTTGGTAGAGACGTGGAGGTCACAGTAGCTTAACAAGACGGTTTTAATGCCCCTTGGAAGAGTGATGGAGGATACAGTTGAATAAAAAGACAATATCAATGCCCCGTGGAAGAGACTTGGAGGTCACAGTAGTTTGTCAAAATGGTTTTAATGCCCCTTGGAAGAGTGGTGGAGGTCGCAGTGGAATAAAAAGACAATATCAATGCCCTGTGGAAGAGAGGTGGAGGTCGCAGTGGAATAAAAAGACAATATCAATGCCCCGTAGAAGAGAATTGGAGGTCTCAGTAGCTTAACAACATTGTTTTAATGCCCATTGGAAAATGGTGGAGGTCTCTGTGGAATAAAAAGACAATATCAATGCCCCTTGGAAGAGTGGTTGAGGTCGCTGTGGAAAAAAAAGACAATATCAATGCCCCGTGGAAGAGACGTGGAGTTGACAGTAGCTTAAAAAGCCGGTTTTAATGCCCCTTGGAAGAATGGTGGAGGTTACAGTGGAATAAAAAGACAATATCAATGCCCCGTGGATAAGACGTGGAGATAGTAGCTTAACAAGATGGTTTTAATGCCCTTGGAGGAGTGGTGGAGGTCGATGTGGAATAAAAAGACAATATCAATGCCCCATGGAAGAGACGTGGAGGTCACAATAGCTTAACAAGACAGTTTTACTGCCCTTTGGAAGAGGTGTGGAGTTAAGAGTGGTTTAACAAGATGGTTTTAATGTCCCGTGGAAGAGAAGTGGAGGTCACAATAGCTTAACAAGTTGGTTTTAATGCCTCTTGGAAGAGTGGTGGAGGTTACAGTGGAATAAAAATACAATAACAATGCCCCGTGGAAGAGACGTGGTGGTCACAGTAACTTAACAAGACGGTTTTGATGCCCCTTTGAAGGGTGGTGGAGGTCACAGTGGAATAAAAAGACAATATCAATGCCCCTTGGAAGAGACGTGGAGGTCAAAGTTGCTTAACAAGACGGTTTAATGCCCCTTGGAAGAGTGGAGAATGTCGCTGTGGAATAAATTGACAATATCAATGCCCCGGGGAAGAGACGTGGAGTTTACAGTAGCTTAAAAAGATGGTTTTAATGCCACTTGGAAGAATGGTTGAGGTCGCATTGGTATAAATAGACAATATCAATGCCCCATGAAAGAGACATGGATGTCACAGTAGCTTAAAAACACGGTGTTAATGCCCCTTGGAAGAGGGGTGGATGTCTTTGTGGAATAAATAGACAATATCATTGCCCCGTGGAAAAGACGTGGAGGTCACAGTGGCTTAACAAGACGGTTTTAATGCCCCTTGAAGAGCTGTGGAGTTCACAGTGGTTTAACAAGATGGTTTTAATGCCCCTTAGAAGAGACGTGAAGGTCACAGTAGCTTAAAAAGACGATTTTAATGCCCCTTGGTAGAGTGGTGGAGGTCGCAGTGGAATAAAAAGACAATATCAATGTCCTGTGGAAGAGACGTGGTGGTCACAGTAGCTTAACAAGATGGTTTTTAATGCCCCTTCGTAGAGTACTGGAGGTAGCTGTGGTATAAAAAGACAATATCAATGCCCTGTGGAAGAGACGTGGTGGTCACAGTAGCTTAACAAGACGGTTTTAATGCCCCTTGACGGAGTGGTGGAGTTCACAGTGAAATGAAGAGACAATATCAATGCCCGTTGGAAAAGAGGTGGAGGTCAAAGTGTAATAAAAAGACAATATCACTGCCGCTAGGAAGAGTGGTGGAGGACACAGTGGAATAAAAAGACAATATCAATGCCCCTTGGAAGAGTGGTGGAGGTCGCAGTGGAATTAAAAGACAATATCAATGCCCCGTGGAAGAGACGTGGCGTTCACAGTAGCGTAACAAGACGGTTTTAATGCCCCTTGAAGAGTGGCGGAAGTCGCTGTGGAATAAAAAGACAATATCAATGCACCATGGAAGATACGTGGAGGTCACCGTAGCTTAACAAGACGGTTTTAATGCCCCTTGGAAGAGCGGTGGAGTTCAGAGTGGTTTAACAAGACGGTTTTAATGCCCCTTGGGAGAGTGGTGGAGGTTACAGTGGAATAAAAAGACAAAATCAATGCCCCTTGGAAGAGTGGTGGAGGTCGCAATGGAATATAAAGAGAATATTAATGCCCCGTGGAAGAGACAAGAAGATCACAGTAACTTAACATTGTGGTTTTAATGCCCCTTGGAAGAGTGGTGGAGGTCGCAGTGGAATAAAAAGACAATATCAATGCCCCGTGGAAGAGACGTGGAGGTCACAGTAGCTTAACAAAACGGTTTTACTGCCCCTTGGAAGAGTGATGGAGGTCGCTGTGGAATAAAAAGACAATATCAATGCCCCGTGGAATAAACGTGGAGGTCACAGTAGCTTATCTAGAAAAATGTTATGCCCCTTGGAAGAGTTGTGGAGTTCAGAGTATTTTAACAAGACGGTTTTAATGCCCCTTGGAAGAGTGGTGGAGGTAGCAGTGGAATAAAGAGACAATATCAATGCCCCTTGGTAGAGTGGTGGAGGTCAAAGGGGAATAAAAAGATAATATCAATGCCGCTTGGAAGAGTGGTGGAGATCCCAGTGGAATAAAAAGACAATATCAATGCCCCGTGGAAGAGACGTGGAGGTCACAGTACCTTAACAAGACATTTTTAATGCCCCTTGGAAAAGTGGCGGAGGTTACAGTGAAATAAAAAGACAATATCAATGCCCCAAGGAAGAGATGAGGAGGTCAAAATAGCTTAACAAGGTGGTTTTAATGCCCATTGGAAGAGTGGTGGAGGTCGCAGTGGAATGAAAAGACAATATCAATGCCCCTTGGAAGAGATTTGGAGGTCACAGTAGCTTAGCAAGATGGTTTTAATGCCCCTTGGAAGTGTGGTGGAGGTCACTGTGGAATAAAAAGACAATATCATTGCCCCGGGGAAGAGACGTGGAGGTCACAGTAGCTTAACAAGATGGCTTTAATGCCCCTTTGAAGTGCTGTGGAGTTCAGAGTGGTCTAACAAGATGGTTTTAATGTCCCATGGAAGAGACGTGGAGCTCACAGGACCTTAACAAGACGGTTTTAATGCCCTTTGGAAGAGTGGTGGAGGTCACAGTGGAATAAAAAGACAATATGAATGCCACTTGGAAGAGTGTTGGAAGTTGCAGTGGAATAAAAAGAGAATATCAATGCCCCGTGGTACAGACGTGGAGGTCACAGTAGCTGAACAAGATGGTTTTAATGTCCCTTGGAAGAGTGGGGGAGGTCACAGTGGTATAAAAAGACAATATCAATGCCCCGTGGAAGAGACGTGGAGGTCACAGTAGTTTAACAAGATGGTTTTAATGCCCCTTGGAAGAGTGGTGGAGATCGCTATGGAATAAAAAGACAATATCAATGCCCCGTGGAAGAGAAGTGGAGGTCACAGTAGTTTAACAAGACAGTTTAAATGCAACTTGAATAGTGATGGAGGTATGTTAAATAAAAATAAAATACCAATGCCCCGTGGAAGAGACGGGGAGGTCGCCATAGCTTACCAAGACGCTTTTAATGCCCCTTGGAAAAGCTGTGGAGTTCAGAGTAGTTTAACAAGATGGTTTTAATGCCCCTTGGAAGAGACATGTAGGTCACAGTAGCTTAACAAGACGGTATTAATGCCACTTGGAAGAGTGGTGGAGGTTATAGTGGAATAAAAATACAATATCAATGCCCCGTGGAAGAGACGTGGAGATCACAGTAGCTTAAAAAGATGGTTTTAATGCCTGTTGGAAGAGTGGTGGAAGTCGCAGTGGAATAAAAAGACAATATCAATGCCCCTTGGAAGAGTGGTGGAGGTCTCAATGGAATATTAGGACAATATTAATGCCCCTTGGAAGAGACGTGGAGGTCACAATAGCTAAACAATATGGTTTTAATGCCCCTTGGAAGAGTGGTGGAAGTCTCAGTGGAATGAAAAGACAATATCAATGCCCTGTGGAAGCGACGTAGAGGTCACAGCAGCTTAACAAGACAGTTTTAATGCCCTTTGGGAGAATACTAGAGGTCGCTGTGGAATAAAAAGACAATATCAATACCCCGCGGAAGAGACGTGGAGGTAATAGTAGCTTAACAAGGCGGTTTTAATGCCCCTTGGAAGAGCTGTGGAGCTCAGAGTGGTTTAACAAGATGGTTTTAATGCACCTTAGTACAGACGTGGAAATCACAGTAGCTTAACAAGATGGTTTTAATGCCCCTTGTTAGAGTGGTGGAGGTCGCAGTGGAATAAAAAGACAATATCAATGCCCCGTGGAATAGACGTGGAGGTCACAGTAGCTTAACTAGACAAATTTAATGCCCCGTGGAAGAGTTGTGGAGTTCAGAGTATTTTAACAAGACGGGTTTAATGCCCCTTGAAAGAGACGTGGAGGTCACAGTAACTTATTAAAACGGTTTTAATTCCCCTTGGAAGAGTGGTGGAGGTCGCAGTGGAATAAAGATACAATATCAATGCCCCTTGGTAGAGTGGTGGAGGTCAAAGGGGAATAAAAAGACAATATCAATGCCGCTTGGAAAAGTGGTGTAGATCCCAGTGGAATAAAAAGACAATATCAATGCCCCGTGGAAGAGACGTGGAGGTCACTGTACCTTAACAAGACGTTTTTAATGCCCCTTGGAAAAGTGGTGGAGGTTACAGTGGAATAAAAAGACAATATCAATGCCCCGTGGAAGAGACGAGGAGGTCAAAATAGCTTAACAAGGTGGTTTTAATGCCCATTTCGAAGAGTGGTGGAGGGCGCAGTGAAATAAAAAGACAATATCAATGCCCCATAGAAGAGACGTGGAGATCACAGTAGCTTAACATGTGTTATGATCTGCTACAGGAACTAAGGAAAGACAGGAGATCTGTCCCTACAATATAACTAAACTAGATCCCTACGATGTAACGGGGAACCTGATCCTGCGATCAGACCCGCTAAAGTCCTCGGCTAGTCTGTACGAAGACCTATAGATGTGAGGGAGGGATCCCTACAAGAACTAGGGACTGGGATAAGTTGGACACCTCCTAGCAGAAATAGTAGCAGTCAAAGACAAACACACAACAAAAAGCATAGAGGTCAGAAGACCTAGCAAAACTAACAGAGAACGGTAACAGAGCACCAAGCTAGCTCAAAAGTAGTAAATACAATGAAGTCCAGCAAGGTCAGGAGGGTGGAGCCGGATTAAATAGGCAAAAATGGTCATGTGCCTAGCAAACTAAAAAAAAACTAACAGGAGAGTTCTAACAGTACCCCCTCTTCTAAGAGGATCCTCCGGATCCCCTAGGCCCAGGCTTATCAGGAAACCTCCTGTGAAACGCTCTGAGAAGTCTGGAAGCAGAAACATCATCCGCCCTCACCCATGAGTTATCCTCAGGTCCGAAACCCTTCCAAGCGACGAGATACTGCAAACTCCCTCTATACCGTCTAGAATTTAGGATGCGGGAAATTTCATATTCCCCGTCCTCCACCACCGGAGGAACAGTGGCAGAGGCGTCATCATCCGACACGTCAGCTCTTTTCAACAGAGAAACATGAAACACCGGGTTAATCTTCCAGGAGGTAGGAACCTCCAGCCTAACAGCAGATTGGTTAACTATCTGAAGCACCTTAAAGGGCCCTACGAACTTGGGACCCAATTTTTTAGAAGGAATCCTCAATCGCAGATTCTTAGAGGACAACCAAACCATGTCACCAACAGCAAACAAAACCTCTTGCCGTTTCCTATCAAAGTACCTCTTAGATTTTTTGTTAGCCTCCTGAAGATTACCACGTACATCCGTCCAAACTCTCTCCAAATCACCGGAAAAACTCTCCTCCTCAGGCACAGTCGATACCAATTTGGAGAATGACCCAAAAGACGGATGTCTCCCAGAACAACAAAAAAAAGGCGAACACCCAGCAGAAGAGGATGTATGGTTGTTAAGAGCAAATTCAGCAAGTGGCAGAAACTCAGACCACCCCTCTTGATTGTCTGCCACAAAACAACGCAAGAACTGCTCAACATCCTGGTTCTTCCTTTCTGTCTGGCCATTAGACTCAGGATGATATCCGGATGAAAACGACAAATGAACTCCCAACCAGTCACAAAAGGCACGCCAAAAACGAGCCACGAACTGAGGTCCCCTATCAGAAACAATGTCAGTAGGAACACCATGTAGTCTGACAATTTCCTTGACAAAGGCCTTAGCGAGTGTCTTAGCGCAAGGCAGTTTGATGAAGGGAACCAAGTGACACATCTTGCTAAAACGGTCCACGACCACCCAGATGACCGTGAAACCTTCAGAGGGGGGAAGGTCAGTAATAAAGTCCATAGCCAGATGTGTCCAAGGTGCACTAGGAACCTCCAGAGGGCAAAGCAACCCCGCAGCAGGAGCATGCGAAGACTTGGATCTAGCACACACAGTACATTGACGCACCCACTTAATGACTTCCTTCTGCCATCCAGGCCACCAAAAACTGCGACCCACAAGTCTCTTGGTCTCAGAAATTCCTGGATGACCTGCCAACCGAGACTCATGACACTCAACAAACAAATCTCTCCTAAAGGTCCTAGGCACAAACAACCTCCCATGGGGAGTGTTAGATGGGGCATTCTCCTGAGCTTTAAGAATCTCATCCTCCAAAACGGAGTCCAAAGCAGCAATCACAACACCTTCTTGTAAAATGCTCTCCTCTTCCTCCTCAGCACCGACCATGGGAGAAAAGCTGCGAGACAAAGCATCCGCTTTAACATTCTTGGTACCCGGGATGTAAGTAATGGAAAAATTAAACCGCGAGAAAAAAAGTGCCCACCTAGCCTGACGGGCATTCAAGCGCTTGGCAGCATCAAGATAGATCAGATTTTTATGATCAGTGAAAATTTGAATGGGAAATTCAGCACCTTCCAAGAGGTGACGCCAGTGTTCAAATGCGAGTTTAATAGCCAGCAATTCCTGATTACCAATATCGTAATTAAGTTCAGTCTCAGAAAATTTTTTTGAAAAAAAGGCACAGGGGTGTATTTCATCCTTATTTTCCTGAGACAACACCGCACCGACCCCCACAGAGGAAGCATCAACCTCAACCAAAAACGGCTTAGTCACATCAGGCTGAATAAGGATGGGAGCAGAGGTGAACCTCTCCTTAAGAAGCACAAAAGCCTCAATGGCCTCAGAAGTCCACTGAACCGCATTAGCACCTTTCCTGGTGAGATCGGTCAGCGGTTTGACAATAATAGAATTTTTTTTATGAATTTTCTGTAATAATTGGCGAAACCCAAAAACCTCTGTATTGATTTCAAACCAATAGGCCTAGGCCATTCCTGCACAGCTTGAACTTTAACCGGATCCATCTCAAAACCTTCACTGGAGATAATGTAACCCAAAAAACTAATTCTCTGTACAGCGAACTCACATTTCTCTAGCTTAGCAAAAAGCGAATTGTCCATTAATAACTGTAAAACCTCACGTACGCTCTGCCAATGAGACTCCAGATCAGGCGAATAAATCAGAATGTCATCCAAATACACAACCACATTTTTGCCGATTAAAGGTCTAAGGATGTCATTAATAAGATTCTGAAACAATGCTGGAGCATTGGTAAGACCAAAAGGCATAACCAGATTCTCAAAATGACCCACAGAAGTGTTAAAAGCAGTCTTCCATTCATCACCCTCCTTCATGCGCAACAAATTGTATGCCCCCCGGAGATCAATTTTAGAGAACCACTTGGCCCCCACTAACTGGTTAAATAAATCAGGAATCAATGGCAGTGGGTAAGGATTGCGTACAGTAATTTTATTAATCTCACGAAAGTCCAGACAAGGACGTAACCCGCCATCTTTTTTTTTAACAAAAAAAAATCCAACAGCCACAGGAGACTTGGAAGGCCTAATGTGACCGGTGGCCAAGCTTGTCTGTATGTATTCCTCCAAAGCCTTTCTCTCAGGAATAGTAAGATTAAATAAACGACTTTTAGGAAGAGTCGCTCCAGGGACAAATTCAATGGTACAATCATAGTCTCTATGGGGAGGTAAAATTTGTGACTCCTCCTCAGAAAAAACTCTCCAAAAATCCTGAATAGGTACAGGTAATTCCCCTTTATCCACAGCAGCAATGCGCCCGTTACAACACTTGTCATAACACTTAGGGCTTCAGGACTTAATTTCATTGGTAGACCAATCCAGTACAGGATTGTGCAATTTTAACCAGGGCAACCCCAATATTACTGGAGAAGGCAAATTATTTAATACTACCAAATCCAAATTCTCTTGATGAATACCATTAATAGTGAGGGGAAATTCACAGACCTTATGAGTAACACTCTTCAAGGGAGAGCCATCAACAGAAACCACAGTAATAGGGGATGACAAAGTTTTAGGTTTTAATTTAAGTTTTTCTAAGAATCCCCCAGCAATCACATTCAGAGTAGAACCGCAATCCACAAAAACCCGAAATTCAATTAATTCATCCTGAGCAGCAGTAGTAGCAGATAGGAATACTCCCTTAGAATTTAAACAGGCTATTCGTGCATGACTGACCATTTTTTTTTCTTTCTTCATACGAAGCACACAGTTCTTAATAAAATGACCAGAATTTCCGCAATAGAAGCACAAACCTTCAGAAAGCCTGCGGTCTTTTTCCTGAGAGCGGGCTGCCGTCGCCCCAATCTCCATCGGCTCTCCTTTGTCAGCACAGACCCTCTCAGGACTCGGAGCTGACATAGCAGAGGATTTGCTCTCATTAACCCTTGCACGCAGTCTCCTGTCCACCCGTATAGCTAATTGCATTGCCTCCTGCAAGTTTCCAGGTGTGGGATAAGCAATCAGTAAATCATTAACCCTTTCACCAAGCCCTGCAAGAAACAAGCTTTTCAAAGCTGAATCGTTCCACCCCACCTGGGAAGACCACCGACGGAAGTGAGAACAATATTTTTCCACATTACCTGATCCCTGCCTCAGATGTCTCAATTCAGACTCAGCAGATGAGACACGATCAGGATCATCGTACAACAAACCCAAAGCAGAAAAAAAACTATCCACTGATCTAAAGCACAGATCACTAGGTTGGAGAGAGAAGGCCCATCCCTGAGGATCTTTGCGCAAAAGTGACATTATGAACCCTATGCGCTGTGATTCATCACCAGAGGATCCGGGTCTCAAACGAAAATACAATAAACAAGCATTTTTAAAAGAAAAAAAATCTTGTTGTTCGCCAAAAATTAGATCAGGCAGACGTACCTTTGGTTCCACAAAATGTGCTCCAGAACAGCTACTCACGTGTTGTTGGAGCTTGTCCACCTCCAGAGAGAGTCCCTGCAAGCGTTGAGCCAAATCTTGAACCGAGACCATGATAGAAAACTGGAGGTCTTTCCTTAGAAAAAATTATTTTTTTTTTTTAGGCTGGACTTACTGTTATGATCTGCTACAGGAACTAAGGAAAGACAGGAGATCTGTCCCTACAATATAACTAAACTAGATCCCTACGATGTAAGGGGAACCTGATCCTGCGATCAGACCCGCTAAAGTCCTCGGCTAGTCTGTACAAAGACCTATAGATGTGAGGGAGGGATCCCTACAAGAACTAGGGACTGGGATAAGTTGGACACCTCCTAGCAGAAATAGTAGCAGTCAAAGACAAACACACAACAAAAAGCATAGAGGTCAGAAGACCTAGCAAAACTAACAGAGAACGGTAACAGAGCACCAAGCTAGATCAAGAGTAGTAAATACAATGAAGTCCAGCAAGGCCAGGAGGGCGGAGCCGGATTAAATAGGCAAAAATGGTCATGTGACCAGCAAACTAAAAAAAAACTAACAGGAGAGTTCTAACAACATGGTGGTTTTAATGCCCCTTGGAAGAGTGGTGGAGGTTGCAGTGGAATAAAAAGACAATGTCAATGCCCCGTGGAAAAGATGTGGAGGTCACAGTGGCTTAACAAGACGGTTTTAATGCCCCTTGGAAGAGCTGTGGAGTTCAGAGTGGTTTAACAAGATGGTTTTAATGCCCCTTGGAAGAGACATGAAGGTCACAGTAGCTTGACAAGACGATTTTAATGTCCCTTGGTAGAGTGGTGGAGGTCGCAGTGGAATAAAAATACAATATCAATGCCCTGTGGAAGAGACGTAGTAGTCACAGTAGCTTAACAAGACGGTTTTTAATGCCCCTTGGAAGAGTACTGGAGGTCGCTGTGGTATAAAAAGACAATATCAATGCCCTGTGGAAAAGACGTGGAGGTCACAGTAGCTTAACAAGATGGTTTTAATGCCCCTTGATGGAGTGGTGGAGTTCACAGTGGAATAAAAAGACAATATCAATGACCCCTTGGAAGAGTGGTGGAGGTCGCAGTGTAATAAAAATACAATATTAATGCCCCTTGGAAGAGACGTGGAGGTCACAGTAGCTTAGCAAGACCGTTTTAATGCCCCTTGGGAGAGTGGTGGAGGTCGCATTCGAATAAAAAGACAATATCAATGCCCCTTGAAAGAGTGCAAACCTACAAAAGACAAAAAATATATCTCATACCCTACCATCATTATATATAAATGTAAAACAAAGTTGCATATGAAATATAGGGTACTTAGTGAACTATTTTTGATCAAAAATAGTATACAAGCTGTCCCACCAGCGACAAGGTGACCCTAAATTGGGACGGTCTTACACTGTCTATATTAAAAACCTTACTGTATATCAAAGTTGAAGTAATGCATATAAAAGGGTAGACAAATAGAACCAGGTCCCAATATCAGACCACCTAAGCCTGTGGTAAGCTGCATATATACTAACCAGCTCAACAAGGGGGATGCCACACCCCTAATTTGCACAGAATGCAAACAAGACAAAAAACCAAGCAATGTGAACTGAGGTCTAAGATGGTACACATGCAAGAAATAGGAGCATGTTCACACTAGCAAAAAGATGCAAAACCTACAAAAGACAAAAATTATATCTCATACCCTACCATCATTATATATAAATGTAAAGCAAAGTTCCATATGAAATATAGGGCACTTAGTGAACTATTTTTGATCAAAAAAAGTATACAAGCCGTCCCACCAGCGACAAGGTGACCCTAAATTGGGACGGTCCTACACTATCTATATTAAAAACCTTACTGTATATCAAAGTTGAAGTATGCATATAAAAGGGTAGACAAATAGAACCAGGTCCCAATATCAGCCCACCTAAGCCCGTGGTAAGCTACATATATACTAACCAGCTCAACCAGCTCAATAGTTCACTAAGTACCCTATATTTCAAATGCAACTTTGCTTTACATTTATATATAATGATGGTAGGGTATGAGATATATTTTTTGTCTTTTGTAGGTTTTGCATCTTTTTGCTAGTGTGAACATGCTCCTATTTCTTGCATGTGTACCATCTTAGACCTCAGTCCACATTGCTTGGTTTTTTGTCTTGTTTGCATTCTGTGCAAATTAAGGGTGTGGCATCCCCCTTGTTGAGCTGGTTAGTATATATGTAGCTTACCACGGGCTTAGGTGGTCTGATATTGGGACCTGGTTCTATTTGTCTACCCTTTTATATGCATTACTTCAACTTTGATATACAGTAAGGTTTTTAATATAGACAGTGTAGGACCATCCCAATTTAGGGTCACCTTGTCGCTGGTGGGACGGCTTGTATACTTTTTTTGATCAAAAATAGTTCACTAAGTACCCTATGTAATGCACACGCCCGGGCTGAGCGGCGTGTGCGTGTGATTCCACTGGACCGTGCCGGAGAGTGAATGCCTGGAGGGGCGTAACTAGGTATTCACCCGATCCGACCAGGGTCACACGACGGCATACAACGCCAGTGCACCAAGGAGGAACCGAGCAGAGGGACCAGGTGCTACTCCAGGACAGACCCCGGACATGGCTGTTGACCCACACAGGGGAATACAGGAACAGACTGGTTAGGCTGGCACACAGACTGGTGGGAATAGGCAGGCACGACTGGTATGCAGGCAGGCGGGTATGCAGGCAGGGGGGTACAGGCAAGCACGGCTAGAGTGCAGACAGGAAGGCACTAGCAGGTAGGAACACAGGCGGGATAGGACCCAGTACACACTGGGACTTTGGAACAGAACCACAGATGTGGCGGACAAACACAGCAGAGTGAGGCCGCCCAGAGAGGTGAGCGAGAGCAGGGCAGGATGAGACCGCCCGGAGCGGTGAGCAAGAGCAGGGCAGGACGAGACCGCCTGGAGCGGTGAGCAAGAGCAGAGCAGGACGAGACCGCCTGGAGCAAGAGCAGAGCAGGACGAGACCACCTGGAGCGGTGAGCAAGAGCAGAGCAGGACGAGACCGCCTGGAGCGGTGAGCAAGAGCAGAGCAGGACGAGACCGCCTGGAGCGGTGAGCAAGAGCAGAGCAGGACGAGACCGCCTGGAGCAGTGAGCAAGAGCAGAGCAGGACGAGACCGCCTGGAGCGGTGAGCAAGAGCAGAGCAGGACGAGACCGCCTGGAGCGGTGAGCAAGAGCAGAGCAGGACGAGACCGCCTGGAGCGGTGAGCAAGAGCAGAGCAGGACGAGACCGCCTGGAGCGGTGAGCAAGAGCAGAGCAGGACGAGACCGCCTGGAGCGGTGAGCAAGAGCAGAGCAGGACGAGACCGCCTGGAGCGGTGAGCAAGAGCAGAGCAGGACGAGACCGCCTGGAGCGGTGAGCAAGAGCAGAGCAGGACGAGACCGCCTGGAGCGGTGAGCAAGAGCAGAGCAGGACGAGACCACCTGGAGCGGTGAGCAAGAGCAGAGCAGGACGAGACCGCCTGGAGCGGTGAGCAAGGGCAGAGCAGGACGAGACCACCTGGAGCGGTGAGCAAGAGTAGAGCAGGACGAGGCCGCCTGGAGCGGTGAGCAAAAGTAGAGCAGGACGAGGCCGCCTGGAGCGGTGAGCAAGAGTAGAGCAGGACTAGGCCGCCTGGAGCGGTGAGCAAGAGTAGAGCGAGACTGCCGGAGCAGTGAGCAAAAGGGTCAGAGCGGAGCAAGGCTGCCGGAGCAGCGAGCAAATGGGTCAGAGCGGAGCAAGGCTGCCGGAGCAGCGAGCAAAAGGGTCAGAGCGGAGCAAGGCTGCCGGAGCAGTGAGCAAGGCAGAGCAGGCTAGAACCGCCGGAGCAGTGAGCAAGGCAGAGCAGGGGGGACAGGGCTCTGTTCACACGGAACAGACAGGAAGGGAAAGGCAGAGCCAGATACCCACAGGGTACTTGCAGTGAAGTAGCGAGTGGACCACAAACTCACAAACGGGTGTACAGAGACAACAAGCAGGAGTTAGGTACGAGTTCAGACTCTGCAGAAAAAGGAAAGGAACGGACATAGAGAAAAAACAGGTAAAAGATAGGAGAGAGTTCAGACTGGAACTGAGTGTACGGAGGAGACCGACACTGCAGCGGAATACAGGAGCGTGTCTGGGAATACGGCCTCCAGAGAGGCGGGACAAACAGGCAAGGAGCGTGTTCAGACAGGACAGACAAGATACAGGAGCGGGTCTAGGTAATCGGCCCCTAGAAGGCGGGAGGAACAGACTAGGAGCGTGTTCAGACAGGCCTGGAAATACAGCCTCCAGGATAGGCAGACAAGAGAACACAGAACGGGACCTGGCACCTTCAGAGTGAAAGCACACACTGAATGAAACACAATGCTCAGGCATGGGTTAATTGGAGCAGCTGGTTTAAATACCAGGTGACAGACAGCAATAGGCTGAGGACGCACAAGGGGTGTGCCCACAGCAGGTACAAGAAGCAGGAAGTGATCGGGCGCCGCCCTTAAGCAGCAGCACACAGAAGCAAACAGACAGCATGGAGGGAAGCCAGAGAGACATTCTGGATTGGAGATCAAGTGCGCGCTCTTGCACAGTGGGAGATGGACCACTATGCAAGGACGCCGCCAGGTATGTTACACCCTATATTTCATATGCAACTTTGCTTTACATTTATATATAATGATGGTAGGGTATGAGATATATTTTTTGTAGGTTTTGCATCTTTTTGCTAGTGTGAACATGCTCCTATTTCTTGCATGTGTACCATTTTAGACCTCAGTTCACATTGCTTGGTTTTTTGTCTTGTTTGAATTCTGTGCAAATTAGGGGTGTGGCATCCCTCTTGTTGAGCTGGTTAGTATATATGTAGCTTACCACGGGCTTAGGTGGTCTGATATTGGGACCTGGTACTATTTGTCTACCCTTTTATATGCATTACTTCAACTTTGATATACAGTAAGATTTTTAATATAGACAGTGTAGGACCGTCCCAATTTAGGGTCACCTTGTCGCTGTTGGGACGGCTTGTATACTTTTTTTGATCAAAAATAGTTCACTAAGTACCCTATATTTCATATGCAACTTTGTTTTACCTTTATATATAATGATGGTAGGGTATGAGATATATTTTTTGTCTTTTGTAGGTTTTGCATCTTTTTGCTAGTGTGAACATGCTCCTATTTCTTGCATGTGTACCATCTTAGACCTCAGTTCACATTGCTTGGTTTTTTGTCTTGTTTGCATTCTGTGCAAATTAGGGGTGTGGCATCCCCCTTGTTGAGCTGTTTCCGTACCCACTGTAAATGTAGACATGGATGTCTGAATGTAGCATAAAGTGTATGAGCAGCTTAAGGCTTTCTTCAAATTATATGGAAACACGTAAGGTCTCAATGTATGCAACTATATGCCATAGAATTGCATACGTAGCTCACTGATGAAAGCAAATAGTTTACCACACAAAAACTGTATTTTACTTTCCAATACAATGACAAATGGTAAAGAATACCAGAAACGTTAAAAATACATCAAACCCATTACAGGCGATGGATACATTTGGTAAATACTGTGAACATAATCTTAGAGCACATTTACACTGGCCGATTGTTTTGGCCATTCGTTCAGTGATTGGCAGCTTGTTTAAGCAGGTTAATTATCTGCAAGGGTGGTTCCTAGAACGCTTGTTTTAGCATAATTAGCCTGTCTCAACAGGCTGCCAGTCGCCCAGTGAATAACCAAAACGCTCATTTGTAAGGTGAAATGATTTTGCGGCTTACTTAAAAAAAACCATCATTCTTGGCAACACATTGTCCTAAGTAAATAGAACATGTGCGGCCAACAACAATGGTATTATATGCTCACAGAATAACATATTAATGATTGTTCTGTGAGCTAGGGAAGCGTGGTCGGCCTGTCGAAACAGACTATTAAACAACAGCGATGGGCCAGTGTTAAAGAACCAGATCATTTTGAAGAAACTTACTCTCTAGATACATGTTTTTATTGCACAAGCTAAGAAGTAATATAACAATAACAATATATAACAATATAACAATCTCAGTTCACATTGCTTGGTCCCTTGAAAGAGTGGTGGAGGTCACAGTGGAATAAAAAGACAATATCAATGCCCTGTGGAAGAGACGTGGAGGTCACAGTAGCCTAACAAGATGGTTTTAATGGCCATTGGAAGAGTGCTGGAGGTCGCAGTGGAATAAAAAGACAATATCAATGCCCCGTGAAAGACAACTGGAGGTCACCGTAGCTTAACAAGATGGTTTTAATGCCCCTTGGAAGAGTGGTGGAGGTCTCTGTGGAATAAAAAGACAATATCAATGCCCCTTGGAAGAGTGGTGGAGGTCGCTGTGGAAAAAAAGGACAATATCAGTGCCCCGTGGAAGAGACGTGGAGGTCACAGTAGCTTAACAAGCTGGTTTCAATGCGCCTTGGAAGAGTGGTGGAGGTTACAGTGGAATAAAAAGACAATATCAATGCCACGTGGAAGAGACATAGAGATAGTAGCTTAAAAAGAGGGTTTTAATGCCCCTTGGAGGAGTGGTGGAGGTTACAGTGGAATAAAGACAATATCAATGATTCTTGGAAGAGACGTGGAGATAGAAGTTTAAAAAGACGGTTTTAATGCCCCTTGGAAGAGTGGTGGAGGTCGCAGAGGAATAAAAAGACAATTTCAATTCCCCTTGGGAGAGTGGTGGAGGTCGCAATGGAATAAAAAGACAATATCAATGACCCGTGGAAGAGACGTGGAGGTAACAGTAGCTTAACAAGACGATTTTAATGCCACTTGGAAGAGTGGTGGAGGTCGATGTGGAATAAAAAGACAATATCATTGCCCCATGAAAGAGACGTGGAGGTCACAGTAGCTTAACAAGACAGTTTTAATTCCCCTTTGAAGAGCTGTGGAGTTCAGAGTGGTTTAACAAGATGGTTTTAATGCCCCGTGGAAGAGACGTGGAGGTCACAGTAGCTTAACAAGTTGGTTTTAATTCCCCTTCGAAGAGTGGTGGAGGTCGTAGTGGAATAAAAAGACAATATCAATGCCCCGTGTAAGAGACGTAAAGGTCACAGTTGCTTAACAAGACGGTTTTAATGCCCCTTGGAAGAGTGGTGGTTGTCGTTGTGGAATAAATAGACAATATCAATGCCCCATGGAAGATACGTGGAGGTCACAGTAGCTTAACAAGACGGTTTTAATGCCACTTGGAAGAATGGTTGGGGTCGCATTGGTATAAAAAGACAATATCAATGCCCCATGTAAGAGACATGGAGGTCACAGTTGCTTAACAAGATGGTTTTAATGCCCCTTGGAGGAGTGGTGGATGTCGCTGTGGAATATATTGACAATATCAATGCCCCGGGGAAGAGACGTGGAGGTCACAGTAGCTTAACAAGGCGGTTTTAATGCCACTTGGAAGAAAGGTTGGGGTCGCATTGGAATAAAAAGACTATATCAATGCCCCGTGGAAGAGACATGGATGTCACAAAAGCTTAACAAGATGGTTTTAATGCCCCTTGGAAGAGTAGTGGATGTTGATGTGGAATAAAAAGACAATATCAATGCCACGTGGAAGAGACGTGGAGGTCACAGAAGCTTAACAAGACGGTTTTAATGCCCATTGGAAGAGCTGAGGAGTTCAGAGTGGTTTAACAAGATGGTTTTAATACCCCTTGGAAGTGTGTTGGAGGTCGCAGTTGAATAAAAAGACAATATCAATGCCCCGTTGAAAAGACGTGGAGGTCAGTGTAGCTTAACAAGACGGTTTTAATGCCCATTGGAAGAGTGGCGGAGGACGCAGTGGAAAAAATAGACAATATCACTGACCCGTGGAAGAGACGTGGAGGTCACAGTAGCTTAACAAGACGGTTTTAATTCCCCATGGAAGAGTGTTGGAGGTCGCAGTGGAATAAAAAGAAAATATCACTGCCCCGTGGAAGAGACGTGGAGGTCACAGTAGATTAACAAGACGGTTTTAATGCCCCTTGGAAGAGTGGTGGAGATCTTAGTGGAATAAAAAGACAATATCATTGCCCCGTGGAAAAGACGTGGAGGTCACTGTAGCTTAACACGACGGTTTTAATGCCCCGTGGAAGAGACGTGGAGGTCAGAGTAGCTTAATAAGACGGTTTAATGCTACTTGGAAGAGTGGTGGAGGTTACATTGGAATAAAAAAGAAAATATCAATGCCCCGTGGAAGAGACGTTGAGGTCACAGTAGTTTTAACAAGACGGTTTTAATGCCCCTTGGAAGAGTGGTGGAGGTCACAGTGGATTAAAAAGACAATATCAATGCCCCTTGGATGAGTTGTGGATGTCGCAGTGAAATAAAAAGACAATATTAATACCCCGTGGAAGAGAAGTGGAGGTCACAGTAGCTTATCAAGATGGTTTTAATGCCCCTTGGAAGAGTAGTGGAGGTCGCAGTGGAATAAAAAGACAATATTAATGCCCCGTGGAAGAGTTGTGGAGGTCACAGTAGCTTAACAAGATGGCTTTAATGCCCCTTGGAAGAGCTGTGGAGTTCAGAGTGGTTTAACAAGACGGTTTTTATGCCCCTTGGTAGAGATGTGGAGGTCACAGTAGCTTTATAAGACGGTTTTAATGCCCCTGGGAAGAGCTGTGGAGTGCAGAGTGGTTTAACAAGATGGTTTTAATGCCCCTTTGAATAGACGTGGAGGTCACAGTAGCTTAACAAGATGATTTCAATGCCTCTTGGAAGAGTGATGGAGATTACAGTGGAATTAAGAGACAATATCAATGCCCTGTGAAAGAGACGTGGAGTTCACAGTAGCTTAACAAGACGGTTTTAATGCCCCTTGGTAGAGTGGTGGAGGTTGCGCTGGAATAAAAAGACAATATCAATGCCCCTTGGAAGAGTGGTGGAGTTCGCAGTGGAATATAAAGACAATATCAATGCCCCGTGGAAGAGACGTGGAGGTCACAGTAGCTTAACAAGACGTTTTAATGCCACTTGGAAAAATGGTGGAGGATACAGTGGAATAAAAAGACAATATCAATGCCCCCGTGGAAGAGACGTGGAGTTCACAGTAGCTTAACAAGACAGTTTTAATGCTCTTGGAAGAGTGGTGGAGGTCGCAGTGGAATAAAAAGACAATATCAATGACTCTTGGAAGAGTGATGGAGGTCGCAGTGGAATAACAAGACAATATCAATGACCCGTTTAAGAGACATGGAGGTCACAGTATCTTCACATTTCGGTTTTAGTGCCCCGTGGAAGTGTGGTGGAGGTCGCAGTGGTATAAAATGACAATATCAATGCCCCGTGGAAGAGACGTGGAGGTCACAGTAGCTTAACAAGATGTTTTTTTTGCCCCTTGGAATAGTGGTGGTAGGGGCAGTGGAATAAAAAAACAATATCAATGCCCCGTGGAAGAGATGTGGAGGTCACAGCAGCTTAACAAGACTGTTTTAATGCCCGTTGGATGAGACGTGGAGGTCACATTAGCTTACATGACGTATTTAATGCCCCTTGGAAAAGTGGTGGATGTTACAATGGAATAAAAAGACTATATGAATGCCCCGTGGATGAGACGTGGAGGTCACAGTGTCTTATCGATATGGTTTTAATTCCCCTTCGAAGAGGGGTGGAGGACGCAGTGGAATAAAAAGACAATATCAATGCCCCGTGGAAGAGTTATGGAGGTCACAGTAGCTTAACAAGACGGTTTTAATGCCCCTTGGAAGAGCTGTGGAGTTCAGAGTGGTTTAACAAGATGGTTTTTATGCCCCTTGGAAGAGACGTGGAGGTCACAGTAGCTTAACAAGATGGTTTTAATGCCCCTTGGAAGAGTGGTGGAGCTTACAGTGGAAAAAAAAGACAATATCCATGCTCCGAGGAAGAGATGTGGAGGTAAGTGTAGCTTAACAAGACGTTTTAACGCCCCTTGGAAAAGCTGTGGAGTTTAGAGTTGTTTAACAAGACGGTTTTAATGCCCCTTTTAAGAGATGTGGAAGTCACAGTAGATTAACAAGATGGTTTTAATGCCCTTGGAAGAGACGTGGAGGTCACAGTAGCTTAACTATATGGTTTTAATGACTCTTAGAAGAGTGGTGGAGGTAACAGTTGAACAAAAAGAGAATATCAATGCCCAATGGAAGAGACGTGGAGGTTACAGTAGCTTAACAAGATGGTTTTAATGCCCTTGGCAGAGTAGTGGAAGTCGCAGTGGAATAAAAAGACAATATCAATGCCCCTTGGAATAGTGGTGGAGGTTGCAGTGGAGTAAAAAGACAATATCAATGCCCCTTGGAAGGGTAGTGGAGGTCGTAGTGGAATAAAAAGACAATATCAATGCCCCATGGAAGAGACGTGGAGGTCACAGTAGTTTTATCAAGACAGTTTTAATGCCCCTTAGAAGAGTGATGGAGGTCGCAGTAGAATAAAAAGACAATATCAATGCTCCTTTGAATAGTGGTGGAGGTTGCAGTGGAAAAAAAAGACAATATCAATGCCCCGAGTAAGATACGTGGAGGTCACTGAAGCTTTATAAGACGGTTTTAATGCCCTTTGGAATAGCTGTGGTGTACAGAGTGGTTTAACAAGACGGTTTTAATGCCCCTCGAAGAGTGGTGGAGGTCGGAGTGGAAATAAAAGACAATATCAATGCTCCGTGGAAGAGACGTGTAGGTCACAGGAGCTTAACAAGACAGTTTTAATGCAACTTGAAGAGTGGTGGAGGTCTGTTGAATAAAAATACAATACCAATGCCCCGTGGAAGAGACGGGGAGGTCACCATAGCTTACCAAGACGCTTGTAATGCCCCTTGGAAGAGCTGTGGATTTCAAAGTAGTTTAACAAGATGGTTTTAATGCCCCTTGGAAGAGACATGTAGGTCACAGTAGCTTAACAAGACGGTATTAATGCCAATTGGAAGAGTGGTGGAGGTTACAGTGGAATAAAAGTACAATATCAATGCCCCGTGGAAGAGACGTGGAGATCACAGTAGCTTAACAATGTGGTTTTAATGCCCCTTGGAAGATTGGTGAAGGTCGCAATGGAATAAAAAGACAATATCATTGACCCTTGGAAGAGTGATAGAGGTCGCAGTGGAATAACAAGACAATATCAATGCCCCGTTTAAGAGACGTGGAGGTCACAGTATCTTCACATTTCGGTTTTAGTGCCCCGTGGAAGTGTGGTGGAGGTCGCAGTGGAATAAAATGACAATATCAATGCCCCGTGGAAGAGACGTGGAGGTCACAGTAGGTTAACAAGACGGTTTTTTTACCCCTTGGAAGAGTGGTGGTAGGGGCAGTGGAATAAAAAAACAATATCAATGCCCCATGTAAGAGATATGGAGGTCACAGTAGCTTAACAAGACTGTTTAAGTGCCCCTTGGAAGAGTGGTGGAGGTGGCAGTGGAGTAAAAAGACAATATCAATGCCCTGTGGAAGAGATGTGGAGGTCACAGCAGCTTAACAAGACTGTTTTAATGCCCTTTGGATGAGACGTGGAGGTCACATTAGCTTACATGATGTATTTAATGCCCCTTGGAAAAGTGGTGGATGTTACAGTGGAATAAAAAGACTATATGAATGCCCCGTGGATGAGACGTGGAGGTCACAGTGTCTTATCAAGACAGTTTTAATGCCCCTTGGAAGAGTGATGGAGGTCGCTGTAGAATAAAAAGACAATATCAATGCCCCTTTGAATAGTGGTGGAGGTTGCAGTGGAAAAAAAAGACAATATCAATGCCCCGAGTAAGAGACGTGGAGGTCATAGAAGCTTTATAAGACGGTTTTAATGCCCCTTGGAATAGCTGTGGTGTACAGAGTGGTTTAACGAGACGGTTTTAATGCCCCTCGAAGAGTGGTGGAGGTCGGAGTGGAAATAAAAGACAATATCAATGGTCCGTGTAAGAGACGTGGAGGTCACAGTAGCTTAACAAGACAGTTTTAATGCAACTTGAAGAGTGGTGGAGGTCTGTTGAATAAAAATACAATACCAATGCCCCGTGGAAGAGACGGGGAGTTCACCATAGCTTTCCAATACGCTTTAATGCCCGTTGGAAGAGCTGTGGATTTCAAAGTAGTTTAACAAGATGGTTTTAATGCCCCATGGAAGAGATATGTAGGTCACAGTAGCTTAACAAGTGAAAAGAAAAGAAAGGGCGCATGTGTAGACTCACAGGGCTATTTATATAATTTAAAAAGTGCCACTGCACTCACCTGTAATGGTTGTGTACGTCTACACAACCAAGATTAAGCGTGTGATTAATGAGGCTCCGGGTCACCTCTATTTGTAGTACCACCCTGTCGGTGTTTGCCTCGCAACTCCGTGCTCCTCAAGTGGTCACACGATCCTGCTGGACCAGATACCACATCACCGCAGGTCCTCAGTAGTTTAACCCGGTGGCTGGATAACCGCAGGTCCTCAAACATCCAAATATGCCCGGCTGCTCCTGCCGCTTTAGCTCCGTATGGAGATATTTAACAAGTAAACAATGGTGCAGCGGTCTCAGGGAGCGCCAAATGAATACTGGACAATTTAATAGATGGCAACCAACTTTTATTCTTCCTCCAATACCACTGCCACAACGTGTTTCAACGGTCTAAGCCATCTCCACCTGATGAAGATGGCTTAGACCGTTGAAACGCGTTGTGGCAGTGGCATTGGAGGAAGAATAAAAGTCGGTTGCCATCTCTTAAATTGTCCAGTATTCCTTTGGCGCTCCCTGAGACCGCTGCACCATTGTTTACAGTAGCTTAACAAGACGGTATTAATGCCAATTGGAAGAGTGATGGAGGTTACAGTGGAATAAAAATACAATATCAATGCCCCGTGGAAGAGACGTGGAGATCACAGTAGCTTAACAAGATGGTTTTAATGCCCCTTCGAAGATTAGTGAAGGTCGCAATGGAATAAAAAGACAATATCAATGACCCTTGGAAGAGTGGTGGAGGTCGCAATGGAATATAAGGACAATATTAATGCCCATTGGAAGAGACGTGGAGGTCACAGAAGCTTAACAATCCGGTTTTAATGCCCCTTGGAAGAGTGGTGGAGGTTACAGTGGAATAAAAAGACAATATCTATGGCCCTTGGAAGAGACGTGGAGATCGAAGCTTAAAAAGACGGTTTTAATGCCCCTTGTAAGAATAATGGAGGTCGCAGAGGAATAAAAAGACAATATCAATACCCCTTGGGAGAGTGGTGGAGGTCGCAATGGAATAAAAAGACAATATCAATGCACCGTGGAAGAGACGTGGAGGTAACAGTAGCTTAACAAGACAGTTTTAATGCCCATTGGAAGAGTGGTGGAGGTTACAGTGAAATAAAAAAACAATAACAATGCCCCGAGGAAGAGACGTGGAGGTCACAGTAGTCTAACAAGGTGGTTTTAATGCCTCTTCGAAGAGTGGTGGATGTCGCTGTGGAATAAATAGACAATATCAATGCCCCGTGGAAGATACGTGGAGGTCACAGTAGCTTAACAAGACGGTTTTAATGCCACTTGGAAGAATGGTTGGGGTCGCATTGGAATAAAAAGACAATATCAATGCCCCATGAAAGAGACGTGGTGGTCACAGTTGCTTAACAAGACAGTTTTAATGCCCCTTGGAGTAGTGGTGGATGTCGCTGTGGAATATATTGACAATATCAATGCCCCGGGGAAGAGACGTGTAGGTCACAGTAGCTTGACAAGTCAGTTTTAATGCCACTTGCAAGAATGGTTGGTTTCGCATTGGAATAAAATGACAATATCAATGCCCTGTGGAAGAGACATGGATGTCACAGAAGCTTAACAAGATGGTTTTAATGCCCCTTGGAAGAGTGGTGGATGTCGCTGTGGAATAAAAAGACAATATCAATGCCACGTGGAAGAGACGTGGAGGTCACTGCAGCTTAACAAGACGGTTTTAAAGCCCCTTGGAAGAGCTGAGGAGCTCAGAGTGGTTTAACAAGATGGTTTTAATGCCTCTTGGAAGTGTGTTGGAGGTCGCAGTGAAATAAAAAGACAATATCAATGCCCCGTTGAAGAGACGTGGAGGTAAGTGTAGCTTAACAAGACGTTTTTAATGCCCCTTGGAAGAGTGGTGGAGGTCGCAGTGGAATAAATAGACAATATCACTGCCCCGTGGAAGAGTCATGGAGGTCAGTGTAGCTTAACAAAACGGTTTTAATTCCCCATGGAAGAGTGTTGGAGGTCGCAGTGGAATAAAAAGAAAATATCACTGCCCCTTGGAAGAGACGTGGAGGTCACAGTAGATTAACAAGACGGTTTTAATGCCCCTTGGAAGAGTGGTGAAGGTCTTATTGGAATAAAAAGACAATATCATTGCCCTGTGGAAAAGACGAGGAGGTCACTGTAGCTTAACAAGACGGTTTTAATGCCCCGTGGAAGAGACGTGGAGGTCAGAGTAGCTTAACAAGACGGTTTAATGCCCCTTGGAAGAGTGGTGGAGGTTACAGTGGAATAAAAAAAAAATATCAATGCCCCTTGGAAGAGTGGTGGTGTTCTCATTGGATTAAAAAGACAATATCAATGCCCCTTGGATGAGTTGTGGAGGTCGCAGTGAAATAAAAAGACAATATCAATACCCCGTGGAAGAGAAGTGGAGTTCACAGTAGCTTATCAAGATGGTTTTAATGCCCCTTGGAAGAGTAATGGAGGTAGCACTGGAATAAAAAGACAATATCAATGCCCCGTGGAAGAGAAGTTGAGGTCACAGTAGCTTTATAAGAAGAGCTGTGGAGTTCAGAGTCGGTAAACAAGATGTTTTAATGCCCCTTTGAATAGACGTGGAGGTCACAGTAGCTTAACAAGATGATTTCAATGCCTCTTGGAAGAGTGATGGAGATTACAGTGGAATTAAGAGACAATATCAATGCACCGTGAAAGAGACGTGGAGTTCACAGAAGCTTAACAAGACGGTTTTAATGCCCCTTGGTAGGGTGGTGGAGGTTGTGGTGGAATAAAAAGACAATATCAATGCCCCTTGGAAAAGTGGTGGATGTCGCAGTGGAATATAAAGACAATATCAATGCCCCGTGGAAGAGATGTGGAGGTCACAGTAGCTTAACAAGACGTTTTAATGCCACTTGGAAAAGTGGTGGAGGATACAGTGGAATAAAAAGACAATATCAATGCCCCGTGGAAGAGACGTGAAGGTCACAGTAGCTTAACAAGACATTTTAATGCCACTTGGAAAAGTGGTGGAGGATACAGTGGATTAAAAAGACAATATCAATGCCCCCGTGGAAGAGACTTGGAGGTCACAGTAGCTTAACAAGACAGTTTTATTGCCTCTTGGTAGAGTGGTGGAGTTCTGTGTGAAATAAAAAGACAATATGAATGCCCCGTGGAATAGACGGGGAGGTCACAGTAGTTTTATCAAGACAGTTTTAATGCCCCTTGGAAGAGTTGTGGAGGACACAGTAGCTTAACAAGATGGTTTTTATGCCCCTTGGAAGAGCTGTGGAGTTCAGAGTGGTTTAACAAGATGGTTTTTATGCCCCTTGGAAGAGACGTGGAGGTCACAGTAGCTTAACAAGACGGTTTTAATGCCCCTTGGAAGATTGGTGGAGGTTAGAGTGGAATAAAAAGACAATATCCATGCTCTATGGAAGAGATGTGAAGGTTAGTGTAGCTTAACAATACGTTTTAATGCACCTTGGAAGAGCTGTGGAGTTCAGAGTTGTTTAACAAGACGGTATTAATGCCCCTTTTAAGAAATGTGGAATTCACAGTAGATTAACAAGACGGTTTTAATGCCCCTTGGAAGAGACGTGGAGGTCACAGTAGCTTAACTAGATGGTTTTAATGCCCATTGGAAGAGTGGTGGAGGTAACAGTTGAACAAAAAGAGAATATCAATGCCCCATAGAAGAGACGTGGAGGTTACAGTAGCTTAACAAGATGGTTTTAATGCCCCGTGGCAGAGTAGTGGAAGTCGCAGTGGAATAAAAAGACAATATCAATGCCCCATGGAAGTGACATGGAGGTCACAGTAGTTTTATCAAGACAGTTTTAATGCCCCTTGGAAGAGTGGTGGAGGTCGCAGTGGAATAAAAAGACAATATCAATGCCCCTTGGAATAGTGGTGGAGGTTGCAGTGGAAATAAAAGACAATATCAATGCCCGGTGGAAGAGACGTGGAGGTCACAGTAGCTTAACAAGACGGTTTTAATGCCCCTTGGAAGAGCTGTGGAGTTCAGAGTGGTTTAATAAGATGATTTTAATGCCCCTTGGATGAGACGTAGAGGTCACAGTAGCTTAACAAGACGGATTCAATGCCCCTTCGAAAAGTGGTGGAGGTTACAGTCGAATAAAAAGACAATATGAATGCCCTGAGTAAGAGACGTGGAGGTCACAGTAGCTTAACAAGACGGTTTTAATGCCCCTTCGAAGAATGGTCGAGGTCGCAGAGTAATAATAAGATAATAAGAATGCAAAGTGCAAAAGACGTGATGGTCACAGTAGCTTAACAAGACAGTTTTATTGGCCCTTGGAAGAGTGGTGTAGGCCGCAGTGGAATAAAAAGACAATATCAATGCCCCATGGAAGAGATGTGGAGGTCACAGTAGCTTAACAAGATGGTTTTAATGCCCCTTGGAAGAGTGGTGGAGGTTACAGTGGAATAAAAAGACAATGTCAATGCCCCGTGGAAGAGACGTGGAGGTCACAGTAGCTTAACAAGATGTTTTAATGCCCCTTGGAAGAGTGGTGGAGGTTACTGTGGAATAAATAGAAAATATCATTGCCCCGTGGAAGAGATGTGGAAATCAGAGTAGATTTACAAGACGGTTTTTATTCCCCTTGGAAGAGTGGTGGAGGTCGCAGTGAAATAAAAATCAATATCAATGCCCCTTGGTAGAGTGGTGGACGTCGCAGTGGAATAAAAATACCATATCACTGCCCCGTGGAAGAGACGTGGAGGACACAGTAGCTTAACAAGATGGTTTTATTGCCCCTTGGAAGGGTGTTGGAGGTTGCAGTGGAATTAAAAGACAATCTACATGCCCCTTGGAAGAGATGTGGAGGTCACAGTAGCTTAACAAGATTGTTTTAATGCCCCTTGGAAGAGTGGTGGAGGTTACAGTGGAATAAAAAGACAAAATCAATGCCCCATGTAAGAGACTTGGAGGTCACAATAGCTTAACAAGACAGTTTTAATGCCCCTTGGAAGAGTGCTGGAGGTCGCAGTGGAATAAAAAGACAATATCATGCCCCTTGAAAGAGTGGTGGAGGTTGCAGTGGAATAAAAAGACAATATCAATGACCATTGGAAGAGAAGTGGAGCTTCAAAAGACGGTTTTAATGATGATTAGAAAAGTGCTGGAGTTCAGAGTGGTTTAACAAGACTGTTTTAATGCCCCATGGAAGTAACGTGGAGGTCACAGTAGCTTAACAAGAGAGTTTTAATGCACTTGCAAGAGTGGTGGAGGTGGCAGTGGAATAAAAAGACAGTATCAATGCCCCAAGGAAGGGACGTGGAGGTCACAGAAGCTTAACAAGATGGTTTTAATTCCCCTTGGAAGAGTGGTGGAGGTCGCAGTGGAATAAAAAGTCAATTTCAATGGACCGTGGAAGAGACGTGGAGGTCACAGTAGCTTAACAAGACGGATTTAGTACCCCTTGGAAAAGTGGTGGAGGTTACAGTGGAATAAAAGGACTATATGAATGCCCTGTGGAAGAGATGTGGAGGTCACAGTAGCTTAACAAGATGGTTTTAATGCCCCTTCGAAGAGTGGTGGAGGTCGCAGTGTAATAAAAAGACAATATCAATGCACTGTGCAAGAGACGTGATGGTCACAGTAGCTTATCAAGACAGTTTTATGGCCCTTCGGAATAGTGGTGGAGGTCGCAGTGGAATAAAAAGACAATATCAATGCCCCATGGAAGAGATGTGGAGGTCACTGTAGCTTAACAAGATGGTTTTAATGCCCCTTGTAAGAGACATGGAGGTCACAGTAGCTTCATGACACTAGGAAGAGTGGTGGAGGTCGTAGTGGAATAAAAAGGCAATATCAATGCCCCGTGGAAGAGACGTGGAGGTCACAGAAGCTTAACAAGACAGTTTTAATGCCCCTCGGAAGAGTGGTGGAGGTCGCAGTGGAATAAAAAGACAATATCAATGCCCCGAGGAAGGGACGTGGAGGTCACAGTAGCTTAACAAGATGGTTTTAATGCCCCTTGGAAGAGTGGTGGAGGTCGCAGTGGAATAAAAAGACAATATCAATGACGAATGGAAGAGAAGTGGAGGTCACAGGAGCTTAACAAGACGGTTTTAACGCCCCTTGTAAGAGTGGTGGAGGTTGAAGTGGAATAAAAAGACAATATCAATGTCCCGAGGAAGAGACGTTGGGGTCATCTTACCTTAAAAAGATGGTTTTAATTCCCCTTGGAAGAGTGGTGGAGATCGCAGTGGAATAAAAAGACAATATAAATGGAACAAGAAGAGACCTGGAGGTCATAGTAGTTAAGCAAGATGGTTTTAATGCACCTTGGAAGAGTCGTCTAGGTCGCAGTGGAATAAAAACACTATATCAATGCCCCGTGGAAGAGATGTGGAGGTCACAGTAGCTTAACAAGACGGTTTAAATGCCCTTTGGAAGAGCTGTGGAGTTCAGAGTGGTCTAACAAGACCGTTTCAATGCCACTTGGATGAGACGTGGAGGTCACAATAGCTTAACAAGACGGATTTAATGCCCTTTGGAAAAGTGGTGAAGGTTACAGTGGAATAAAAGACTATATGAATGCCCCGTGCAAGAGATGTGGACGTCACAGTAGCTTAACAAGAAGGTTTTATTGCCAATTGGAAGAGTGGTGGAGGTCGCAGTGGAATAAAAAGACAATATCAATGCCCCGTGGAAGAGACGTGGAGGTCACAGTGGCTTAACAAGACGCTTTAATGCCCCTTGGACGAGTGGTGGAGGCTACAGTGGAATAAAAAGAAAATATCAATGCACAGTGGAAGAGACGTGGAGATCACTGTAGAATAACAAGATGGTTTTTATGCCCCTTGGAAGAGTGGTGGAGGTCTCAGTGGAATAAAAAGAAAATATCAATGCACCGTGGAAGAGACGTAGAGGTCACAGTAGCTTAACGAAGATGGTTTTAATGCCCCTTTTAATGCCCCTTTGAAGAAACGTGGAGGTCACAGTAGCTTAACAAAACGTTTTTTTTGTCCCTTGGAAAAGTCATGGAGGTCGCAGGGAATAAAAAGGCAATATCAATGCCCCGTGGAAGAGATGTGGAGGTCACAGTAGCTTAACAAGAAGGTTTTATTGCCCCTTGGACGAATGGTGGAGTACAGAGTGGTTTAACGAGATGGTTTTAATGCCCCTTGGAAGAGTGGTGGAGGTTACAATGGATTAAAAAGACAATATCAATGCCCCATGGAAGAGACGTGGAGGTCACTGTATCTTAACAAGACTGATTTAATGCCCCTTGGTAGGGTGGTGAAGGTCGCAGTAGAATAAAAAAATATATCAATGCCCCGTGGAAGAGATGTGGAGGTCACAGTAGCTTAACAATACGGTTTTAATGCCCCTTGGAAGAGCTTTGGAGTTCAGATTGGTTTAACAAAACGGTTTTAATGCCCCTTGTTAAAGACATAGAGGTCACAGTAGCTTAACAAAATGGTTTTAATGCCCCTTGGAAGAGTGGTGGAGGTTACAGTGGAATAAAAAGAAAATATCAATGTCCCGTGGAAGAGACGTGGAGATCACAGTATATTAACAAGACAGTTTTATTTCCCCTTGGAAGAGATGTGGAGGTCACAGTGGAATAAAAAGACAATATCAATGCCCCTTGGAAGAGTGGTGGAGGTCGCAGTGTATTAAAAAGACAAAATCAATGCCCTGTGGAAGAGACGTGGAGATCACAGAAGTCTTAGCAAGACGGTTTTAATGCCCCATGGAAGAGACGTGGAGGTCAAAGTAGCTTAACAGGACTGTTTTAATGCCCCTTGGAAAAGTGGTGGAGGTTACAGTAGGTTAAGAAGATGGATTTAATGTCCCTTGGAAGAGCTGTCGAGTTCAGAGTGATATAACAAAACGGTTTTAATACCCCTTGGAAGAGACGTGGAGGTCACAGTAGCTTAACAAGATGGTTTTAATGCCCCTTGGAAGAGACGTGGAGGTCACAGTAGCTTAATTAGATGGTTTTAATGCCCCTTGGAATAGTGGTGGAGGTCGCAGTGGAATAAAAAGGCAATATCAATGCCCCAAGTAAGAGTGTTGTAGTTCGCAGTGGAATAAAAAGACAATATCAATGCCCCGTGGAAGAGACGTGGAGGTCACAGAAGCTTAACAAGACAGTTTTAATGTCCCTTGGAAGAGTGGTGGAGGTCGTAGAGGAATAAAAAGACAATATCAATGACCAATGGAGGATATGTTAAGGTCACAGGATCTTAACAAGACGGTTTTATTGCCCCTAGGAAGAGTGATGGAGGTCGCAGTGGAATAAAAAGGCAATATCAAGGCCCCGAGAAAGAGACATGGAGGTCACAGTAGCTTTATAAGACGGTTTTAATGCCCCTTGGAAGAGCTGTGGAGTTCAGAGTGGTTTAACAAGATGGTTTAAATGCCCCTTGGAAGAGACGTGGAGGTCACAGTAGATTAACAAGACGGTTTTAATGCCCCTTCGAAAAGTGGTGGAATTTACAGTGGAATAAAAAGACAATATTAATGCCCGGTGGAAGAGACGTGGAGGTCACAGTAGCTTAACAAGATGGTTTTTATGCCCCTTGGAAGAGTGGTAGAGGTCGGAGTGGAATAAAAAGACAATATCAATGCCCCTTGGAAGAGTGGGGGAGGTCGCAGTGGATTAAAAAGACAATATCATTGCCCCGTGGAACAGATGTGGAGGTCACAGTAGTCTTAACAAGATGGTTTTAATGACCCTTGGTAGAGTGGTGGAGCTCTCATTTTAATAAAAAGACAATTTCAATGCCCGTTTGAAGAGTGGCGGAGGTCGCAGTGAAAGAAAAACACAATATCAATACCCCGTGGAAGAGATGTGTAGGTCACAGTAGCTTAACAAGACGGTTTTAATGCCTCTTGAAAGAGTGGTGGAGGTCGCAGTGGAATTAAAAGAAAATATCAATGCCCCGTGGAAGAGATGTGTACGTCACAATAGCTTTATAAGACGGTTTTATTGCCTCTTGCAAGAGCTGTAGATTTCAGAGTGGTTTAACAAGACGGTTTTAATGCCCCTTGGAAGAGATGTGGAGGTCACAGTAGATTAACAAGACGGTTTTAATGCCCCTTGGAAGAGTGTTGGAGGTTACAGTGGAATAAAAAGACAATATCAATGCCCCGTGGAAGAGATGTTGAAGTCACAGTAGCTTAACAATACAGTTTTAATGCCCCTTGAAAGAGGGGTGGAGATAGCAGTGGAAAAAAAAGACAATATCACTGCCAATTGGAAGAGTGGTGGAGGTCGCAGTGGAGTAAAAAGACAATATCAATGACCAATGGAAGTGACATGGAGGTCACATGAGCTTAAAGATATGGTTTTAATGCCCCTTGGAAGAGTGATGGAGTTCAGTTTGGTTTAACAACACTGTTTTAATGCCCCTTGGAAGAGACGTGGAGGTCATTGTAGCTTACCAAGACTGTTTTAATGTCCCTTGGAAGAGTGGTGGAGGTCGCACTGAAATAAAAAAACACTATCAATGCCCCGTGGAAGAGACGTGGAGGTCACAGTAGCTTAACAAGACGGGTTTCATGCCCCTTGGAAGAGTGGTGGAGGTCGCAGTGGAATAAAAAGACATTATCAATGCCCCGAGGTAGAGTCTTGGAGGTTACAGTAGCTTAACAAGATGATTTTAATTCCCCTTGTAAGAGTGGTGGAGGTCGCAGTGGAATAAAAAGACAATATCAATGGACCGTGGAAGAGACGTGGAGGTCATTGTAGCTTAACAGGACGGTTTTAATGCCCCTTGGAAAAGCTGTGGAGTTCAGAGTGGTTTAAAAATATGGTTTTAATGCCCCTTGGAAGAGACGTGGAGGTCACAGTAGCTTAACAAGATGGCTTTATTTCTCCTTGGAAAAGACGTGAAGGTCACAGTAGCTTACGTAGATGGATTTAATGCCACTTGGGAAAGTGGTGGAGGTAACAGTGGAATAAAAAGAAAATATCAATGCCCCGTGGAAGAGACGTGGAGATCACTGTAGATTAACAAGACACTTTTATTTCCCCTTGGAAGAGTTGTGGAGGTTGCAGTGGAATAAAAAGACAATTTCAAAGCCCCTTGGAATAGTGGTGGAGGTCACAGTGGATTAAAAAGACTATATGAATGCCCCGTGGAAGAGACGTGGAGTTCACAGTAGCTTAACTAGACGGTTTTCATGCCCATTCGTAGAGTGGTGGAAGTCGCAGTGGAATAAAAAGACAATATCAATTCACCGTGGAAGAGACGTGGAGGTCACAGTAGCTTAACAAGACGGTTTTATTGCCACTTGGAAGAGTGGTGGTGAACAGAGTGGTTTAACAAGAGGGTTTTAATGCCCCTTGGAAGAGTTGTGGAGGTTACAGTGGAATAAAAAGAAAATATCAATGCCCCGTGGAAGAGACGTGGAAATCACTGTAGATTAACAAGATGGTTTTTATGCCCCTTGGAAGAGTGGTGGAGGTTGCAGTGGAATAAAAAGACAATATCAATGCCCCGTGGAAGAGACGTGGAGGTTACAGTAGATTTATAGGACGGTTTTAATGCCCATTGGAAGAGCTGTGGAGTTCAGAGTGGTTTAACAAGATGGTTTTAATGCCCCTTTGAAGAGACGTGGATGTCACAGTAGATTATCAAGATGGTTTTAATGCCCCTTAGAAAAGTTGTGGAGTTTACAGTGGAATAAAAAGACAATATCAATGCCCGGTGGAAGAGACATGGAGGTCACAGTAGCTTAACAAGAAGGTTTTAATGCCCCATGGAAGAGTGGTGGAGGTCGCAGTGGTATAAAAAGACAATATCAATGCCCCGTGGAAGAGATGTGGAAGTCACAGTAGCTTAACAAGAAGGTTTTAATACCCCTTGGACGAACGGTGGAGTACAGAGTGGTTTAACGAGATGGTTTTTATGCCCCTTGAAAGAGACGTTGAGGTCACAGTAGCTTAACAAGATGGTTTTAATGTCCCTTGGAAGAGTGATGGAGGTAATAGTGGAATAAAAAGACAATATCAATGCCCCGTGGAAGAGACGTGGAGTTCACAGCAGCTTAACAAGACGGTTTAATGCCCGTTGGAAGAGTGGTGGAGGTTACAGTGGAATAAAAAGAAAATATAAATGCCCCGTGGAAGAGACGTTGAGATCACAGTAGATTAACAAAACGGTTTTTATGCCCCTTGGAAGAGTGGTGGAGGTCGCAGTGGAATAAAAAAACAATATCAATACCCCGTGGAAGAGAAGTGGAGGTCACAGTAGCTAAACAAAATGGTTTTAATGCCCCATGGAAGAGTGGTGGAGGTCGCAGTAGAATTTAAAGACAATATCACTGCCCAGTGGAAGAGACGTGGAGGTTACAGTAGCTTAACAGGACGGATTTTTTGCCCCTTGAAAAAGTCTTGGAGGTCGCTGTTGAATAAAAAGCCAATACCAATGCCCCTTGGAAGAGACGTGGAGGTCACAATAGATTAACAAGAAAGTTTTAATGCCCCTTGGAAGAGTGGTGGAGGTCGCAGTGGAATAAAAAGACAATATCAATGCCCCTTGGAAGAGTGGTAAAGGTGACAGTGGAATAAAAAGACAATATCAATGCCCCGTGAAAGAGACGTGAAGGTCACAGTAGCTTAAAAAGACGGTTTATTAACCCTTGGAAAAGTGGTGGAGGTCGCTGCAGAATAAAAAGACAATATCAATGCCCCTTGGAAGAGTGGGGGAGGTCGCAGTGGATAAAAAAGACAATATCAATGCCCCATGGAACAGACGTGGAGGTCACAGTAGTCTTAACAAGACAGTTTTAATGACGCTTGGTAGAGTGGTGGAGGTCTCATTTTAATAAAAAGATAATTTCAATGCCCCTTTAAAGAGTGGTGGAGGTCGCAGTGGAATAAAAAGGCAATGTCAATGCCCCGTGGTAGAGACGTGGAGGTCACAGTAGGTTTATAAGACGGTTTTAATGCCCCTTGCAAGAGCTGTAGAGTTCAGAGTGGTTTAACAAGACGGTTTTAATGCCCCTTGGAAGAGATGTGGAGGTCACAGTAGATTAACAAGACGGTTTTAATGCCACTTGGAAGAGTGGTGGAGGTTACAGTGGAATAAAAAGACAATATCAATGACCCGTGGAAGAGACTTTGAAGGCACAGTAGCTTAACAAGACAGTTTTAATGCCCATTGGAAGAGTGGTGGATATAGCAGTGGACTAAAAAGACAATATCATTGCCCCTTGGAAGAGTGGTGGAGGTCGCAGTGGAAAAAAAAGACAATATCAATGTCCCGTGGAAGAGACGAGCAGGTCACAGTAGCTTAAAAACATGGTTTTAATGCCCCTTGGAAGAGTGGTGGAGGTCGCAGTACAATAAAAATTCAATATCAATGCCCATTGAAAGAGTGGTGAAGGTCGCAGTGGAATAAAAAGACTATATCAATGCGCCGTGGAAGAGTCATGGAGGTCATAGTAGCTTAAAAAGACGGCTTAATGCCTCTTCGAAGAGTGGTGGAGGTTGCAGTGGAAAAAAAAGAAAATATCAATGCCCCGTGGAAGAGATGTGGAGATCACAGTAGATTAACAAGATGGTTTTTATGCCGCTTGGAAGAGTGGTGGAGGTCGCAGTGGAATAAAAAGACAATATCAATGCCCCTTGGAAAAGTGGTGGAGGTTGCAGTGAAATAAAGACACAATATCACCACCACGTGGAAGAGACGTGGAGGTCACAGTATCTTAACAAGACGGTTTTAATGCTCCTTGGAAGAGTGCTGGAGGTCGCAGTGGAATAAAAAGGTAATATAAAAGCCCCGTGAAAGAGACGTGGAGGTCACAGTAGCTTTATAAGACGGTTTTTATTCCCCATGGAAGAGCTGTGAAGTTCTGAGTGGTTTAACAAGATGGTTTTAATGCCCCTTAGAAGAGATGTGGAGGTTACAGAAGCTTAACAAGATGTTTTTATTGCCCCTTGGAAGACTCTGGAAGGTCACAGTGGAATAATGAGACAATATCAATGCCCCTTGGAAGAGACGTGGAGGTCACAGTAGCTTAACAAGATGGTTTTAATGCCCCATGGAAGAGTGGTGGAGGTCACAGTAGAATTTAATAACAATATCACTGCCCCGTGGAAGAGACGTGGAGGTTATAGTTGCTTAAAAGGACGGTTTTATTGCCCCTTGGAAAAGTCTTAGAGGTCGCAGTAGAATAAAAAGACAATATCAATGCCCCGTGGAAGAGACGTGGAGGTAACAGTAGCTTAACAAGAAGGTTTTGTTGCCTCTTGGAAGAGTGGTGGAGGTCGCAGTGGAATAAAAAGACAGTATCAGTGCCCCGTGAAAGAGACGTGAAGGTCACAGTAGCTTAAAAAGACGGTTTATTAACCCTTGGAAGAGTGGTGGAGGTCGCTGTAGAATAAAAAGGCAATATCAATGCCCCGTGTAACAGACGTGGAGGTCACAGTAGTCTTAACAAGACGGTTTTAATGACCCTTGGTAGAGTGGTGGAGGTCTCATTTTAATAAAAAGATAACTTCAATGCTCCTTGGAAGAGTGTTGGAGGTCGCAGTGAAATAAAAACACAATATCAATACCCCGTGGAAGAGATTTGGAGGTCACAGTAGCTTAACAAGACGGTTTTAATGCAGCTTGAAAGAGCTGTAGAGTTCAGAGTAGTTTTTACAAGACGGTTTTAATGCCCCTTGGAAGAGATGTGGAGGTCACAGTAGATTAACAAGACGGTTTTAATGCCCCTTGGAAGAGTGGTGGAGGTTACAATGGAAAAAAAAGTCAATATCAATGCCCCGTGGAAGAGACGTGGAGGTCACAGTAGCTTTATAAAACAGTTTTAATGCCCGTTGCAAGAGCTGTAGATTTCAGAGTATTTTTTACAAGACGATTTTAATGCACCTTGGAAGAGATGTTGAAGTCACAGTAGCTTAACAAGACAGTTTTAATGCCCGTTGGAAGAGTGGTGGAGAAGGCAGTGGAGTAAAAAGACAATATCATTGCCCCTTGGAAGAGTGGTGGAGGTCGCAGTGGAATAAAAAGACAATATCAATGCCCCGTGGAAGAGACGAGGAGGTCACAGTTGCTTAAAAATATGGCTTTAATGCCCCTTGGAAGAGTGGTGGAGGTCGCAGTACAATAAAAATTCAATATCAATGCCCATTGAAACAGTGGAGAAGGTCGCAGTGGAATAAAAAGACAATATCAATGCCCCGTGGAAGAGTCGTGGAGGTCATAGTGGCTCAAAAAGACGGTTTAATGCCACTTTGAAGAGTGGTGGAGGTTTTAGTGGAAAAAAAAGAAAATATCAATGCCCCGTGGAAGAGATGTGGAGATCACAGTAGATTAAGAAGATGTGTTTTATGCCCCTTGGAAGAGTGGTGGAGGTCGCAGTGGAATAAAAAGACAATATCAATGCCCCTTGGAAAAGTGGTGGAGGTTGTAGTGAAATAAACACACAATATCAACACCACGTGGAAGAGACGTGGAGGTCACAGTAGCTTAACAAGACGGTTTTAATGCTCATTAGAAGAGTGCTGGAGGTCGCAGTGGAATAAAAAGGCAATATCAATGCCCCATGGAAGAGACGTGGAGGTCACAGTAGCTTTATAAGACGGTTTTAATGCCCCATGGAAGAGCTGTGAAGTTCTGAGTGCTTTAACAAGATGGTTTTAATGCCCCTTAGAAGAGATGTGGAGTTTACAGTAGCTTAAAAAGATGGTTTTATTGTCCATTGGAAGACTCGGGAAGGTCACAGTGGAATAATGAGACAATATCAATGCCCCTTGGAAGAGACGTGGAGGTCACAGTAGATTAACAAGAAAGTTTTAATGCCCCTTGGAAGAGTGGTGGAGGTCGCAGTGGAATAAAAAGACAATATCAATGCCCCTTGGAAGAGTGGGGGAGGTCGCAGTGGATGAAAAAGACAATATCAATGCCCCGTAGAACAGACGTGGAGGTCACAGTAGTCTTAACAAGACGGTTTTATTGACGCTTGGTAGAGTGGTGGTCTCATTTTAATAAATTGATCATTTCAATGCCCCTTGGAAGAGTGGTGGAGGTCGCAGTGAAATAAAAACACAATATCAATACCCCGTGGAAGAGATGTGGAGGTCACAGTAGCTTAACAAGACGGTTTTAATGCCCCTTGAAAGAGTGGTGGAGGTCGCAGTGGAATAAAAAGGCAATTTCAATGCCCCGTGGAAGAGACGTGGAGGTCACAGTAGCTTTATGAGATGGTTTTAATGCCTCTTGCAAGAGCTGTAGAGTTCAGAGTGGTTTAACAAGACAGTTTTAATGCCTCTTGGAAGAGATGTGGAGGTCACAGTAGTTTAAAAAGACGGTTTTAATGCCACTTGTAAGACTGGTGGAGGTTACAGTGCAATAAAAAGACAATATCAATGACCCGTGGTAGAGACGTTGAAGGCACAGTAGCTTAACAAGACAGTTTTAATGCCCATTGGAAGAGTGGTGGATATAGCACTGGAGTAAAAAGACAATATCATTGCCCCTTGGAAGAGTGGTGGAGGTCGCAGTTGAAAAAAAAGACAATATCAATGTCCCGTGGAAGAGACGAGGAGGTCACAGTAGCTTAAAAATATGGTTTTAATGCCCCTTGGAAGAGTGGTGGAGGTCGCAGTACAATAAAAATTCAGTATCAATGCCTATTGAAAGAGTGGTGAAGGTCGCAGTGCAATAAAAAGACTATATCATTGCCCCGTGGAAGAGTCGTGGAGGTCATAGTAGCTTAAAAAGACAGTTTAATGCCTCTTCGAAGAGTGGTGGAGGTTGCAGTGAAAAAAAAAGAAAATATCAATGCCCCGTGGAAGAGATGTGGAGATCACAGTAGATTAACAAGATGGTTTTTATGCCCCTTGGAAGAGTGGTGGAGGTCGCAGTGGAATAAAAAGACAATATAATTTCCCCTTGGAAGAGTGGTGGAGGTCGCAGTGGAATAAAAAGACAATATCAATGCCCCGTGGAAGAGATGAGGAGGTCACAGTAGCTTAAAAATATGGTTTTATTGCCCCTTGGAAGAGTGGTGGAGGTCGCAGTACAATAAAAATTCAATATCAATGCCCATTGAAATAGTGGAGAAGGTCGCAGTGGAATAAAAAGACAATATCAATGCCCCGTGGAAGAGTCGTGGAGGTCATATTAGCTTAAAAAGACGGTTTAATGCCACTTTGAAGAGTGTTGGAGGTTGCAGTGGAAAAAAAAGAAAATATCAATGCCCCGTGGAAGAGATGTGGAGATCACAGTAGATTAACAAGATGGTTTTTATGCCCCTTGGAAGAGTGGTGGAGGTCGCAGTGGAATAAAAAGACATTATCAATGCCCCTTGGAAAAGTGGTGGAGGTTGCAGTGAAATAAAGACACAATATCAATACCACGTGGAAGAGACGTGGAGGTCACAGTAGCTTAACAAGAAGGTTTTAATGCTCCTTGGAAGAGTGCTAGAGGTCGCAGTGGAATAAAAAGGCAATATCAATGTTCCTTGGAAGAGACGTGGAGGTCACAGTAGCTTTATAAGACGGTTTTAATGCCCCAAGGAAGAGCTGTGAAGTTCTGAGTGGTTTAACAAGATGGTTTTAATGCCCCTTTGAAGAGACGTGGATGTCACAGCAGATTATCAAGACGGTTTTAATGCCCCTTAGAAAAGTTGTGGAGTTTACAGTGGAATAAAAAGACAATATCAATGCCCCGTGGAAGAGATGTGGAAGTCACAGTAGCTTAACAAGAAGGTTTTAATACCCCTTGGACGAAGGGTGGAGTACAGAGTGGTTTAACGAGATGGTTTTTATGCCCCTTGAAAGAGACGTTGAGGTCACAGTAGCTTAACAAGATGGTTTTAATGCCCCTTGGAAGAGTGTTGGAGGTAATAGTGGAATAAAAAGACAATATGAATGCCCCGTGGAAGAGACGTGGAGGTCACAGCAGCTTAACAAGAGGGTTTAATGCCCGTTGGAAGAGTGGTGGAGGTTACAGTGGAATAAAAAGAAAATATAAATGCCCCGTGGAAGAGACGTTGAGATCACAGTAGATTAACTAAACGGTTTTTATGCCCCTTGGAAGAGTGGTGGAGGTCGCAGTGGAATAAAAAAACAATATCAGTACCCCTTGGAAGAGAAGTGGAGGTCACAGTAGCTTAACAAGATGGTTTTAATGCCCCATGAAAGAGTGGTGGAGGTCGCAGTAGAATTTTAAGACAATATCACTGCCCTGTGGAAGAGACGTGGAGGTTACAGTAGCTTAACAGGACGTTTTTTTTGCCCCTTGAAAAAGTCTTGGAGGTCGCTGTAGAATAAAAAGCCAATATCAATGCCCTTGGAAGAGACGTGGAGGTCACAGTAGCTTAACAAGATGGTTTTTATGCCCCTTGGAAGAGTGGTAGAGGTCGGAGTGGAATAAAAAGACAATATCAATGCCCCTTGGAAGAGTGGGGGAGGTCGCAGTGGATTAAAAAGACAATATCATTGCCCCGTGGAACAGATGTGGAGGTCACAGTAGTCTTAACAAGATGGTTTTAATGACCCTTGGTAGAGTGGTGGAGTTCTCATTTTAATAAAAAGACAATTTCAATGCCCGTTTGAAGAGTGGCGGAGGTCGCAGTGAAAGAAAAACACAATATCAATACCCCGTGGAAGAGATGTGTTGGTCACAGTAGCTTAACAAGACGGTTTGAATGCCTCTTGAAAGAGTGGTGGAGGTCGCAGTGGAATTAAAAGAAAATATCAATGCCCCGTGGAAGAGATGTGTACGTCACAATAGCTTTATAAGACGGTTTTATTGCCTCTTGCAAGAGCTGTAGATTTCAGAGTGGTTTAACAAGACGGTTTTAATGCCCCTTGGAAGAGATGTGGAGGTCACAGTAGATTAACAAGACGGTTTTAATGCCCCTTGGAAGAGTGTTGGAGGTTACAGTGGAATAAAAAGACAATATCAATGCCCCGTGGAAGAGATGTTGAAGTCACAGTAGCTTAACAATACAGTTTTAATGCCCCTTGAAAGAGGGGTGGAGATAGCAGTGGAAAAAAAAGACAATATCACTGCCAATTGGAAGAGTGGTGGAGGTCGCAGTGGAGTAAAAAGACAATATCAATGACCAATGGAAGTGACATGGAGGTCACATGAGCTTAAAGATATGGTTTTAATGCCCCTTGGAAGAGTGATGGAGTTCAGTTTGGTTTAAAAACACTGTTTTAATGCCCCTTGGAAGAGACGTGGAGGTCATTGTAGCTTAACAAGACTGTTTTAATGTCCCTTGGAAGAGTGGTGGAGGTCGCACTGAAATAAAAAAACACTATCAATGCCCCGTGGAAGAGACGTGGAGGTCACAGTAGCTTAACAAGACGGGTTTCATGCCCCTTGGAAGAGTGGTGGAGGTCGCAGTGGAATAAAAAGACATTATCAATGCCCCGAGGTAGAGTCTTGGAGGTTACAGTAGCTTAACAAGATGATTTTAATTCCCCTTGTAAGAGTGGTGGAGGTCGCAGTGGAATAAAAAGACAATATCAATGGACCGTGGAAGAGACGTGGAGGTCATTGTAGCTTAACAGGACGGTTTTAATGCCCCTTGGAAAAGCTGTGGAGTTCAGAGTGGTTTAAAAATATGGTTTTAATGCCCCTTGGAAGAGACGTGGAGGTCACAGTAGCTTAACAAGATGGCTTTATTTCTCCTTGGAAAAGACGTGAAGGTCACAGTAGCTTACGTAGATGGATTTAATGCCACTTGGGAAAGTGGTGGAGGTAACAGTGGAATAAAAAGAAAATATCAATGCCCCGTGGAAGAGACGTGGAGATCACCGTAGATTAACAAGACACTTTTATTTCCCCTTGGAAGAGTTGTGGAGGTTGCAGTGGAATAAAAAGACAATTTCAAAGCCCCTTGGAATAGTGGTGGAGGTCACAGTGGATTAAAAAGACTATATGAATGCCCCGTGGAAGAGACGTGGAGTTCACAGTAGCTTAACTAGACGGTTTTCATGCCCATTCGTAGAGTGGTGGAAGTCGCAGTGGAATAAAAAGACAATATCAATGCACCGTGGAAGAGACGTGGAGGTCACAGTAGCTTAACAAGACGGTTTTATTGCCACTTGGAAGAGTGGTGGTGAACAGAGTGGTTTAACAAGAGGGTTTTAATGCCCCTTGGAAGAGTTGTGGAGGTTACAGTGGAATAAAAAGAAAATATCAATGCCCCGTGGAAGAGACGTGGAAATCACTGTAGATTAACAAGATGGTTTTTATGCCCCTTGGAAGAGTGGTGGAGGTTGCAGTGGAATAAAAAGACAATATCAATGCCCCGTGGAAGAGACGTGGAGGTTACAGTAGATTTATAGGACGGTTTTAATGCCCATTGGAAGAGCTGTGGAGTTCAGAGTGGTTTAACAAGATGGTTTTAATGCCCCTTTGAAGAGACGTGGATGTCACAGTAGATTATCAAGATGGTTTTAATGCCCCTTAGAAAAGTTGTGGAGTTTACAGTGGAATAAAAAGACAATATCAATGCCCGGTGGAAGAGACATGGAGGTCACAGTAGCTTAACAAGAAGGTTTTAATGCCCCATGGAAGAGTGGTGGAGGTCGCAGTGGTATAAAAAGACAATATCAATGCCCCGTGGAAGAGATGTGGAAGTCACAGTAGCTTAACAAGAAGGTTTTAATACCCCTTGGACGAACGGTGGAGTACAGAGTGGTTTAACGAGATGGTTTTTATGCCCCTTGAAAGAGACGTTGAGGTCACAGTAGCTTAACAAGATGGTTTTAATGTCCCTTGGAAGAGTGATGGAGGTAATAGTGGAATAAAAAGACAATATCAATGCCCCGTGGAAGAGACGTGGAGGTCACAGCAGCTTAACAAGACGGTTTAATGCCCGTTGGAAGAGTGGTGGAGGTTACAGTGGAATAAAAAGAAAATATAAATGCCCCGTGGAAGAGACGTTGAGATCACAGTAGATTAACAAAACGGTTTTTATGCCCTTTGGAAGAGTGGTGGAGGTCGCAGTGGAATAAAAAAACAATATCAATACCCCGTGGAAGAGAAGTGGAGGTCACAGTAGCTTAACAAAATGGTTTTAATGCCCCATGGAAGAGTGGTGGAGGTCGCAGTAGAATTTAAAGACAATATCACTGCCCAGTGGAAGAGACGTGGAGGTTACAGTAGCTTAACAGGACGGATTTTTTGCCCCTTGAAAAAGTCTTGGAGGTCGCTGTTGAATAAAAAGCCAATACCAATGCCCCTTGGAAGAGACGTGGAGGTCACAATAGATTAACAAGAAAGTTTTAATGCCCCTTGGAAGAGTGGTGGAGGTCGCAGTGGAATAAAAAGACAATATCAATGCCCCTTGGAAGAGTGGTAAAGGTGACAGTGGAATAAAAAGACAATATCAATGCCCCGTGAAAGAGACGTGAAGGTCACAGTAGCTTAAAAAGACGGTTTATTAACCCTTGGAAAAGTGGTGGAGGTCGCTGCAGAATAAAAAGACAATATCAATGCCCCTTGGAAGAGTGGGGGAGGTCGCAGTGGATAAAAAAGACAATATCAATGCCCCATGGAACAGACGTGGAGGTCACAGTAGTCTTAACAAGACAGTTTTAATGACGCTTGGTAGAGTGGTGGAGGTCTCATTTTAATAAAAAGATAATTTCAATGCCCCTTTAAAGAGTGGTGGAGGTCGCAGTGGAATAAAAAGGCAATGTCAATGCCCCGTGGTAGAGACGTGGAGGTCACAGTAGGTTTATAAGACGGTTTTAATGCCCCTTGCAAGAGCTGTAGAGTTCAGAGTGGTTTAACAAGACGGTTTTAATGCCCCTTGGAAGAGATGTGGAGGTCACAGTAGATTAACAAGACGGTTTTAATGCCACTTGGAAGAGTGGTGGAGGTTACAGTGGAATAAAAAGACAATATCAATGACCCGTGGAAGAGACTTTGAAGGCACAGTAGCTTAACAAGACAGTTTTAATGCCCATTGGAAGAGTGGTGGATATAGCAGTGGACTAAAAAGACAATATCATTGCCCCTTGGAAGAGTGGTGGAGGTCGCAGTGGAAAAAAAAGACAATATCAATGTCCCGTGGAAGAGACGAGCAGGTCACAGTAGCTTAAAAACATGGTTTTAATGCCCCTTGGAAGAGTGGTGGAGGTCGCAGTACAATAAAAATTCAATATCAATGCCCATTGAAAGAGTGGTGAAGGTCGCAGTGGAATAAAAAGACTATATCAATGCGCCGTGGAAGAGTCATGGAGGTCATAGTAGCTTAAAAAGACGGCTTAATGCCTCTTCGAAGAGTGGTGGAGGTTGCAGTGGAAAAAAAAGAAAATATCAATGCCCCGTGGAAGAGATGTGGAGATCATAGTAGATTAACAAGATGGTTTTTATGCCGCTTGGAAGAGTGGTGGAGGTCGCAGTGGAATAAAAAGACAATATCAATGCCCCTTGGAAAAGTGGTGGAGGTTGCAGTGAAATAAAGACACAATATCACCACCACGTGGAAGAGACGTGGAGGTCACAGTATCTTAACAAGACGGTTTTAATGCTCCTTGGAAGAGTGCTGGAGGTCGCAGTGGAATAAAAAGGTAATATAAAAGCCCCGTGGAAGAGACGTGGAGGTCACAGTAGCATTATAAGACGGTTTTTATTCCCCATGGAAGAGCTGTGAAGTTCTGAGTGGTTTAACAAGATGGTTTTAATGCCCCTTAGAAGAGATGTGGAGGTTACAGAAGCTTAACAAGATGTTTTTATTGCCCCTTGGAAGACTCTGGAAGGTCACAGTGGAATAATGAGACAATATCAATGCCCCTTGGAAGAGACGTGGAGGTCACAGTAGCTTAACAAGATGGTTTTAATGCCCCATGGAAGAGTGGTGGAGGTCACAGTAGAATTTAATGACAATATCACTGCTCCGTGGAAGAGACGTGGAGGTTATAGTTGCTTAAAAGGACGGTTTTATTGCCCCTTGGAAAAGTCTTAGAAGTCGCAGTAGAATAAAAAGACAATATCAATGCCCCGTGGAAGAGACGTGGAGGTAACAGTAGCTTAACAAGAAGGTTTTATTGCCCCTTGGAAGAGTGGTGGAGGTCGCAGTGGAATAAAAAGACAGTATCAGTGCCCCGTGAAAGAGACGTGAAGGTCACAGTAGCTTAAAAAGACGGTTTATTAACCCTTGGAAGAGTGGTGGAGGTCGCTGTAGAATAAAAAGGCAATATCAATGCCCCGTGTAACAGACGTGGAGGTCACAGTAGTCTTAACAAGACGGTTTTAATGACCCTTGGTAGAGTGGTGGAGGTCTCATTTTAATAAAAAGATAACTTCAATGCTCCTTGGAAGAGTGTTGGAGGTCGCAGTGAAATAAAAACACAATATCAATACCCCGTGGAAGAGATTTGGAGGTCACAGTAGCTTAACAAGACGGTTTTAATGCAGCTTGAAAGAGCTGTAGAGTTCAGAGTAGTTTTTACAAGACGGTTTTAATGCCCCTTGGAAGAGATGTGGAGGTCACAGTAGATTAACAAGACGGTTTTAATGCCCCTTGGAAGAGTGGTGGAGGTTACAATGGAAAAAAAAGTCAATATCAATGCCCCGTGGAAGAGACGTGGAGGTCACAGTAGCTTTATAAAACAGTTTTAATGCCCGTTGCAAGAGCTGTAGATTTCAGAGTATTTTTTACAAGACGATTTTAATGCACCTTGGAAGAGATGTTGAAGTCACAGTAGCTTAACAAGACAGTTTTAATGCCCGTTGGAAGAGTGGTGGAGAAGGCAGTGGAGTAAAAAGACAATATCATTGCCCCTTGGAAGAGTGGTGGAGGTCGCAGTGGAATAAAAAGACAATATCAATGCCCCGTGGAAGAGACGAGGAGGTCACAGTTGCTTAAAAATATGGCTTTAATGCCCCTTGGAAGAGTGGTGGAGGTCGCAGTACAATAAAAATTCAATATCAATGCCCATTGAAACAGTGGAGAAGGTCGCAGTGGAATAAAAAGACAATATCAATGCCCCGTGGAAGAGTCGTGGAGGTCATAGTGGCTCAAAAAGACGGTTTAATGCCACTTTGAAGAGTGGTGGAGGTTTTAGTGGAAAAAAAAGAAAATATCAATGCCCCGTGGAAGAGATGTGGAGATCACAGTAGATTAAGAAGATGTGTTTTATGCCCCTTGGAAGAGTGGTGGAGGTCGCAGTGGAATAAAAAGACAATATCAATGCCCCTTGGAAAAGTGGTGGAGGTTGTAGTGAAATAAACACACAATATCAACACCACGTGGAAGAGACGTGGAGGTCACAGTAGCTTAACAAGACGGTTTTAATGCTCATTAGAAGAGTGCTGGAGGTCGCAGTGGAATAAAAAGGCAATATCAATGCCCCATGGAAGAGACGTGGAGGTCACAGTAGCTTTATAAGACGGTTTTAATGCCCCATGGAAGAGCTGTGAAGTTCTGAGTGCTTTAACAAGATGGTTTTAATGCCCCTTAGAAGAGATGTGGAGTTTACAGTAGCTTAAAAAGATGGTTTTATTGTCCATTGGAAGACTCGGGAAGGTCACAGTGGAATAATGAGACAATATCAATGCCCCTTGGAAGAGACGTGGAGGTCACAGTAGATTAACAAGAAAGTTTTAATGCCCCTTGGAAGAGTGGTGGAGGTCGCAGTGGAATAAAAAGACAATATCAATGCCCCTTGGAAGAGTGGGGGAGGTCGCAGTGGATGAAAAAGACAATATCAATGCCCCGTAGAACAGACGTGGAGGTCACAGTAGTCTTAACAAGACGGTTTTATTGACGCTTGGTAGAGTGGTGGTCTCATTTTAATAAATTGATCATTTCAATGCCCCTTGGAAGAGTGGTGGAGGTCGCAGTGAAATAAAAACACAATATCAATACCCCGTGGAAGAGATGTGGAGGTCACAGTAGCTTAACAAGACGGTTTTAATGCCCCTTGAAAGAGTGGTGGAGGTCGCAGTGGAATAAAAAGGCAATTTCAATGCCCCGTGGAAGAGACGTGGAGGTCACAGTAGCTTTATGAGATGGTTTTAATGCCTCTTGCAAGAGCTGTAGAGTTCAGAGTGGTTAAGCAAGACAGTTTTAATGCCTCTTGGAAGAGATGTGGAGGTCACAGTAGATTAAAAAGACGGTTTTAATGCCACTTGTAAGACTGGTGGAGGTTACAGTGCAATAAAAAGACAATATCAATGACCCGTGGTAGAGACGTTGAAGGCACAGTAGCTTAACAAGACAGTTTTAATGCCCATTGGAAGAGTGGTGGATATAGCAGTGGAGTAAAAAGACAATATCATTGCCCCTTGGAAGAGTGGTGGAGGTCGCAGTTGAAAAAAAAGACAATATCAATGTCCCGTGGAAGAGACGAGGAGGTCACAGTAGCTTAAAAATATGGTTTTAATGCCCCTTGGAAGAGTGGTGGAGGTCGCAGTACAATAAAAATTCAGTATCAATGCCTATTGAAAGAGTGGTGAAGGTCGCAGTGCAATAAAAAGACTATATCATTGCCCCGTGGAAGAGTCGTGGAGGTCATAGTAGCTTAAAAAGACAGTTTAATGCCTCTTCGAAGAGTGGTGGAGGTTGCAGTGAAAAAAAAAGAAAATATCAATGCCCCGTGGAAGAGATGTGGAGATCACAGTAGATTAACAAGATGGTTTTTATGCCCCTTGGAAGAGTGGTGGAGGTCGCAGTGGAATAAAAAGACAATATAATTTCCCCTTGGAAGAGTGGTGGAGGTCGCAGTGGAATAAAAAGACAATATCAATGCCCCGTGGAAGAGACGAGGAGGTCACAGTAGCTTAAAAATATGGTTTTATTGCCCCTTGGAAGAGTGGTGGAGGTCGCAGTACAATAAAAATTCAATATCAATGCCCATTGAAATAGTGGAGAAGGTCGCAGTGGAATAAAAAGACAATATCAATGCCCCGTGGAAGAGTCGTGGAGGTCATATTAGCTTAAAAAGACGGTTTAATGCCACTTTGAAGAGTGTTGGAGGTTGCAGTGGAAAAAAAAGAAAATATCAATGCCCCGTGGAAGAGATGTGGAGATCACAGTAGATTAACAAGATGGTTTTTATGCCCCTTGGAAGAGTGGTGGAGGTCGCAGTGGAATAAAAAGACATTATCAATGCCCCTTGGAAAAGTGGTGGAGGTTGCAGTGAAATAAAGACACAATATCAATACCACGTGGAAGAGACGTGGAGGTCACAGTAGCTTAACAAGAAGGTTTTAATGCTCCTTGGAAGAGTGCTAGAGGTCGCAGTGGAATAAAAAGGCAATATCAATGTTCCTTGGAAGAGACGTGGAGGTCACAGTAGCTTTATAAGATGGTTTTAATGCCCCAAGGAAGAGCTGTGAAGTTCTGAGTGGTTTAACAAGATGGTTTTAATGCCCCTTTGAAGAGACGTGGATGTCACAGCAGATTATCAAGACGGTTTTAATGCCCCTTAGAAAAGTTGTGGAGTTTACAGTGGAATAAAAAGTCAATATCAATGCCCCGTGGAAGAGATGTGGAAGTCACAGTAGCTTAACAAGAAGGTTTTAATACCCCTTGGACGAAGGGTGGAGTACAGAGTGGTTTAACGAGATGGTTTTTATGCCCCTTGAAAGAGACGTTGAGGTCACAGTAGCTTAACAAGATGGTTTTAATGCCCCTTGGAAGAGTGTTGGAGGTAATAGTGGAATAAAAAGACAATATGAATGCCCCGTGGAAGAGACGTGGAGGTCACAGCAGCTTAACAAGAGGGTTTAATGCCCGTTGGAAGAGTGGTGGAGGTTACAGTGGAATAAAAAGAAAATATAAATGCCCCGTGGAAGAGACGTTGAGATCACAGTAGATTAACAAAACGGTTTTTATGCCCCTTGGAAGAGTGGTGGAGGTCGCAGTGGAATAAAAAAACAATATCAGTACCCCTTGGAAGAGAAGTGGAGGTCACAGTAGCTTAACAAGATGGTTTTAATGCCCCATGAAAGAGTGGTGGAGGTCGCAGTAGAATTTTAAGACAATATCACTGCCCTGTGGAAGAGACGTGGAGGTTACAGTAGCTTAACAGGACGTTTTTTTTGCCCCTTGAAAAAGTCTTGGAGGTCGCTGTAGAATAAAAAGCCAATATCAATGCCCTTGGAAGAGACGTGGAGGTCACAGTAGATTAACAAGAAAGTTTTAATGCCCCTTGGAAGAGTGGTGGAGGTCGCAGTGGAATAAAAATACAATATCAATGCCCCTTGGAAGAGTGGTGGAGGTGACAGTGGAATAAAAAGACAATATCAATGCCCCGTGAATGAGACGTGAAGGTCACAGTAGCTTAAAAAGACGGTTTATTAACCCTTGGAAAAGTGGTGGAGGTCGCTGCAGAATAAAAAGACAACATCAATGCCCCTTGGAAGAGTGGGGGAGGTCGCAGTGGATAAAAAAGACAATATCAATACCCCATGGAACAGACGTGGAGGTCACAGTAGTCTTAACAAGACGGTTTTAATAACGCTTCGTAGAGTGGTGGAGGTCTTATTTTAATAAAAAGATAATTTCAATGCCCCTTGGAAAAGTGGTGGAGGTCGCAGTGAAATAAAAACACAATATCAATACCCCGTGGAAGAGATGTGGAGGTCACAGTAGCTTAACAAGACGGTTTTAATGCCCCTTTAAAGAGTGGTGGAGGTCGCAGTGGAATAAAAAGGCAATGCCAATGCCCCGTGGTAGAGACGTGGAGGTCATAGTAGCTTTATAAGACTGTTTTAATGCCCCTTGCAAGAGCTGACGAGTTCAGAGTGGTTTAACAAGACGGTTTTAATGCCCCTTGGAAGAGATGTGGAGGTCACAGTAGAATAACAAGACGGTTTTAATGCCACTTGGAAGAGTGGTGGAGGTTACAGTGGAATAAAAAGACAATATCAATGACCCGTGGAAGAGACTTTGAAGGCACAGTAGCTTAACAAGACAGTTTTAATGCCCATTGGAAGAGTGGTGGATATAGCAGTGGAGTAAAAAGACAATATCATTGCCCCTTGGAAGAGTGGTGGAGGTCGCAGTGGAAAAAAAAGACAATATCAATGTCCCGTGGAAGAGACGAGGAGGTCACAGTAGCTTAAAAATATGGTTTTAATGCCCCTTGGAAGAGTGGTGGAGGTCGCAGTACAATAAAAATTCAATATCAATGCCCATTGAAAGAGTGGTGAAGGTCGCAGTGGAATAAAAAGACTATATCAATGCCCCGTGGAAGAGTCGTGGAGGTTATAGTAGCTTAAAAAGACGGTTTAATGCCTCTTCGAAGAGTGGTGGAGGTTGCAGTGGTAAAAAAAGAGAATATCAATGCCCCGTGGAAGAGATGTGGAGATCACAGTAGATTAACAAGATGGTTTTTATGCCGCTTGGAAGAGTGGTGGAGGTCGCAGTGGAATAAAAAGACAATATCAATGCCTCTTGGAAAAGTGGTGGAGGTTGCAGTGAAATAAAGACACAATATCAACAACACGTGGAAGAGACGTGGAGGTCACAGTAGCTTAACAAGACGGTTTTAATGCTCCTTGGAAAAGTGCTGGAGGTCGCAGTGGAATAAAAAGGCAATATAAATGCCCTGTGGAAGAGACGTGGAGGTCACAGTAGCTTTATAAGACGGTTTTTATGCCCCATGGAAGAGCTGTGAAATTCTGAGTGGTTTAACAAGATGGTTTTAATGCCCCTTAGAAGAGATGTGGAGGTTACAGAAGCTTAACAAGATGATTTTATTGCCCCTTGGAAGAGTGGCGGAGGTCACAGTAGAATTTAATGACAATATCACTGCCCCGTGGAAGAGACGTGGAGGTTATAGTTGCTTAAAAGGACGCTTTTATTGCCCCTTGGAAAAGTCTTAGAGGTCGCAGTAGAATAAAAAGACAATATTAATGCCCCGTGGAAGAGACGTGGAGGTAACAGTAGCTTAACAAGAAGGTTTTATTGCCCCTTGGAAGAGTGGTGGAGGTCGCAGTGGAATAAAAAGACAATATCAATGCCCCGTGTAACAGACGTGGAGGTCACAGTAGTCTTAACAAGACGGTTTTAATGACCCTTGGTAGAGTGGTGGAGGTCTCATTTTAATAAAAAGATAACTTCAATGCTCCTTGGAAGAGTGTTGGAGGTCGCAGTGAAATAAAAACACAATATCAATACCCCGCGGAAGAGATTTGGAGGTCACAGTAGCTTAACAAGACGGTTGTAATGCAGCTTGAAAGAGCTGTAGAGTTCAGAGTAGTTTTTACAAGACGGTTTTAATGCCCCTTGGAAGAGATGTGGAGGTCACAGTAGATTAACGAGAAGGATTTAATGCCCCTTGGAAGAGTGGTGGAGGTTACAGTGGAATAAAAAGACAATATCAATGCAGCGTGGAAGAGTCGTGGAGGTCATATTAGCTTAAAAAGACGGTTTAATGCCACTTCGAAGAGTGTTGGAGGTTGCAGTGGAAAAAAAAGAAAATATCAATGCCCGGTGGAAGAGATGTGGAGATCACAGTAGATTAACAAGATGTTTTTTATGCCCCTTGGAAGAGTGGTGGAGGTCGCAGTGGAATAAAAAGACAATATCAATGCCCCTTGGAAAAGTGGTGGAGGTTGTAGTGAAATAAACACACAATATCAACACCACGTGGAAGAGACGTGGAGGTCACAGTAGCTTAACAAGATGGTTTTAATGCTCATTGGAAGAGTGCTGGAGGTCGCAGTGGAATAAAAAGGCAATATCAATGTTCCTTGGAAGAGACGTGGAGGTCACAGTAGCTTTATAAGACGGTTTTAATGCCCCATGGAAGAGCTGTGAAGTTCTGAGTGCTTTAACAAGATGGTTTTAATGCCCCTTAGAAGAGATGTGGAGTTTACAGTAGCTTAACAAGATGGTTAAATTGCCCATTGGAAGACTCGGGAAGGTCACAGTGGAATAATAAGACAATATCAATGCCCCTTGGAAGAGACGTGGAGGTCACAGTAGATTAACAAGAAAGTTTTAATGCCCCTTGGAAGAGTGGTGGAGGTCGCAGTGGATGAAAAAGACAATATCAATGCCCCGTAGAACAGACGTGGAGGTCAAAGTAGTCTTAACAAGACGGTTTTATTGACGCTTGGTAGAGTGGTGGTCTCATTTTAATAAATTGATCATTTCAATGCCCCTTGGAAGAGTGGTGGAGGTCGCAGTGAAATAAAAACACAATATCAATACCCCGTGGAAGAGATGTGGAGGTCACAGTAGCTTAACAAGACGGTTTTAATGCCCCTTGAAAGAGTGGTGGAGGTCGTAGTGAAATAAAAAGGCAATGTCAATGCCCGGGGAAGAGACGTGGAGGTCACAGTAGTTTTATGAGATGGTTTTAATACCCCTTGCAAGAGCTGTAGAGTTCAGAGTGGTTTAACAAGACTGTTTTAATGCCCCTTGGAAGAGATGTGGAGGTCACAGTAGATTAAAAAGACGGTTTTAATGCCACTTGTAAGAGTGGTGGAGGTTTCAGTGCAATAAAAAGACAATATCAATGACCCGTGGAAGAGACGTTGAAGGCACAATAGCTTAACAAGACAGTTTTAATGCCCATTGGAAGAGTGGTGGATATAGCAGTGGAGTAAAAAGACAATATCACTGCCCCTTGGAAGAGTGGTGGAGGTCGCAGTTGAAAAAAAAGACAATATCAATGTCCCGTGGAAGAGACGAGGAGGTCACAGTAGCTTAAAAATATGGTTTTAATGCCCCTTGGAAGAGTGGTGGAGGTCGCAGTACAATAAAAATTCAGTATCAATGCCTATTGAAAGAGTGGTGAAGGTCGCAGTGCAATAAAAAGACTATATCATTGCCCCGTGGAAGAGTCGTGGAGGTCATAGTAGCTTAAAAAGACAGTTTAATGCCTCTTCGAAGAGTGGTGGAGGTTGCAGTGAAAAAAAAAGAAAATATCAATGCCCCGTGGAAGAGATGTGGAGATCACAGTAGATTAACAAGATGGTTTTTATGCCCCTTGGAAGAGTGGTGGAGGTCGCAGTGGAATAAAAAGACAATATCATTGCCCCTTGGAAGAGTGATGGAGGTCGCAGTGGAATAAAAGGACAATAACAATGCCCCGTGGAAGAGACGAGGAGGTCATAGTAGCTTAAAAAGACGGTTTAATGCCACTTCGAAGAGTGGTGGAGGTTGCAGTGGAAAAAAAAGAAAATATCAATGCCCCGTGGAAGAGATGTGGAGATCACAGTAGATTAACAAGATGGTTTTTATGCCCCTTGGAAGAGTGGTGGAGGTCGCAGTGGAATAAAAAGACAATATTAATGCCCCTTGGAAAAGTGGTGGAGGTTGCAGTGAAATAAAGACACAATATCAATACCACGTGGAAGAGACGTGGAGGTCACAGTAGCTTATCAAGACGGTTTTAATGCTCATTGGAAGAGTGCTGGAGGTCGCAGTGGAATAAAAAGGTAATATCAATGCCCCGTGGAAGAGACGTGGGGGTCACAGTAGCTTTATAAGACGGATTTAATGCCCCATGGAAGAGCTGTGAAGTTCTGAGTGGTTTAACAAGATGGTTTTAATGCCCCTTAGAAGAGATGTGGAGGTTACAGTAGCTTAACAAGATGGTTTTATTGCCCCTTGGAAGACTCTGGAAGGTCACAGTGGAATAATGAGACAATATCAATGCCCCGTGGAAGAGACGTGGAAGTAACAGTAGCTTAACAAGATGGTTTTAATGCCTGCCCCATGGAAGAGTGGTGGAGGTCGCAGTAGAATTTAAAGACAATATCACTGCCCCGTGGAAGAGACTTGGAGGTTACAGTAGCTTAACAGGACGGTTTTATTGCCCCTTGAAAAAGTCTTGGAGGTCGCAGTATAATAAAAAGCCAATATCAATGCCCCGTGTAAGAGACGTGGAGGTCACAGTGGCTTAACAAGAAGGTTTTATGGCCCCTTGGAAGAGTGGTGGAGGTCGCAGTGGAATAAAAAGACAATATCGATGCCCCGTAGAAGAGATGTGGACGTCAGTGTAGCTTAGCAAGATGGTATTAATGCCCCTTGGAAGAGCTGTGGAATTCAGAGTGGTTTAACAAGATGGTTTTTATGCCCCTTGGAAGAGATGTGGAGGTCACAGTAGCTTAACAAGATATTTTTAATGCCCCTTGGAAGAGTGTTGGAGGTCGCAGTGGAATAAAAAGACAATATCAATGCCCCTTGGAAGAGTGGTGGAGGTCGCAGTGGAATAAAAGATAATATCAATGCCCCATGGAAGAGACGTGAAGGTCACAGTAGCTTAAAAAGACGGTTTATTAACCCTTGGAAGAGTGGTGGAAGTCGCTGCAGAATAAAAAAACAATATCAATGCCCCTTGGAAGAGTGGGGAAGGTCACAGTGGATGAAAAAGTCAATATCAATGCCCCGTGGAACAGACGTTGAGGTCACAGTAGTCTGAACAAGACGGTTTTAATGACCCTTGGTAGAGTGGTGGAGGTCTCATTTTAATAAAAAGATAATTTCAATGCCCCTTGGAAGCGTGGTAGAGGTCGAAGTGAAATTAAAACACAATATCAATACCCCGTTGAAGAGATGTGGAGGTCACAGTAGCTTAACAAGATGGTTTTAATGCCCCTTGAAAGAGTGCTGGAGGTCGGAGTGGAATAAAAAGGCAATATCAATGCCCCGTGGAAGAGACGTGGAGGTCACAGTAGCTTTATAAGACTGTTTTAATGCCCCTTGCAAGAGCTGTAGAGTTCAGAGTGGTTTAACAAGACTGTTTTAATGCCCCTTGGAAGAGATGTGCAGGTCACAGTAGATTAACAAGACGGTTTTAATGGCCCTTGGAAGAGTGGTGGAGGTTAAAGTAGAATAAAAAGACAATATCAGTGACCCGTGGAAGAGAGGTTGAAGTCACAGTAGCTTAACAAGACAGTTTTAATGCCCGTTGGAAGATTGGTGGAGATAGCAGTGGAGTAAAAAGACAATATCATTTCCCCTTGGAAGAGACGAGGAGGTCACAGTAGCTTAAAAATATGGTTTGAATGCCCCTTGGAAGAGTGGTGGAGGTCGCAGTACAATAAAAATTCAATATCAATGCCCATTGAAAGAGTGGTGAAGGTCTCAGTGGAATAAAAAGACAATATCAATGCCCCGTGGAAGAGTCGTGGAGGTCATAGTAGCTTAAAAAGACGGCTTAATGCCTCTTTGAAGAGTGGTGGAGGTTGCAGTGGAAAAAAATGAAAATATCAATGCCCCGTGGAAGAGATGTGGAGATCACAGTAAATTAACAAGATGGTTTTTATGCCCCTTGGAAGAGTGGTGGAGGATGCAGTGGAATAAAAAGACAACATCAATGCCCCTTGGAAAAGTGGTGGAGGTTGCAGTGAAATAAAGACACAATATCAACACCACGTGGAAGAGACATGGAGGTCACAGTAGCTTAACAAGTTTTTAATGCTCCTTGGAAGAGTGCTAGAGGTCGCAGTGGAATAAAAAGGAAATATCAATGTTCCTTGGAAGAGACGTGGAGGTCACAGTAGCTTTATAAGATGGTTTTAATGCCCCAAGGAAGAGCTGTGAAGTTCTGAGTGGTTTAACAAGATGGTTTTAATGCCCCTTAGAAGAGATGTGGAGGTTACAGTAGCTTAACAAGATGGTTTTATTGCCCCTTGGAAGACTCTGAAAGTTCACAGTGGAATAATGAGACAATATCAATGCCCCGTGGAAGAGACGTGGAGGTCACAGTAGCTTAACAAGAAGGTTTTATTGCCCCTTGGAAGAGTGGTGGAGGTCGCAGTGGAATAAAAAGACAATATCGATGCCCCGTGGAATAGACGTGGACGTCAGTGTAGCTTAACAAGACGGTTTTAATGCCCCTTGGAAGAGACGTGGAGGTCACAGTAGCTTAACAAGATAGCTTTAATGCCCCTTGGAAGAGTGGTGGAGGTCGCAGTGGAATAAAAAGACAATATCAATGCCCCGTGGAAGAGACGTGAAGGTCACAGTAGCTTAAAAAGACAGATTATTAACTCTTGGAAGAGTGGTGGAGGTCGCTGCAGAATAAAAAGACAATATCAGTGACCAATGTTAGAGACGTGGAGGTCACAGGAGCTTAAAAAGATGGTTTTAATGTCCCTTGGAAGAGTGGTGGAGGTCGCAGTGGAATAAAAACACTATATCAATGCCCCGTGGAAGAGACGTGGAGGTCACAGTAGCTTAGCAAGACGGTTTTAATGCCCCTTGGAAGAGCTGTGGAGTTCAGAGTGGTTTAACAAGACGGTTTTAATGTCTGTTGGATGAGACGTGGAGGTCACAGTAGCTTAACAAGATGGATTTAATGCCCCTTGGAAAAGTGGTGGAGGTTACAGTGGAATAAACAGACTATTTGAGTGCCACATGGAAGAGACGTGGATGTCACAGTAGCTTAACAAAACGGTTTTAATGTCCCTTGGAAGAGCTGTGGAGTTCAGAGTGGTTTAACAAGGAGGTTTTAATGCCTCTTGGATGAAACATGGAGGTCACAGTAGCTTAGCAAGATGGATTTAATGCCCCTTGGAAAAGTGGTGGAGGTTACAGTGGAATAAACAGACTATATGAATGCCCCGTGGAAGAGACGTGGAGGTCACAGTAGCTTAACAAGACGGCTTTAATGCCCCTACGAAGAGTGGTGGAAGTCGCAGAGGAATAAAAAGACAATATTAATGCACTGTGGAAGAGACGTGAAGGTAACAGTGGCTTAACAATACCGTTTTAATGCCCCTTGGTAGAGTGGTGTGGGTCGCAGTGGAATAAAAAGACAATATCAATGCCCCATGAAAGAGATGTGGAGGTCACAGTAGATTAACAAGATGGTTTTATTGCCCGTTGGAAGAGTGGTGGAGTACAGAGTGGTTTAACGAGATGGCATTTATGCCCCATGAAAGAGATGTTGAGGTCACAGTAGCTTAACAAGACGGTTTTAATTCCCCTTGGAAGAGTGGTGGAGGATACAGTGGAATAAAAAGACAATATCAATTCCCCCATGGAAGAGACGTGGAGGTCACAGTAGCTTAATAAGATGGTTTTAATGCCCTTGGAAGAGTGGTGGAGGTCGCAGTGTAATAAAAAGACAATATCAATGCACCTTGGAAGAGTGGTGGATGTCGCAGTGGAATTAAAAGACTATATCAATGCCCCGAGGAAGAGATGTGGAGGTCACAGCAGCTTAACAAGACGGTTTTAATGCCCCTTGGATGAGACGTGGAGGTCACAGTAGCTTAACAAGACGGATTTAATATGCCTTGGAAAAGCTGTGGAGGTTACAGTGGAATAAAAAGACTATATGAATACCCTGTGGAAGAAAGATGGAGGTCACAGTATCTTAACAAGACGGTTTCAATGCCTCTTCGAAGAGTGGTGGAGGTCGGAGTGGAAAAAAAAACCAATATCATTGCACCGTGAAAGACACATGGAGGTCACAGTAGCTTAACAGGACGGTATTATTGCCCCTTGGAAGAGTGGTGGAGGTTGCAGTGGAATAAAAAAACAATATCATTGCCCGTAGAAGAGACGTGGAGGTCACAGTAGCTTAACTAGACAGTTTTAATGCCCCTTCAAAGAGTGGGGGAGGTCGCAATGGAATGAAAAGACAATATCAATGTGCCATGGAAGAGACGTGATGGTTACAGTAGTTTAACAAGATGGTTTTATTATCCCTTGGAAAAGTGGTGGAGGTCGCAGTGGAATAAAAAGACAATATCAATGCCCCGTGGAAGAGACGTGGAGGTGAGAGTAACTTAACAAGACGGTTTTAATGCCTCTTGGTAGGGTGGTGAAGGTCGCAGTGGAATAAAAAGACAATGCCCAGTGGCAAGACAGTTTTAATGCCCTTTGTAAGAGCTTTGGAGTTCAGAGTGGTTTAACAAGACGGTTGTTATAACCTTTGGAAGAGACATGGAGGTGACAGTAGCTAAACAAGATGGTTTTAATGCCCCTTGGGAGAGTGGAGTAGTTTACAGTGGAATTAAAAGAAAATATCAATGCACCGTAGATTAACAAGATGGTTTTTATACCCCTTGGAAGAGTGGTGGAGGTCGTAGTGGAATAAAGAGAAAATATCAATGCCCCTTGGAAGAGTGGTGGAGGTCGGAGTGGATTAAAAAGACAATATCAATGCCCCGTGGAAGAGACTTGGAGGTCACAGTAGTCTTAACAAGATGGTTTTAATACGCCATGGAAGAGACGTGGAGGTCACAGTAGCTTATCAAGATGGTTTTAATGCCTCTTCGAAATGTGGTGGAGATCACAGTGGAATAAAAAGACAATATCAATGCACCGTGGAAGAAAAGTGGAGTTCACAGTAGCTTAACAAGATGGTTTTATTGTCCTAGGAAGAGTGGTGGAGGTCGCAGTTTAATAAAAAGACAATATCAATGCCCCGTGGAAGAGACGTGGAGGTCACAGTAGCTTAACAAGACAGTTTTAATGCCCCTTGGTAGAGTGGTGAAGGTCGCAGTGGAATAAAAAGACAATATCAATGCACCTTGGAAGAGTGGGGTGGTCGCAGTGGATTAAAAAGACAATATCAATGCCCCGTGGAAGAGACGTCAAGGTCACAGTAGTCTAACCAAGACGCTTTTAATGACCAATGGAAGAGTGGTGGAGGTCACAGTGGAATAAAAAGACAATTTCAATACCCTTTGGATCAGACGTGGAGGTCACAGTAGCTTAACAAGATGGTTTAATGCCCCTTGGAAGAGTGGTGGAGGTCGCAGTGGAATAAAAAGACAATATCAATTGTAACGGGTCTGGGAGGTGGAACCTCTGAGCTACTATACAAAGGGGCAAGTCTTGTAAGGAAGCGGGTGGCTCCCAGGGAAAGTGGGCAGGCAGTCACGTCAAGTGACAGGGACAGTCTCTGGGTAGAAGGGCAGGAGGTCACGGAGAGTGACGAGAACAGTCTCTTGACAGGCGGGTGGTCACGGCAAGTGACAGCAGGATAAGAGTCTCTAGGCAGGCGGGTGGTCACGGCAAGTGACAGCAGGATAAGAGTCTCTAGGCAGGCAGGGGGTCACGGCAAGTGACGGCAGAGCCTCCAGGAAGGCGAGCAGGCAGGTAGCAGGTGAGCGCTCCCAGGTGAGCGGACAAGAGTCTCTGGACAGGCAGGTGGTCAGAGCAAGTGACGGCAAAGCCTCCAGGTAGGCTAGCAGGCAGGTAGCAGGTGAGCGCTCCCAGGTGAGCGGGCAAGAGTCTCTGGATAGGCAGGTGGTCACATCAAGTGACAGCTAAGCCTCCAGGTAGGCTAGCATGCGGGTAGCAGGTGAGCGCTTCCAGGTAAGCGGGTAAGAGTCTCACGGCTGGCTGGCAGGTGGTCACGGCAAGTGACGGCATAGCCTCCAGGTAGGCTAGCAGGCAGGCAGCAGGTGAGCGCTCCCAGGTGAGCGGGTAAGAGTCTCACGGCTGGCTGGCAGGTGGTCACGGCAAGTGACGGCAGAGCCTCCAGGTAGGCTAGCAGGCAGGTAGCAGGAGAGCGCTCCCAGGTGAGCAGGCAGACTGATCCATAGACAGACTGGCAGGTGCTGATAGGCAGACTGTCAGACCACAGGAATGCAAGCAGATAGACAGGTATCAGGCAGGTGTCAAGCAGGAATCTGGCAGGTAACTGGCAGGTATCTGGTAACGGGACCTGAGGGCTGAAGCAGAGTTGACAGGCTTTGCAACAACACTGCTCGGGCACCTCCATTTTGGAGGAGGCGCCTTATATATGGTGAGGTCCTCCGGCCGTTGGCCGGGGACTCCTTAGGACGGCGCGCGCGGCCCCTTTAAGAGGAGGGGAGCGCACGCGCTCCCTAAGCGCAGTAGCCGGGAAGCAGCGGGCGCTGCCAGCAGAGTGGGAGGAAGACGCTGGGCACAGAGCGGAGAGGTGAGGGGAACGGCGTCCCTGCCTAGCAGGAGGCAGGGACGCCGACGCTACATCAATGCCCCGTGGAGGAGACATGGAGGTCACAGTAGCTTAACAAGACGAACTTTATGCCCCTTGGAAAAGTGATGGAGGTCGCAGTGGAATAAAAAGACAACATCAATGCATCGTGGAAGAGATGTGGAGGTCACAGTAGGTTAACAAGATGGTTTTAATGCCCGTTGGAAGAGCTATGGAGTTCAGAATGGTTTAACAAGACGGCTTTAGTACCCATTGCAAGAGACGTGGAGGTCACAGTAGCATAGCAAGATGGTTTTAATACCCATTGGTAGAGTGCTGGAAGTTACAGTAGAATAAATAGACAATATCAATGCCCCTTGGAAGAGTGCTGGAGGTCGCAGTGGAATAAAAAGTCAATATCAATGCCCCGTGGAGGAGACGTGAAGGTAACTGTAGTTAACAAGACAGTTTTATTGCCCCTTGGAAGAGTGGTGGAGGTCGCAGTGGAATAAAAAGACAATATCAATGCCCCGTAGAAAAGACGTGGTAGTCACAGTAGCTTAACAAGATGGTTTTAATGCCACTTGGAAAAGCTGTGGAGTTCAGAGAGGTTTTGCAAGACGCTTTTAATGCCAGTTGGAAGAGACGTGGACAACACTGTAGCTTTACCAGACGGTATTATTATTGCCCCTTGGAAAAGTGGTGGAGGTTACAGTGGAATAAAAAGACAATATAAATACCCCGTGGAAGAGATGTGGAGGTCACAGTAGCTCAACAATAAGGTTTTAATGCCCCTTGGAAAAGTGGTGGAGGTCGCAGTGGAATAAAAGGACAATTTCAATTCCCCTTGGAACAGTGGTGGAGGTCGCAGTGGAATAAAAAGACAATTTCAATACCCCGTGGAACAGACGTTGAGGTCACAGTAGTTTAACAAGACGGTTTTAAAGCCCCTTGGAAGAGTGATGGAGGTCGCAGTGGACTAAAAAGACAATATCAATGCCCCGTGGAAGAGACGTGGAGGTCACAGTAGATTAACAAGACGATTTTAATGACCCTTGTAAGAGTGGTGATGGTCCCAGTGGAATAAAAAGACAATATCAATGCCCCATGGAAGAGACGTGGAGGTCACAGTAGCTTAACAAGACGGTTTTAATGCCCCTTGGAAGAGCTGGGGAGTTCAGAGGGGTTTAACAAAACGGTTTTAATGCCCCTTGGAATAGACCTGGAGGTCACAGTAGCATAACAAGATGGTTTTAATACCCATTGGAAGAGTGGTGGAAGTTACAATGGAATAAAAAGACAATATCAATATCCTGTGGCAGTTACTGTTAGATGTCAGTCTGGTGCTGGGTTCGGAATGGGTCCAGGACCTTCTTTGGTCTCCCATTTCAGTCCAGCTGGGGCTGATGCTGCTCAGCATCACCATCAGCCCCAACGCCTAGCTGGCCCGCGAGCACTGTTTGTGTTCCAGGTAGTTGTGCCTTGCAATGTTAACCCTGGGTTGCAGAGGGAGACAGGGCTTGTGGAATCTAAGTCCAGGATTTGCCGCACTGAGCATGTCCGTGATCTGGCGGATCATGATTGGTGGGTTGGCACCCACCTGACCCGGTGACCTGGCACCGCCTGATTGGTCACGTGTGTCGTCACCAATGGTGCGACAGTGGGGCAGGGCTTAATCTTTAAAAGGCCCGCCCACAAACATGGCGGCGCGCTCAGATCATTTGAGCTAGCTGTGTGTGGTGTGCACGCTGACTCCGGGCTCAAAGAGCCATAGTTTCCGCTAGGCAGGTTTAGCTCCATAGAGGCAGGTTAGCTTCAAAGAGGCAGGTAGCTTCGCTTCGCTGACTGGCTCTAACCAGGGGGTTCGCCCTTACACCCCGAGCCGCCTGTGAATTAAATAGAGCGGGTCTGCTCAGTCCGGTGGCATGCCGGCTGAGTGCTCGAGTACCCGGCGGGAATCACCCGCACGCTAGCGCCGTCTCCCTGCGGTTCTTGGAGATTGTGCGTACCGTCTTACCCTTCCGTGTGCGTTAACACGAAGGGCTAAGATATTTGTTAGGTGCGTCGCCGCTATACCCTGTCCGGTGTGTAGTTAACACGGAGGGGTTATCTTTAAGTTGGTTACTTTACTTTCCACCCAGAAAGTGCTCGGCAGCAGTCCTCTTGGCTGCATCGCGGACCCCGGGGTCAGTTGCGTTCCATTTAATAAAGTTGTCTGCAACAGCTCCCCCTAATAGTATCTGAGTGCCAGGGTCTTGCCGAACATGGCCGACAACCAGCAGCTGCAGCGTTATATACAGCAACTGGAGACCAGACTCAGGTCTCTGGAACTGGCGGTCCCGGTTGCTGATACCACTGCAGTAGCTACCCAGGCGACTTCTCTAGCAGCCAACATGATAAACTCGGCTGCCACCACTGCAAGTGCCCCATTACCCCGGTTTGCTCTCCCGGAAAAATTTTCTGGGGATAGTAAACTCTGTAGGGGTTTTATAAATGTATGCTCCGTTCACTTGGAGATGATGGAGACACGGTTCCCCTCCGAAAGAGCCAAAGTGTGATATATCATCTCATTGCTGTCTCACAGGGCTCTGGAGTGGGCTACTCCTCTATGGGAGCGTAATGACCCAGTGGTAGTAAATACGGGTCTCTTCCTTAAGACCCTAAAAATTGTTTTCCTGGGCCCTCAGGTCATTCATGATACGGCTCTTAAGCTCCTTGCTTTGGTCCAGGGTTCGGCCACCGCCAGTCACTATGCCGTCCAGTTCAGAACCTTGGCGGCTGAACTGGATTGGTCTGAGCGGTCGCTTATCCCAGTGTTCTGGAAGGGTCTGGCTGGGCATATTAAAGATGCTTAATCTACCAGAGAGATTCCAACCTCCCTGGAGGAGTTAATATCTCTCGCTGACCGTATAGACTTACGTCATGCAGAACACAGGTTAGAGCTAGAGGTTGGCAGTCCCCAGTACCTGTTGGCACCAGGCGTCTTTAGACCCAAACCCAAGACACCCGACCCGGAGCCTAAGGTTACGGGTGTACCCCGGTCTAAGTCTAGTTCCTCTCGTTCCCATTCTGCACCTCTCTCAGAGCACCCCGTAAATAAGGGCTCCAAGCAGCCGGTAAAACGAGTAGGGCTTACCACCACTGGTGGGGGTACATTAAATTCTCGGTTCTCTTCCTCCAAGCTATCATATAAGGTGATCTTGTCCTTCGGTAGATCTGCAGTTGCTGCCAATGCGTGGGTGGACTCTGGTGCTGAGGGCAATTTTTTATCATCTACATTTGCCCAGAGACATGTCATCTCTACTGAGCCAATGGGTCACTCCTGGATATGCAAATCACTCATCGGTCGATCCCTCTCACCATGTCATTCCCTAAGGGCCACCGGGAGTTTCCGCTAGGCAGGTTTAGCTCCATAGAGGCAGGTTAGCTTCATAGAGGCAGGAAGCTTCGCTTCACTGACTGGCTCTAACCAGGGGGTTCGCCTTTACACCCCGGGCCGCCTGTGAATTAAATAGAGCGGGTTTGCTCAGTCCGGTGGCACGCCGGCTGAGTGCTCGAGTACCCGGCGGGAATCACCCGCACGCTAGCGCCGTATCCTATAGCATAGCACCTGTACCGAAGACAGGGCTACTGCTCATAGTCCGGTCACACGTCTCCCTGCGGTTCTTGGAGATTGTGTGAACCGCTTTAGCGCCAATCCCCATAGCGTAGCGCCTGTATCAAAGACAGGGATACTGCTGTTCCCACAGACGCACGTCTCCCTGCGGTTCTTGGAGATTGTGCGTACCGTCTTACCTTTCCGTGTGCGTTAACACGAAGAGCTAAGATATTTGTTAGGTGCGTTGCCGGTCACTCTCTCCTCCGTGCATTAAACGGAGATAGAGCATACCGCTATACCCTGTCCGGTGTGTAGTTAACACGGAGGGGTTATCTTTAAGTTTGTTACTTTACTTTCCACCCGGAAAGTGTTCGGCAGCAGTCCTCTTGGCTGCATCGCGGATCCCGGAGTCGGTTGCGTTCCATTTAATAAAGTTGTCTGCAACCGCCCTCCTAACAGGTTACAGTAGCTTAACAAGACGGTTTTAATGCCCCTTGGAAGAATGGTGGAGGTCGCAGTGGAATAAAAATACAATATCAATGCCCCTTGGAAGAGTGGTGGAGGTCGCAGTGGAATGAAAATACAATATCATTACCCCGTGGAAAAGACGTGGAGGTCACAGTAGCTTTTCAATACCCTTTTAATGCCCCTTGGAAGAGTGGTGGCGGTTGCAGTGGAATAAAAAGACAATATAAATGCCCCGTGGTAGAGACGCAGAGGTCACAGTAGCTTTACAAGACAATTTTAAGGCCCCTTGGAAGATCTGTGGAGTTCAGAGCGGTTTAACAAGACGGTTTTAAAGCCCCTTGGTAGAGAGATGGAGGTCACAATTGCTTAACAAGACGGGTTTAATGCCCCTTGGAAGAGTGGTGGAGGTCACAGTGGATTAAAAAGACAATATCAATGCCCCGTGAAGGAGACATGGAGGTCACAGTAGCTCAACTAGACAGTTTTAATGCCCCTTGGAAGAGTGGTGGAGGTCACAGTGGAATAAAAAGACAATACCAATGCCCCTTGGAAAAGACGTGGAGGTCACAGTAGCTTAACAAGACGGTTTTAATGCCCATTGGAAGACCTGTGGAGTTAAGAGTGGTTTAACAAGACGGTTGTAATGCCCCTTGGAAGAGACGTGGAAATCACAGTTGCTAAACAAGACGGTTTTAATGCCCCTTGGAGTAGTGGTGGAGGTCGCAGTGGAATAAAAAGACAAAATCAATGCCCCTTGGAAGAGTGGTGGAGGTTGCAGTGGAATAAATATCAATGCACCGTGGAATAGACATGGAGGTCACAGTAGCTTAACAAGATGGTTTTAATGCACCTTGGAAAAGTGGTGTAGGTTGAAGTGGAATAAAAAGACAATATCATTGCCCCATGGAAGAGACGTGTAGGTGACAGTAGCTTAACAAACGGTTTTAATGACACTTGGAAGAGTGGTGGAGGTCGCAGTGGAATAAAAAGACAATATCAATGCCCCTTGGAAGAGTGGTGGAGGTCGCAGTGGAATAAAAAGACATTATCACTACCCCGTGGAAGAGACGAGGAGGTCAGAGTAGCTTAACAAGACAGTTTTAATGCCTCTTCTAAGAGTTGTGGAGGTCGCAGTGGTATAAAAAGACAATATCAATGCCCCTTGGAAGAGTGGTGGAGGTCGCAGAGGAATAAAAAGACAATATCAATGCCCCGTGGAAGAGACGTGGAGGTCACAGTAGCTTAACAAGACGGTTTTAATGCCCCTTGGAAGAGTGGTGGAGGTTACAGTGGAATAGAAAGACAATATCAATGCCCCGTGGAAGAGACGTGGAGATCATAGTAGCTTAACAAGACGGTTTTAATGTCCCTTGGAAGAGTGGTGGCAGTCGCAGTGGAATATAAAGACAATATAAATGCCCCGTGTAAGAGACGCGGAGGTCACAGTAGCTTTACAAGACAATTTTAATGCCAATTGGAAGATCTATGAAGGTCAGAGCGGTTTATCTTGACGGTTTTAATGCCCCTTGATATACAGGTGGAGGTCACAGTAGCTTAACAAGACGGGTTTAATGCCCTTAGAAGAGTGGTGGAGGTTACAGTGGAATAAAAAGACAATATCAATGCCCCGTGAAGGAGACGTGGAAATCACAGTAGCTTAATTAGAACGTTTTAATGCCCCTTGGAAGAGTGGTGGAGGTCGTAGTGGAATAAAAAGACAATATCAATGCCCTGTGGAAGAGACTTGGAGGTCACAGTAGCTTAACAAGATGGTTTTATTGCCCCTTCTAAGAGTTGTGGAGGTTGCAGTGGTATAAAAAGACAATATCAATGCCCCTTGGAAGAGTGGTGGAGGTCGCAGTGGAATAAAATGACAATATCAATGCCCCTTGGAAGAGTGGTGGAGGTTACAGTGGAATAAAAAGTCAATATCAATGCCCCGTGGAAGAGGCGTGGAGATCACAGTAGCTTAACAAGACGGTTTTAATGATGCTTGGAAGTGTGGTGGAGTTCGCAGTGGAATAAAAAGACAATATCAATGCCTTTTCTAAGAGTGGTGTAGGTCGCAGTGGATTAAAAAGACAATATCAATGCCCCGTGGAGGTCACAGTAGCTTAACATGACGGTTTCAATGCACCTTGGAGAAGATGTGGAGATCCCAGTAGCTAAACAAAACAGTTTTAATGCCCCTTGGAAGAGTGGTGGAGGTCGCAGTGTAATAAAAAGACATTATGAATACCCCTTGGAAGAGAGATGGAGGTTGCAGTGGAATAAAAAGACAATATCAATGCCCCTTGGAAGAGTGGTGGAGGTCGCAGTGGAATAAAAAGACAATATCAATGGGCCATGGAAAAGACTTGGAAGTCTCAGTAGCTTAACAAGACGGCTTTAACGCCCCTTGGAAAAGTGGTGTAGGTCACAGTGGAATAAAAAGATAATATCAATGCCACGTGGAAGAGACGTGGAGGTCACAGTAGCTTAAATAGATGGTTTTAATGCCCATTAGAAGAGCTGTGGAGTTCAGACTGGTTTAAAAAGACAGTTTTAATGCCCCTTGGAAGAGACGTGGAGGTCACAGTAGCTTAACAAAGCTGTTTTAATGCCCCTTGGAAGAGTGGTGGAGGTTACAGTGGAATAAAAAGACAATATCAATGCCCCGTGGAAGAGATGTGGAGGTCACAGTAGCTTAACAAGACGGTTTTAATGCCCCTTGTAAGTATGATCGTGGTCGCAGTGGTATAAAAATACAATGTCAATGCCCCTTGGAAGAGTGGTGGAGTTCGCAGTGGAATAAAAAGACAATATTAATTCCCCGTGGAAGAGACGTGGAGGTCAAAGTAGCATAACAAGAAGGTTTTAATGCCCCTTGGAAGAGTGGTGGAGGTCGCAGTGGAAGAAAAACGCAATATCAATGCCCCGTGGAAGAGATGTGGAGGTCACAGTAGCTTAACAAGATGGTTTTATTGCCCCTTGGAAGAATGGTGGAGTTCACAGTGGAATAAAAAACAATATCAATGGCACGAGGAACAGACGTGGAGGTCACAGTAGGTTAACAAGATGATTTTAATGCCCCTTGGAAGAGTGGTGGAGGTTACAGTGGAATAAAAAGACAATATCAGGGTCACGTGGAAAAGACGTGGAGATCACAGTAGCTTAACAAGATGGTTTTAATGCCCCTTGGAAGAGTGGTGAAATAAAAAGACAACATCAGTGCCCCGTGGAAGAGATGTGGAGGTCACAGTAGCTTAACAAGATGGTTTTAATGCCCCTTGTAAGTATGATCGTGGTCGCAGTGGTATAAAAAGACAATGTTAATGCCCCTTGGAAGAGTAGTGCAGGTCGCAGTGGAATAAAAAGACAATATCTATGCCCCGTGCAAGAGACGTGGAGGTCACAGTAGCTTATCAAGAAGGTTTTAATGCCCCTTGGAAGAGTGGTGGAGGTCGCAGTGGAAGAAAAAGACAATATCAATGCCCCGTGGAAGAGATGTAGAGGTCACAGTAGCTTAACAAGACGGTTTTATTGCCCCTTGGAAGAATGGTGGAGTTCGCAGTGGAATAAACAAACAATATCAATTGCCCATGGAACAGACGTGGAGGTCACAGTATCTTAACAAGATGGTTTTAATGCCCCTTGGAAGAGCTGTGGAGTTCAGAGTGGTTTAACAAGACAGTGTTAATGCCCCTTGGAGAAGACGTGGTGTTCCCAGTAGCTAAACAAGATGGTTTTAATTTCCCTTGGAAGAGTGGTGGAGGTCACAATGGAATAAAAAGACAATATCAATGCCCCTTGCAAGAGTGGTGGAGGTTACAGTGGAATAAAAATACAATATCAATGCCCCGTGGAAGAGACGTGGAGATCAAAGTAGATTAATAATACGGTTTTAATGCTCCTTGGAAGAGTGGTGGAGTTCGCAGAGGAATAAAAAGACAATATCAATGCCTTTTGGAAGAGTAGTGGAGGTCGCAGTGGAATAAAAAGACAATATCAATGCCCCGTGTAGGCCACAGTAGCTTAACAAGACGGTTTTAATGCCCCTGGGTAGAGTGGTGGAGGTCTCAGTGGAATAAAAAGACAATAAAATTGCCCCTTGGAAGAGACGTGGAGGTCACAGTAGCTTAACAAGATGGTTTTAATGACCATTGGAAGACCTGTGGAGTTAAGAGTGGTTTAACAAGACGGTTTTAATTCCCCTTGGAAGAGACGTGGAAATCACAGTAGCTAAACAAGACGGTTTTAATGCTCCTTGAAGTAGTGGTGGAGGTCGCAGTGGAATAAAAAGACAAAATCAATGCCCCTTGGAAGAGTGTTGGAGGTTGCAGTGGAATAAAAAGACAATATGAATGCCCCTTGGAAGAGTGATGGAGGTTGCAGTGGAATAAAAAGACAATATCATTGCCCCGTGGAAGAGTCGTGGAGGTGACAGTAGCTTAACAAGACGGTTTTAATGACCCTTGGAAGATTGGTGGAGGTCGCAGTAATATAAAAAGACAATATCAATGCCCCTTGGAAGAGTGGTGGAGGTCGCAGTGGAATAAAAATACAATATCATTACCCCGTGGAAGAGACGAGGAAGTCAGAGAAGCTTAACAAGCCACTTTTAATGTCCCTTGGAAGAGTAGTGGCGGTCGCAGTGGAATAAAAAGACAATATAAATGCCCTGTGAAAGAGACGCGGAGGTCACAGTAGCTTTACAAGACGATATTAATGCCACTTGGAAGATCTGTGGAGGTCAGAGCGGTTTAACTAGACGTTTTTAATGCCCCTTGATATAGAGGTGGAGGTCACAGTAGTTTAACAAGATGGTTTTAATGCCCCTTGGAAGAGCTGTGGAGTTCAGAGTGGTTTAACAAGACGGTTGTAATGCCCCTTGGAAGAGACGTGGAGGTCACAGAAGCTTAACAAGACGGTTTTAATGTCCCTTGGAAAAGTGGTGGAGGTCACAGTGGAATAAAAAGGCAATATCAATGCCCCTTGGAAGAGTGGTGGAGGTCGCAGTGGAATAAAAAGACAATATAAATGCCCTGTGAAAGAGACGCGGAGGTCACAGTAGCTTTACAAGACGATATTAATGCCACTTGGAAGATCTGTGGAGGTCAGAGCGGTTTAACTAGACGTTTTTAATGCCCCTTGATATAGAGGTGGAGGTCACAGTAGTTTAACAAGATGGTTTTAATGCCCCTTGGAAGAGCTGTGGAGTTCAGAGTGGTTTAACAAGACGGTTGTAATGCCCCTTGGAAGAGACGTGGAGGTCACAGAAGCTTAACAAGACGGTTTTAATGTCCCTTGGAAAAGTGGTGGAGGTCACAGTGGAATAAAAAGGCAATATCAATGCCCCTTGGAAGAGTGGTGGAGGTCGCAGTGGAATAAAAAGACAATATCAATGCCCCGTGGAAGAGACGTGGAGGTCACAGTAGCTTAACAAGACGGTTTTAATGCCCCTTGGAAGAGTGGTGGAGGTTACAGTGGAATAGAAAGACAATATCAATGCCCCGTGGAAGAGACGTGGAAATCATAGTAGCTTAACAAGACGGTTTTAATGCCCCTTGGAAGAGCTGTGGAGTTCAGAGTGGTTTAACAAGACAGTTTTAATGACCCTTGGAGTAGACGTGGAGATACCAGAAGCTAAACAAGACGGTTTTAATGCCCCTTGGTAGAGACATGGAGGTCACAGTAACATACATAGTTTTTAAGGTTGAAGGAAGACTAAGTACATCTAGTTCAACCCAGTAGTTTAACAAGATGGTTTTAATGCCCCTTGGAAGAGCTGTGGAGTTCAGAGTGGTTTAACAAGACGGCTTTAATGCCCCTTGGAAAAGTGGTGGAGGTCGCAGTGGAATAAAAAGACAATATCAATGCCCCTTGGAAGAGTGGTGGAGGTTACATTGGAATAAAAAGACAATATCAATGCCCTGTGGTAGAGGCGTGGAGATCACAGTAGCTTAACAAGACGGATTTAATGCTCCTTGGAAGTGTGGTGGAGTTCGCAGTAGAATAAAAAGACAATATCAATGCCTTTTGTAAGAGTGATGGAAGTCGCAGTGGATTAAAAAGACAATATCAATGCCCCGTGGAGGTCACAGCAGCTTAACATGACGATTTCAATGCCCCTTGGAGAAGACGTGGAGATCCCAGTAGCTAAACAAAACGGTTTTAATGCCCCTTGGAAGAGTGGTGGAGGTTGCAGTGGAATAAAAAGACAATATGAATGCCCCTTGAAAGAGTGATGGAGGTTGCAGTGGAATAAAAAGACAATATCTATGCCCCTTGGAAGAGTGGTGGAGGTCGCAGTGGAATAAAAAGACAATATCAATGCCCCGTGGAAAAGATGTGGAGGTCACAGTAGCTTAACAAGACGGTTTTAACGCCCCTTGGAAAAGTGGTGTAGGTCACAGTGGAAAAAAAAGACAGTATCAATGCCCCGTGGAAGAGACGTGGAGGTCACAGTAGCTTAACAAGAAGGTTTTAATGCCTCTTGGAAGAATGGTGGAGGTCGCAGTGGAATAAAAAAACAATATCAATTGCCCGTGGAACAGACGTGGAGGTCAAAGTATTTTAACAAGATGGTTTTAATGCTCCTTGGAAGAGTGGTGGAGGTTACAGTGGAATAAAAAGACAATATCAATGTAACGTGGAAGAGACGTGGAGATCACAGTAGCTTAACAAGATGGTTTTAATGCTCCTTGGAAGAGCTGTGGAGTTCAGAGTGGTTTAACAAGACAGTTTTAATGCCCCTTGGAGAAGATGTGGTGTTTCCAGTAGCCAAACAAGATGGTTTTAATTTCCCTTGGAAGAGTGGTGGAGTTCGCAGTGGAATTAAAAGACAATATCAATGCCCCCTGGAAGAGTGGTGGAGGTTACAGTGGAATAAAATTACAATATTAATGCCCCGTGGAAGAGACGTGGAAATCAAAGTAGCTTAACAATACGGTTTTAATGCTCCTTGGAAGAGTGGTGGAGTTCGCAGAGGAATAAAAAGACAATATCAATGCCTTTTGGAAGAGTGGTGGAGGTCGCAGTGGAATAAAAAGACAATATCAATGCCCCGTGTAGGTCACATTAGTTTAACAAGACGGTTTTAACGCCCCTTGTCAGAGTGGTGGAGGTCGCAGTGAATAAAAAGACAATAGCAATGCCCCATGGAAGAGACGTTGAGGTCACAGTAGCTTAAGAAGACGGTTTTAATGCCCCTTGGAAGAGCTATGGAGTTCAGAGTGGTTTAACAAGACGGTTTTAATGCCACTTTGAGAAGACGTGGAGATCCCAGTAGCTAAGCAAAACGGTTTAAATGCCCCTTGGAAGAGTGGTGGAGTTCGCAGTGGAATAAAAAGACAATACCAATGCCCCTTGGAAGAGTGGTGGAGGTCACAGTGGAATAAAAATATAATATCAATGCCCTTTGGAAGGGTCTTGGAGGTCGCAGTGGAATAAAAAGACGATATCAATGCCCCGTGGAAGAGACGTGGAGATCCCAGTAGCTAAACAAAACGTTTTTAACGCCCCTTGGAAGAGTGGAGGAGTTAGCAGAGGAATAAAAAGACAATATCAATGCCCCTTGGAAGGGTCTTGAAGGTCGCAGTGGAATAAAAAGACGATATCAATGCCCCGTGGAAGAGACGTGGAGGTCACAGTAGCTTAACAAGAAGGTTTTAATGCCCCTTGGAAGAGTGGTGGAGGTCGCAGTGGAATAAAAAGACAATATCAATGCCCCGTGGAAGAGATGTGGAGGTCACAGTAGCTTAACAAGATGGTTTTATTGCCCCTTGGAAGAGTGGTGGAGGTCGCAGTGGAATAAAAAGACAATATCAATGCCACATGCAAGAGACGTGGATATCACAGTACTTAACAAGACGGTTTTAATGCCCCTTGGAAGAGCTGTGGAGTTCAGAGTGGTTTAACAAGACAGGTTTAATGCCCCATGGAGAAGACGTGGAGATCCCATTAGCTAAACAAGACGGTTTTAATGCCCATTGGAAGAGTGGTGGAGGACGCTGTGGAATAAAAAGACAATATCAATGCCCCCTGGAAGAGTGGTGGAGGTTACAGTGGAATAAAAAGATAATATCAATGCCTTTTGGAAGAGTGGTGCAGGTCGCAGTGGAATAAAAAGACAATATCAATTCCCCTTGTAGGTCACAGTAGCTTAACACTACGGTTTTAACGCCCCTTGGAAGAGTGGTGGAGGTCGCAGTGGAATAAAAAGACAATAGTAATGCCCCGGGGAAGAGACCTTGAGGTCACAGTAGCTTAACAAGACGGTTTAATGCCCCTCGGAAGAGCTGTGGAGTTCAGAGTGCTTTAACAAGACGGTTTTAATGCCCCTTGGAGAAGACGTGGAGATCCCAGTAGCTAAACAAAATGATTTTAATGCCCCTTGGAACAGTGGTGGAGGTCGCAGTGGAATAAAAAGACAATATCAATGCCCCGTGGAAGAGACGTGGAGGTCTCAGTAGCTTAACAAAACGGTTTTAACTCCCCTTGGAAGCGTGGTGGAGGTCTCAGTGAAATAAAAAGACAATATCAATGCCCCGTGGAAGAGACATGGAGGTCACAGTAGTTTAACAAGACCGTTTTAATGCCCCTTGGAAAAGCTGTGGAGTTCAGAGTGGTTTAAGAAGACTGTTTTAATGCCCCTTGGAAGAGACGTGGAGGTCACAGTAGTTTAACAAGAGGGTATAATGCCTCTTGGAAAAGTGGTGGTTGTTACAGTGGAATAAAAAGACAATATCAATGCCCAATGTAAGAGACATAGAGGTCACAGTAGCTTAACAAGATGGTTTTAATGCCCCTTGGAAGAGTGGTGGAGTACGCAGTGGAATAAAAAGACAATATCAATGCCTTTTGGTAGAGTGGTGGAGGTCGCAGTGGAATAAAAAGACAATATCAATGCCCCGTGGAGGTCACAGTAGCTTAACAAGACTGTTTTAACTCCCCTTGGAAGAGTGGTGGAGGTCGCAGTGGAATAAAAAGACAATAGCAATGCCCCGTGGAAGAGATGTTGAGGTCAAAGTAGCTTAACAAGACAGTTTTAATGCCCCTTGGAAGAGCTGTGGAGTTCAGAGTGGTTAAACAAGACGTAGCTTAACAAGACAGTTTTAATGCCCCTTGGAAGAGCTGTGGAGTTTAGAGTGGTTAAACAAGATGGTTTTAATGCCCCTTGTAGAAGACGTGCAGATCCCAGTAGCTAAGCAAAATGGTTTTAATGCCCCTTGGAAGAGTGGTGGAGGTCGCAGTGGAATAAAAAGACAATATCAATGCCCCTTGGAAGAGTGGTGGAGGTCGCAGTGGAATAAAAAGACAATATCAATGCCCCGTGGAAGATACGTGGAGGTCACAGTAGCTTAACAAGACGGTTTTAATGCCCATTGGAAGAGCTGTGGAGTTCAGAGTGGTTTAACAAGACAGTTTTAATGTCCCTTGGAAGAGACGTGGAGGTCACAGTAGCTTAACAAGACGGTTTTAATGCCCTTTGGAAAAGTGGTGGAGGTTACAGTGGAATAAAAAGACAATATCAATGCACCATGGAAGAGACGTGGAGGTCACAGTAGCTTAACAAAACGGTTTTAACGCCCCTTGGAAGAGTGGTGAAGGTCGCAGTGGAATAAAAAAACAATATCAATGCCCCGTGGAAGATACGTGGATGTCACAGTAGTTTAGCAAGGCGGTTTTAATGCCCCTTGGGAGAGCTGTTGAGTTCAGAGTGGTTTAACAAGACAGTTTTAATGCCCCTTGGAAGAGACGTGGAGGTCACAGTAACTTAACAAGACGGTTTTAATGCCCTTTGCAAATGTGGTGGAGGTTACAGTGGAGTAAGAAGACAATATTAATGCCCCATGGAAGAGATGTGGAGGTCACAGTAGCTTAGCAAGATGGTTTTAATGCCCCTTGGAAGAGTGGTGGAGCTAACAAGAGCCCTACAGTACAGCATCTTAAAAATATTATTTCCATTATTGGGGAATGGGTCTCCCACAGTCTTTGCTTATGCCTTAAAAGCAAAAGCTGACAAAAATAAGGATGGAAGAACTTTCAATAATGGCAACACAGACCATGGTCACCCTGGTGGTATAGTGGTATAGGCTGAGGATAAGGAGAAGAACATAAAACTGCCGAAATGAAGAAGCGTATACCCATGTGTGGGTGTGAAGCGGTGCATGTGAATACACCTCCCGAAATAACACAGTAGATTTGACTTTGTTACTCTGCTGTCATTTGGTGGTGATGAGAAGTCTGGCCTAATCCAGCCCTTGTTCATTTTTATAAGGGTCAGCTTGTCAGCATTGTCAGTTGACAAGCGAGTGCGCTTATCAGTTATAATTTCCCAGCAGCACTAAAAACATGCTCTGATAACATGCTAGCGGCAGGGCAGGCCATGACCTCCAAGGCGTACAGAGCGAGTACACTCCAAGTGTCCAGCTTGGATACCCAATAATTAAAAGGCACAGAGGAATCACGGAGGACGCTGGACGGTCGGCAAGGTACTCCCTCACCATCTTTTGAAACTTTCCACTCCTTGTGAGAGTACCCCGCGCCTCAGGGTCTGTCCGAAGGGAGGATCTGAGAAAACTGTCCCAGAACGTTGACAGTGTTCCCCTGCCTCTGCTGGATTGGAGTTTCATCTCTCTCGCACGTACGCCTTGGTTGGGCAACGAACTGTGACCTCTGCTGCTAGCGTGTTCAGATGGGAATTTTTTTTAACAGTTCTGCAGCAAGGGCCTTCTGGTACTGCCCCATTTTTGTAGGCCTCTCCACCTCAGGAATAAGAGAGTGAAAGTTCTCCTTGTAGCGGGGGTCTAAAAGTGTCACCAACCAGTAATGACTGTCACCCAACATTTTGACAACGCAAGGGTCACAGTTAAGGCAGCGTAACATAAAGTCAGCCATGCGTGCTAGACTGGTAATGGGCAAGACTTACGTGTCCTCACCAAGATGACGACTGACCATGCTCTCCTCCTCCCCCTCCTCCTCCTCCTCCCTGTCCTCAGGCCACCCACGCTGAGCCGACGGTATGACAGTTGTACAGATACTACCGTCTACAGCGCATAATACAAGCTCCTGTTCTTCCTCCTCCTCATCCTCCTCTTCTCCCTCATTGTCCCCCAATGCACGTTGGGATGAGATGAGGCTGGGCTGTGTGTAAACGACCGCTACGGCTTCTTGATCCATCTCATCATACTCTGGCTTCAATGCCTCCTCTTTAATTCTCTGCAGAGAGCATTGCAAAAGACAGACAAGTGAAATGCTGACACTAATGATGGCATCATTGCCACTCACCATCTTGGTGGACTCCTCAAAGTTTGTCAAGATGGTACATATGTCAGACATCCAGGTCCACTCCTGAGTCTTATGTGTGGAGTCTGACCTGATTATCGACGGCCTTGTTGCAGCTGGTACTCCACAACTGCTCACAAATCCTTTGCAACATGTGGAGGAGGAGAGGTCCAATGTGTGGGGACAACATACACCAGTCGGTGTGACGGAAGCTGCAAACACTGCTGCAACACAGCAAGGGCGGGGGAGGCTGTAGCTAACTTGCGAAAATGAGCTGACAGGCGGCTTACTTTGACTAGCAGATCTGGCAACTCGGGGAATGATTTAAGAAACCGCTGAACCACGAGGTTAAGCACATGAGCCAGGCATGGTACTTGTGTGATCTTGCCTCGCCTCAGAGCCGCCACCAGGTTATGGCCATTGTCACACACGACCATGCCTGGATGTAGGTTCAGCAGTCTCAGCCACAGATCTGCCTGCTCGTTCACAGATGTCCACAACTCACAAGCAGTGTGAGGTTTCTCACTTAAGCTTATGAGTAGTGTTGAGCCACCCCCTTAGTGTTCGGGTTCGGTTCGGTTCGTCGAACACCAGGATGTTCGAGGAACTGTTCGTCGAACTGTTCGTCGAACACCTTAGAACACCGTTAAAACCAATGGCAGGCAAACAAAAACACATAGGAACACATAGAAAACACCTTCAAAGGTGTCCAAAAGCTCACAAACTGCTCAGAAGACACTTTCTTTAAAAAAGCCGGCCGGCAATTCAGCAGCGACATACACCGGTACCCGACAATTTAGACATGAAGGAATAGAGCATCACACATAGATTAGATAGATAGAAACATGTCAGTCACATATATATGAAGTACAGTGACAGTGTTGCTTACTGTACTTGTCATTTAGTGTAAAGGATTTATTAAAAAATATAATAGTGTTTTCATGCACCGTCTCTTTAAAAAAGCCGGCCGGCAATTCAGCAGCGGTACCCGACAATTTAGAACAGAAAGATAGAGCTTCACACATAGATTAGATAGATAGAAACATGTCAGTGACATATATAATAAGTACAGTGACAGTGTTGCTTACTGTACTTGTCATTTACTGCAAAGGATTTATTAAAAAAAATAATAGTGTTTTCATGCACCGTCTCTTTAAAAAAGCCGGCCGGCAATTCAGCATCTGTACCCGACAATTTAGAATAGAAGGAATAGAGAATCACACATAGATTAGATAGATAGAAACATGTCAGCCACATATATATGAAGTACAGTGACAGTGTTGCTTACTGTAATTGTCATTTAGTGTAAAGGATTTATCAAAAAACATAATAGTGTTTTCATGCACCGTCTCTTTAAAAAAGCCGGCCGGCAATTCAGCATCTGCACCCGACAATTTATAACAGACAGAATAGAGCTTCACACATAGATTAGATAGATAGAAACATGTCAGTCACATATATAATATACAGTGATAGTGTTGGTTACTGTACTTGTCATTTAGTATTAAAATAAAGGATTTATTATTAAAAAAAATTGGCGTGGGGTTCCCCATAATTTTAGTCTCTAGCGGAGGTTAAGCAGACAGCTGGGGCAGATGTTTGAAGCCTGGGAAGGGGGTAATACCCACAGAGCTTCCCAGGCTACTAATATCAGCCCCCAGCTGAATACCTAGCCTTTACTGGCTATTAAAATGGAGGACCCCCCCAAAAAAAATGACGTGGGGTCCCCCCTAATTTAATAGCTAGCAAAGGCTAGGCAGACAGCTGGGGGCTGATATTAATAGCTCAGGAAGGGTGCCATGAATATTGGCCCCCTCCCAGGCTAGAAACACCAGCCGTCAGCCGCCCCAGAAATGGCGCATCCATAGGATGCGCCAATTCTGGCACTTAGCCTCGCTCTTCCACGCTGCCCTGGTGCGGTGACAGGGGGTAATAGGGTTGGGGTTGATGTCAGCTTATAATGCCAGCTGACATCAAGCCCAGGTTAGTAATGGAGAGGCGTCTATAAGACACCCCCATTACTAACCCCATAGTCAAAGTTAAAAAAAAAACACAAACACCCAGAATAAAGTCCTTTAATTGAAATAAAGACACAATTCTTTATTGTTCTAAATTAAACCATACTTACCATCACGCCCATTCCAGCTGAAGCCAACGATCTCCTGCAATAAAAGAAAAATAATAAAGCAACCTCATCCTTACCTTTCCATGGTTCCCAGGACAGCTTCAGCTCTGCTACATCGAGATGACAGGCTGGACCTGCAGAACGCTGCCATCCAGCCTGTCATCCCGCAGACACTGAGAAGCGCAGGCATGCTTGCGCTCCTCAGTGTCTGACTGTGACGGCATCCAGATGAGCCGACAATGAACTCGGCTCACCTCATGTACGTCACTGACAGCGTGGGAAAATTCTCCTGCACTCAGCGCTTCAGCGTGAGAATTTTCCCACGCTGTCAGTGACGTGCATGAAGTGCGCCGAGTTCATTGGACATGACCTCGGCTCATCTGGATGCCGTCACAGCCAGACACTGAGTAGCGCAAGCAAGCCTGCGCTTCTCAGTGTCTGCGGGATGACAGGCTGGATGGCAGCGTTCTGCTGCGGTCCAGCCTGTCATCTCGATGTAGCAGAGCTGAAGCTGTCGTGGGAGCCATGGAAAGGTAAGGATGATGTTGCTTTATTATTTTACTTTTATTGCAGGAGATCATTGGCTTCAGCTGGAATGGGCGTGATGGTAAGTATGGTTTAATTTAGAACAATAAAGAATTGTGTGTTTATTTCAATTAAAGGACTTTTTTTCTGGGTGTTGTGTTTTTTTTAAATACTTTACTAGAAATTCATGGTGGTCATGTCTAATATTGGCGTGACCCCATGAATTTCGGGCTTAGGGCCAGCTGATAATGCCAAGCTGGCCTTAACCCCTTTATTACCCAGTGAGCCACCGCACCAGGGCCCTGGATGAGTTGGGTACAGCGCCAGAAGATGGCGCTTCTATGAACGCGCCATTTTCCGGGGCGGCTGCGGACTGCAATTTGCAGCGGGTGGGGCCCAGAAAGCTTGGGCCTCCCTGCGCTGCAGATTCCAGCCCCCAGCTGCCTAGTTGTACCTGGCTGGACACAAAAATAGGGCGAAGCTCCACGTATTTTTTTTTTTAATTCATGAAATTCATGGAATAATTAAGAAAAAAAGGGCTTCCCTATATTGTTGTGTCCGGCTAGGTACAAATAGGCAGCTGGTGGTTGGGAGCAGCCCGTCCCTGCCTGCTGTACCTGGCTGGACACAAATATAAGGCGAAGCCCCACATCAATTTTTTTTTCATTATTTCATGAATTTCCTGAAATAATTTAAAAAAAATTGACGTGGGGCTTCGCCCTATATTTGTGTCCAGTCAGGTACAGCAGGCAGGAACGGGCTGCCCCCAACCACCAGCTGCCTATTTGTACCTGGCCAGACACAACAATATAGGGAAGCCCTTTTTTAAAAAAATTATTTCATGAAATAATTTAAAAAAAATTGACGTGGGGCTAAGGATGCGCCATTTCTGGGGCGGCTGACGGCTGGTGTTTCTAGCCTGGGAGGGGGCCAATATTCATGGAACCCTTCCTGGGCTATTAATATCAGCCCCCAGCTGTCTGCCTAGCCTTTGCTAGCTATTAAAATAGGGGGGACCCCACGTCATTTTTTTGGGGGGTCCCCATTTTAATAGCTAGTAAAGGCTAGGTATTCCGCTGGGGGCTGATATTAGTAGCCTGGGAAGCTGCCCCCAACCACCAGCAGCCTATTTGTACCTGGTTGGACACAACAATATAGGGAAGCCCTTTTTTTCTTAATTATTCCATGAATTTCATGAAATAATTTTAAAAAAAAATGCGTGGGGCTTCGCCCTATTTTTGTGCCCAGCCAGGTACAACTAGGCAGCTGGGAGCTGGAATCCGCAGCGCAGGGAGCTTTCTGGGCCCCACTCGCTGCAAATTGCAGTCCGCAGCCGCCCCAGAAAATGGCGCGTTCATAGAAGCGCCATCTTCTGGCGCTGTACCCAACTCATCCAGGGCCCTGGTGCGGTGGCTGACTGGGTAATAAAGGGGTTAAGGCCAGCTTGGCATTATCAGCTGGCCCTAAGCCCGAAATTCATGGGGTCACGCCAATATTAGACATGACCACCATGAATTTCTAGTAAAGTATTTAGAAAAACACAACACCCAGAATAAAGTCCTTTAATTGAAATAAACACACAATTCTTTATTGTTCTAAATTAAACCATACTTACCATCACGCCCATTCCAGCTGAAGCCAATGTCTTCTGCAATAAAAGTAAAATAATTAAGCAACCTCATCCTTACCTTTCCATGGTTCCCACGACAGCTTCAGCTCTGCTACATCGAGATGACAGGCTGGACCGCAGCAGAAAGCTGCCATCCAGCCTGTCATCCCGCGGACACTGAGAAGCGCAGGCATGCTTGCGCTCCTCAGTGTCTGGCTGTGACGGCATAAAGATGAGACGAGTTCATGTCCAATGAACTCGGCGCACCTCATGCACGTCACTGACAGCGTGGGAGAATTCTCACGCTGTAGCGCTGAGTGCAGGAGAATTTTCCCACGCTGTCAGTGACGTGCATGAGGTGAGCTCATGTCCAATGAACTCAGCTCACCTCATGCACGTCACTGACACTGACAAATTCTCCTGCACTCAGCGCTACAGCGTGAGAATTCTCCCATGCTGTCAGTGACGTGCATGAGGTGCGCCGAGTTCATTGGACATGAACTCGTCTCATCTTTATGCCGTCACAGCCAGACACTGAGGAGCGCAAGCATGCCTGCGCTTCTCAGTGTCTGCGGGATGACAGGCTGGATGGCAGCGTTCTGCTGCGGTCCAGCCTGTTATCTCGATGTAGCAGAGCTGAAGCTGTCGTGGGAACCATGGAAAGGTAAGGATGAGGTTGCTTTATTATTTTTCTTTTATTGCAGGAGATCGTTGGCTTCAGCTGGAATGGGCGTGATGGTAAGTATGGTTTAATTTAGAACAATAAAGGAATGTGTCTTTATTTCAATTAAAGGACTTTATTCTGGGTGTTTGTGTTTTCTTTTAACTTTGACTATGGGGTTAGTAATGGGGGTGTCTTATAGACACCTCTCCATTACTAACCTGGGCTTGATGTCAGCTGGCATTATAAGCTGACATCAACCCCAGCCCTATTACCCCACTGCCACCGCTACAGGGCAGTGGGAAGAGCGAGGCTAAGTGCCAGAATTGGCGCATCCTAAGGATGCGCCATTTCTGGGGCGGCTGACGGCTGGTGTTTCTAGCCTGGGAGGGGGCCAATATTCATGGAACCCTTCCTGGGCTATTAATATCAGCCCCCAGCTGTCTGCCTAGCCTTTGCTAGCTATTAAAATAGGGTGGACCCCACGTCATTTTTTTGGGGGGTCCCCCATTTTAATAGCTAGTAAAGGCTAGGTATTCCGCTGGGGGCTGATATTAGTAGCCTGGGAAGCTCCATGGGTATTACCCCCTTCCCAGGCTTCAAACATCTGCCCCAGCCGTCTGCTTAACCTCCGCTAGAGACTAAAATTACAGGGAACCCCACGCCAATTTTTTTTTAAATAAATCCTTTATTTTAACACTAAATGACAAGTACAGTAATCAACACTGTCACTGTACTTCATATATATGTGACTGACATGTTTCTATCTATCTAATCTATGTGTGATTCTCTATTCCTTCTATTCTAAATTGTCGGGTACCGATGCTGAATTGCCGGCCGGCTTTTTTAAAGAGACAGTGCATGAAAACACTATTATTTTTTTTAATAAATCCTTTACACTAAATGACAAGTACAGTAATCAACACTGTCACTGTACTTCATATATATGTGACTGACATGTTTCTATCTATCTAATCTATGTGTGAAGCTCTATTCTGTCTGTTATAAATTGTCAGGTACCGCTGCTGAATTGCCGGCCGGCTTTTTTAAAGAGACGGTGCATGAAAACACTATTATTTTTTTTGATAAATCCTTTACACTAAATGACAAGTACAGTAAGCAACACTGTCACTGTGCTTCTTATATGTGTGACTGACATGTTTCTATCTATCTAATCTATGTGTGAAGCTCTATTCTGTCTGTTATAAATTGTCGGGTACCGCTGCTGAATTGCCGGCTGGCTTTTTTAAAGAGACGGTGCATGAAAACACTATTATTTTTTTTGATAAATCCTTTACACTAAATGACAAGTACAGTAAGCAACACTGTCACTGTGCTTCTTATATGTGTGACTGATATGTTTCTATCTATCTAATCTATGTGTGAAGCTCTATTCTTTCGGTTCTAAATTGTCGGGTATCGGTGTATGCCGCTGATGAATTGCCGGCTTTTCATGTTTCACTGTTGGCACTGTTCCCATCGATTTGGGCAATCACTGTAATGCCACAACCACCATGGCTGTGGCATTACAGTGAGTGGCAGACAATCCCTGCATGATTGGTGCTCTAAATAGCGCCAGACATGCAGGACACGCTTTTGGTGCACGAACAGTTATCGAACATAACCTCGAACAGCCGAATTTTTTGCAAATCGTTCGGGTTCGTCGAACAACTCGAACACCGCCCAAAACAGCTCGAATTTGAGATTGGCGAACAGTTCTAGTCGAACAACGCTCATCTCTACTTATGAGTTACAGCACACCCTGTTGCCGCTTGGCGGAGGCAGTACTGCAGTGATTCCAGCTTGTAACTGATGTGGTGATATCTGAGAAGGAGGCTGAACATGAGGAGGAGGAGGAGGATGATGCGCAAGAGCTGTACACTGTGGGGGCAACTCTGACTGACATTGGGCCAGCAATCCTCAGTGTGGGGCGGATGTGTTCCGTCCCAAGGTCCGACTGGGTCCCAGTTTCCACTATGTTTACCCAGTGTGCCGTCAGGGAGATGTACCGTCCCAGGCCACAAGCACTTGTCCACGTGTCCGTTGTCAGGTGGACTCTCCCAGTAACTGCATTGTTGAGGGCACGGCAGATGTTTTGGGACACGTGCTTGTGTAGTGCGGGGATGGCACACCGGGCAAAATAGTGTCGGCTGGGGACCGAGTACCGAGGGCCGGCCACCGCTATAAGGTTGCGGAAGGATTCCGTCTCCACCAGCCTAAAAGGCAGCATTTCCAACGGAAGCAGTCGTGAAATATGCGAATTTAGGACTGTGGCCTGTGGGGCGTTAGCTGCGAATTTCCGCTTTCGTTCAAAGGTCTGGGATATGGACAATTGAATGCTGCGGTGGGACGTGGACGTGGACGTTGATGCTGTTTCTTTAGAAACTGCCATAACAAGTGAAGACTGAGAGGAGGGGGCATCTTTGCATGCAGTATGGACAGGGGATTGCCTTGCACACACAACAGGGGGTTCTATTGCATGCACAACACCTGTAGAAGCAGTGGTGACACCTGCTGACACTGGTCTTGGAACCTGGGGTTCACCCCACAAAGTCGGGTGCTTTGCTGCCATGTGCCTGATCATGCTGGTGGTGGTCAGGCTGGTAGTTTTGTCACCCCTGCTGATTCTGGCATGGCAGGTGGTACAAATGGCCTCTTGGGGGTTATCAGCAGAGTCTTTAAAAAACTTCCAGACTCCGGAAGACCTACAGGTTGTACTTGCAACGTCCCTCGTGTTGGTGTTACGGGGAACTGTTGCCTGCCTTCTGTGTGCGGCCATCACACTGCTTCTTCCTGCCTGTTGGGGTACTCTGCCTCCCTCACCCTGTGTGCCACTGGCCTCGCTCTGCATGTCCTCCTGCCACGTTGGGTCAGTTACTAGATCATCCACCACCTCCTCCTCTTCCACTTGCACACCATGATCCTCCTCCTCACTTCCTGGCAATGGTGTCTCACCATTATCCCCCTCTTGTGACAAATTGCCAGCGTCGACTTCCTGTGGCTGTGGCAGTTCAAATATTTGGGCATCGCTACATGGGATCTCCTCTTCCACCACTTCAAGCGGAGCAGGCGAGGGGCACAAATCTGGAAATGGACCAGTGAACAGCTCTTCAGAGTGTCCAAGTGTGGGATCAGTTGCTGTCTGACGACACTCGGCATGGTGGGAGGAAGGAGCATCAGGGTGAGGAGGAGTATGCGGTGGAAACTCAAGGCTACTAAGATTTGACCGTGTGGAAGACAGACCGGAGGTGGTGGTGCCCAGATAACTGGAAGTATTATCTGCTATCCAATTAATAACCTGTTCACACTGATCAGTTCACAATACTGGTGTTGTTCTGTGCTTCCCTGGTAAATCGGTCAAGAAGTGGGAGTGAGAAGATGTGGCTGTTGGTTGTGGCACATTTTCACCTTGGCCACGGCCCCGTCCTCTGCACTCACAATCACCAGAACGTCCGGTTCCACGTCCCTTACCATGCGCCTTGCCCATTGTAAAGGAAATAAAATATCTTACACTCGCAATATCAATGGAAAAAGGGTAATAAAAAGTAGATTAGATCCGTGGAAGAGGAAAACCACAGTTCTATTTCTCTGGCCTACACCCGACTAATTTAAACAATCTAAACAATCAGGGAGAAACTATTACTGTTTTTCTTTATAAAAAAAAATACCAAAAGCTGAATAATACAGATTTTTTACCGTGGAATGGCAAAACCACAGTTATTGTTTACTGGGGTATAACAGACAATTTTAAATAGATGTATTTGCGGCTGAACAGTGAGAGCGACACACTCAAACTGTTTTTTTTAAGGCAAAAATGGCCCAAAGGTGGATAATACAGAGGATTGAACTGTGGAACTGCCAAACCACACTTCTATTTATCTGGCCTTCACCAGACTAATTTAAACAGATATATTTGTGTCTGAACAATCAGGAGCCACTATTACTGTTTTTCTTTACGGAAAAAATACCAAAAGCTGGATAATAGAGATTTTTTACTGTGGGAGGCAAAAACACAGTTATAATTTACTGGTGTATACCAGACTCTTTTAAACAGATATATTGGTGTCTGAACAATCAGGAGACACTATTACTGTTTTTCTTTACGGAAAAAATACCAAAAGCTGGATAATAGAGATTTTTTAATGTGGAACGGCAAAACCACAGTTATAATTTACTGGTGTATACCAGACTCTTTTAAACAGATATATTGGTGTCTGAACAATCAGGAGACAATATTACTGTTTTTCTTTATGGAAAAAATACTAAAAGCTGGATAATAGAGATTTTTTAATGTGGAACGGCAAAACTACAGTTTTAATTTACTAGTGTATACCATACTCTTTCAAACAGATATATTGGTGTCTGAACAATCAGGAGACACTATTACTGTTTTTCTTTACGGCAAAAAATGCCAAAAGCAGGATAATACAGAGATTTGACTGGTGGAACTGCAAAACCACACTTCTATATCTCTGGCCTGCACCAGACTATTTTCAACAGATATATTTGTGTCTGAACAATCAGGAGACACTATTACGGCTTTTCTGTACAGCAAAAAATGGCAAAAGCAGCACAATACAGAGATTTGACCCGTGGAACTGCAAAACCACACTTCTATTTCTTGGGCCTACACCAGACTATTTTCAATACATATATTTGTGTTTGAACAATAAGGGAGACACTATTACTGATTTTCTTTATGGCAAAAAATGGTAAAAGCAGGATAATACTGAGATTTGACCCGTGGAACTGCAAAACCACACTTCTATTTCTCGGGCCTACACCAGACTATTTTCAACAGATATCTTGGTGTCTGAACAATCAGGAGACACTATTACTGTTTTTCTTTATGGAAAAAATATCAAAAGCTGGATAATAGAGAGTTTTACCGTGGGAAGGCAAAACCACAGTTATAATGTACTGGTGTATACCAGACTCTTTTAAACAGATATATTAGTGTCTGAACAATCAGCAGACACTATTACTGTTTTTCTTTACGGCAAAAAATACCAAAAGCAGGATAATACAGAGATTTGACTCGTGGAACTGCAAAACCACACTTCTATATCTCGGGCCTACACCAGACTATTTTCAACAGATATATTTGTGTCTGAACAATCAGGAGACACTATTATGGTTTTTCTTTACGGCAAAAAATGGCAAAAGCAGAACAATACAGAAATTTGAGCCGTGGAACTACAAAACCACACTTCTATTTCTTGGACCTACACCAGACTATTTTCAACAGATATATTTGTGTCTGAACAATCAGGGAGACACTATTACAGTTTTTTTTACGGCAAAAAATGACAAAAGCAGGATAATAGAGATTTTTTACAGTGGCATGGCAAAACCACAATTTTAATTTACTGGTGTATACCAGACTCTTTTAAACAGATATTTTGGTGTCTGAACAATCAGGAGACACTATTACTGTTTTTCTTTATGGAAAAAATATCAAAAGCTGGACAATAGAGAGTTTTACCGTGGGAAGGCAAAACCACAGTTATAATGTACTGGTGTATACCAGACTCTTTTAAACAGATATATTAGTGTCTGAACAATCAGCAGACACTATTACTGTTTTACTTTACGGCAAAAAATACCAAAAGCAGGATAATACAGAGATTTGACTCGTGGAACTGCAAAATCACACTTCTATATCTCGGGCCTACACCAGACTAATTTCAACAGATATATTTGTGTCTGAACAATCAGGAGACACTATTACTGTTTTCATTTACGGCAAAAAATGGCAAAAGCAGGACAATACAGAGATTTGACCCGTGGAACTGCAACTGCAAAACAACACTTCTATTTCTCTGGCCTACACCAGACTATTTTCAACAGATATATTTGTGTCTGAACAATCAGGGAGACACGATTACAGGTTTTTTTTACAGCAAAAAATGACAAAAGCAGGATAATAGAGATTTTTTACCGTGGAAGGCAGAACCACAGTTATAATGTACTGGTGTATACCAGACTCTTTTAAACAGATATATTGGTGTCTGAACAATCAGGAGACACTATTACTGTTTTTCTTTACGGCAAAAAATGCCAAAAGCAGGATAATACAGAGATTTGACCCGTGGAACTGCAAAACCACACTTCTATTTCTCGGGCCTACAACAGACTATGTTCAACAGATTTATTTCTGTCTGAACAATCAGGAGAAACTATTACTGTTTTTCTTTATGGCAAAAAATGGCAAAAGCAGGATAATACAGAGATTTGACCCGTGGTACTGCAGAACCACACTTTTATTTCATGGGCCTACACCAGACTATTTTCAACAGATATATTTGTGTCTGAACAATAAGGGAGACACTATTACAGTTTTTTTTTACGGCAAAAAATGACAAAAGCAGGATAATAGAGATTTTTTACTGTGGAACTGCAAAACCACAGTTCTATTTCTCGGGCCTACACCAGACTATTTTCGACAGATATATTGGTGTCTGAACAATCAGGAGACACTATTACTGTTTTTCTTTATGGAAAAAATATCAAAAGCTGGATAATAGAGAGTTTTACCGTGGGAAGGCAAAACAACAGTTATAATGTACTGGTGTATACCAGACTCTTTTAAACAGATATATTAGTGTCTGAACAATCAGCAGACACTATTACTGATTTTCTTTATGGCAAAAAATACCAAAAGCAGGATAATACAGAGATTTGACTCATGGAACTGCAAAACCACACTTCTATATCTCGGGCCTACAAAAGACTATTTTCAACAGATATATTTGTATCTGAACAATCAGGACACACTATTACTGTTTTTCTTTATGGCAAAAAATGGCAAAAGCAGGATAATACAGAGATTTGACCCGTGGTACTGCAGAACAAAACTTCTATTTCTCGGGCATACAATAGGCAATTTTGAACAGATATATTTGTGTCTGAACAATCAGGGACACACTATTACAGTTTTATTTTTACGGCAAAAAATGACAAAAGCAGGATAATAGAGATTTTTTACAGTGGAATGGCAAAACCACAGTTAAAATTTACTGGTGTATACCAGACTCTTTTAAACAGATATATTGGTGTCTGAACAATCAGGAGACACTATTACTGTTTTTCTTTACGGAAAAAATACCTAAAGCTAGATAATAGAGATTTTTTACTGTGGATGGCAAAACCACATTTATAATTTACTGGTGTATACCAGACTCTTTTAAACAGATATATTGGTGTCTGAACAATCAGGTGACACTATTACTGTATTTCTTTATGTCAAAAAATGCCAAAAGCAGAATAATACAGAGATTTGACCCATGGAACTGCAAAACCACAGTTCTATTTCTCGGGCCTGCACCAGACTTTTTTCAACAGATATATTTGTGTCTGAACAATCAGGGAGACACTATTACTGATTTTCTTTAAGGCAAAAAATGGCAAAAGCAGGATAATACTGAGATTTGACCCGTGGAACTGCAAAATCACACTACTATTTCTCGGGCCTACACCAGATTATTTTAAAGAGATATATTGGTGTCTGAACAATCAGGAGACACCATTACTGTTTTTCTTTATGGAAAAAATATCAAAAGCTGGATAATAGAGAGTTTTACCGTGGGAAGGCAAAACCACAGTTATAATGTACTGGTGTATACCAGACTCTTTTAAACAGATATATTAGTGTCTGAACAATCAGTAGACACTATTACTGTTTTTCTTTACGGCAAAAAATACCAAAAGCAGGATAATACAGAGATTTGACTGGTGGAACTGCAAAACCACACTTCTATATCTCTGGCCTGCACCAGACTATTTTCAACAGATATATTTGTGTCTGAACAATCAGGAGACACTATTACGACTTTTCTTTACAGCAAAAAATGGCAAAAGCAGCACAATAGAGAGATTTGACCCGTGGTACTGCAAAACCACACTTCTATTTCTTGGGCCTACACCAGACTATTTTCAATACATATATTTGTGTCTGAACAATAAGGGAGACACTATTACTGATTTTCTTTATGGCAAAAAATGGCAAAAGCAGGATAATACTGAGATTTGACCCGTGGAACTGCAAAACCACACTTCTATTTCTCGGGCCTACACCAGACTATTTTCAACAGATATCGTGGTGTCTGAACAATCAGGAGACACTATTACTGTTTTTCTTTATGGAAAAAATATCAAAAGCTGGATAATAGAGAGTTTTACCGTGGGAAGGCAAAACCACAGTTATAATGTACTGGTGTATACCAGACTCTTTTAAACAGATATATTAGTGTCTGAACAATCAGCAGACACTATTACTGTTTTTCTTTACGGCAAAAAATACCAAAAGCAGGATAATACAGAGATTTGACTCGTGGAACTGCAAAACCACACTTCTATATCTCGGGCCTACACCAGACTATTTTCAACAGATATATTTGTGTCTGAACAATCAGGAGACACTATTACTGTTTTTATTTATGGCAAAAAATGGCAAAAGCAGGATAATACTGAGATTTGACCCCTGGAACTGCAAAACCACACTTCTATTTCTCGGGCCTACACCAGACTATTTTCAAGAGATATATTGGTGTCTGAACAATCAGGAGACACTATTACTGTTTTTCTTCATGGAAAAAATATCAAAAGCAGGATAATAGAGATTTTTTACCGTGGAACGGCAAAACCACAGTTATAATTTACTGGTGTATACCAGACTCTTTTAAACAGATATATTGGTGTCTGAACAATCAGGAGACACTATTACTGTTATTCTTTACGGCAAAAATGCCAAAAGCAGGATAATACAGAGATTTGACCCGTGGAACTGCAAAACCACACTTCTATTTCTCGGGCCTACACCAGACTATTTTCAACAGATATATTTGTATATGAACAATCAGGAGACATTACTACTGTTTTTCTCTACAGGAAAATATGGCAAAATTAGGATAATACAGAGATTTTTTACTGTGGACAGCAAAAACCACAGTTATAATTTACTGGTGTATACCAGACCTTTTTAAATGTATATATTTGCGGCTGAACAGTGAGCGACACACTCACACTGTTTTTTAGGTACAAATGGCCCAAAAGTGGATAATACAGAGGTTTGAAACGTGGAATTGCAAAATCGCACTTCTGTTTCTCTGGCCTACACAAGACTCATTTAAACAGATATATTTGTGTCTGAACAATCAGGGAGAGACTATTACTGTTTTTCTTTACGGAAAAAATACCAAAAGCTGGATAATAGAGATTTTTTAAGGTGGGACAGCAAAACCACAGTTATAATTTACTGGTGTATACCAGACTCTTTTAAACAGATATATTGTATGAACAATCAGGAGACACTATTACTGTTTTTCTTTACTGCAAAAAATACCAAAAGCAGGATAATACAGAAATTTGACCAGTGGAACTGCAAAACCACAGTTCTATTTCTCGATCATACACCAGACTATTTCAACAGATATATTTGTGTCTCAACAATCAGGGACACACTATTACAGTTTTTTTTTACGGCAAAAAATGACAAAACCAGGATAATAGAGATTTTTTACAGTGGAACGGCAAAACCACAGCTATAAATTACTAGTGTATACCAGACTCTTTTAAACAGATATATTGGTGTCTGAACAATCAGGAGACACTATTACTGTTTTTCTTTACGGAAAAAATACCAAAAGCTGGATAATAGAGATTTTTTACTGTGGGATGGCAAAACCACAGTTATAATTTACTGGTGTATACCAGACTCTTTCAAGCAGATATATTGGTGTCTGAACAATGAGGAGACACTTTTACTGTTTTTCTTTACGGCTAAAAATGGCAAAAGCAAGATAATACAGAGATTTTTTACGGTGGAACAACAAAACCACAGTTATAATTTACTGGTGTACCAGACTTTTTTAAACATATATATTTGCCGCTGAACAGTGAGCAACACACTCAAACTGGGTTTTTTTAGGTACAAATGGCCCAAAAGTGGATAATACAGAGGTTTGAACCGTGGAACTGCAAAACCACACTTCTGTTTCTCTGACCTACACCAGACTATTTTAAACAGATATATTTGTGTCTGAACAATCAGGAGACACTATTCCAGTTCTTTTTTTACGGCAAAAAATGCCAAAAGCAGGATAATAGAGATTTTTTACCGTGGAACAGCACAACCACAGTTATAATTTACTGGTGTATACCAGACTTTTTTCAATATATATATTTGCGGCTGAACAGTGAGCGACACACTCAAACTGTTTTTTTTTTAGGTATAAATTGCCCAAAAGTGGATAATACAGAGGTTTGGCCCGTGGAACTGTAAAACCACACTTCTCTTTCTCTGTCCTACACAAGACTATTTTAAACAGATATATGTGTGTCTGAACAATCAGGAGACACTACTACTGCTTTTCTTTACGACAAAAAATGGCAAAAGCAGGATAACAGAGGTTTGAATAGTGGAACTGCAAAACCACACTTCTGTTTCTCTGGCCTACACCAGACTATTTTAAACAGAAATATTTGTGTCTGAACAATCAGGTAGACACTATTACTGTTTTTCTTTACGGAAAAAATACCAAAAGCTGGATAGTAAAGATTTTTTACCTTGGGATGGGAAAACCACAGTTATAAATTACTAGTGTACACCAGACTCTTTTAAACAGATATATTGGTGTCTGAACAATCAGGAGACACTATTACTGTTTTTCTTTACGCAAAAAATACCAAAAGCTGGATAATAGAGATTTTTTACTGTGGGATGGCAAAACCACAGTTATAATTTACTGGTGTATACCAGACTCTTTCAACCAGATATATTGGTGTCTGAACAATGAGGAGACACTTTTACTGTTTTTCTTTACGGCTAAAAATGGCAAAAGCAAGATAATACAGAGATTTTTTACGGTGGAACAACAAAACCACAGTTATAATTTATTGGTGTATACCAGACTTTTTTAAACATATATATTTGCGGCTGAACAGTGAGCAACACACTCAAACTGTTTTTTTTTAGGTACAAATGGCCCAAAAGTGGATAATACAGAGATTTGAACCGTGGAACTGCAAAACCACACTTCTGTTTCTCTGGCCTACACCAGACTATTTTAAACAGATATATTTGTGTCTGAACAATCAGGAGGCACTATTACTGCTTTTCTTTATGACAAAAAATGGCAAAAGCAGGATAACAGAGGTTTGAACAGTGGAACTCCAAAACAACACTTCTCTTTCTCTGGCCTACACCAGACTATTTTAAACAGAAATATTTGTGTCTGAACAATCAGGGAGACACTATTACTGTTTTTCTTTTCAGAAAAAATGCCAAAAGCTGGATAGTAAAGATTTTTTACCATGGGACGGCAAAACCACAGTTATAATTTACTGGTGTATATCAGATTCTTTTAAACAGCTATATTGGTGTCTGAACAATCAGGAGACACTATTACTGTTTTTCTTTATGGCTACGAATGGCAAAAGCAGGATAATACAGAGATTTGACCCGTGGAACAGCAAAACCACAGTTCTATTTCTCGGGCCTACACCAGACTATTTTCAACAGATATATTTGTGTCTGAACAATCAGGAGACATTATTACTGTTTTTTTTACGGAAAAATATGGCAAAAGCAGGATAATACTAAGATTTTTTACTGTGGAACTGCAAAACCACAGTTATAATTTACTGGTGTATACCAGACTTTTTTTAAGATATATATTTGCGGCTGAACAGTGAGCGACACACTCAAACTGGGTTTTTTTTAGGTATAAATGGCCCAAAAGTGGATAATACAGAGGTTTGAACCATGGAACTGCAAAACCACACTTCTGTTTCTCTGGCCTACACCAGACTATTTTAAACAGATATATTTGTGTCTGAACAATCAGGAGACACTATTCCAGTTCTTTTTTTACGGCAAAAAATGCCAAAAGCAGGATAATAGAGATTTTTTACCGTGGAACAGCACAACCATAGTTATAATTTACTGGTGTATACCAGACTTTTTTCAATATATATATTTGCGGCTGAACAGTGAGCGACACACTCAAACTGTTTTTTTTTTAGGTATAAATTGCCCAAAAGTGGAAAATACAGAGGTTTGGCCCGTGGAACTGTAAAACCACACTTCTCTTTCTCTGTCCTACACAAGACTAATTTAAACAGATATATGTGTGTCTGAACAATCAGGAGACACTATTACTGCTTTTCTTTACGACAAAAAATGGCCAAGCAGGATAACAGAGGTTTGAATAGTGGAACTGCAAAACCACACTTCTGTTTCTCTGGCCTACACCAGACTATTTTAAACAGAAATATTTGTGTTTGAACAATCAGGGAGACACTATTACTGTTTTTCTTTACGGAAAAAATACCAAAAGCTGGATAGTAAAGATTTTTTACCTTGGGATGGCAAAACCACAGTTATAATTTACTGGTGTATATCAGACTATTTTAAACAGATATATTGGTGTCTGAACAATCAGGAGACACTATTACTGTTTTTCTTTATGGCTACAAACGGCAAAAGCAGGATAATACAGAGATTTTTTACCGTGGAACAGCACAACCACAGTTATAATTTACTGGTGTATACCAGACTTTTTTCAATATATATATTTGCGGATGAACAGTGAGCGAGACACTCAAACTTTTTTTTTTTAGGTATAAATGGCTCAAAAGTGGATAATACAGAGGTTTGAACCGTGGAACTGCAAAACCACACATCTCTTACTCTGTCCTACACAAGACTATTTTAAACAGATATATGTGTGTCTGAATAATCAGGAGACACTATTACTGTTTTTCTTTATGACAAAAAATGGCAAAAGCAGGATAAAAGAGGTTTGAACAGTGGAACTGCAAAACCCCACTTCTGTTTCTCTGGCCTACACCAGACTACTTTAAATAGAAATATTTGTGTCTGAACAATCAGGGAGACACTATTACTGTTTTTTGTATGGAAAAAATACCAAAAGCTGGATAGTAAAGATTTTTTACCGTGGATCTGCAAAACCACACTTCTCTTTCTCTATCCTACACAAGACTATTTTAAACAGATATATTTGTGTCTGAACAATCAGGAGACACTATTACTGTTTTTCTTTATGGCAAAATATGGCAAAAGCAGGATAAAACAGAGATTTGACCCGTGGAACTGCTAAACCACACTTCTATTTCTCTGGCCTACACCAGACTATTTTAAACAGATATATTTGTGTCTGAACAATCAGTGAGACACTACTACTGTTTTTCTTTACGGAAAAAATACCAAAAGCTGGATAGTAAAGATTTTTTACCGTGGGACGGCAAAACCACAGTTATAATTTACTGGTGTATATCAGACTCTTTTAAACAGATGAATTAGTGTCTGAACAATCAGGAGATACTATTAGTTTTTTTCCTTTACGGAAAAAATAACAAAAGCTGGATAATAGAGATTTTTTACCGTGGAACGGCAAAACCACAGTTATAATTTACTGGTGTATACCAGACTCTTTAAACAGATATATTGGTGTCTGAACAATCAGGAGACACTATTACAGTTTTTCTTTACGACAAAAAATGGCAAAAGCAGGATAACAGAGGTTTGAACAGTGGAACTGCAAAACCACACTTCTGTTTCTCTGGCCTACACCAGACTATTTTAAACAGAAATATTTGTGTCTGAACAATCAGGGAGACACTATTACTGTTTTTCTTTACGGAAAAAATACCAAAAGCTGGATAGTAAAGATTTTTTACCGTGGAACTGCAAAACCCCACTTCTCTTTCTCTGTCCTATACAAGACTATTTTAAACAGATATATTTGTGTCTGAACAATCAGGAGACACTATTACTGTTTTTCTTTATGGCAAAATATGGCAAAAGCAGGATAATACAGAGATTTGACCCGTGGAACTGCTAAACCACACTTCTATTTCTCTGGCCTACACCAGACTATTTTAAACAGATATCTTTGTGTCTGAACAATCAGGAGACCCTATTACTGTTTTTCTTTACGGAAAAAATACCAAAAGCTGGATAATAAAGATTTTTTACCGTGGGACGGCAAAACCACAGTTATAATTTACTGGTGTATACCAGACTCTTTTAAACAGATATATTGGTGTCTGAACAAGCAGGAGACACTATTACTGTTTTTCTTTACGGCTAAAAATGGTAAAAGCAAGATAATACAGAGATTTTTTACGGTGGAACAACAAAACCACAGTTATAATTTACTGGTGTATACCAGACTTTTTTAAACATATATATTTGCGGCTGAACAGTGAGCAACACACTCAAACTGTTTTTTTTTAGGTACAAATGGCCCAAAAGTGGATAATTCAGAGGTTTGGCCCGTGGAACTGCAAAACCACACTTCTGTTTCTCTGGCCTACACCAGACTATTTTAAACAGATATATTTGTGTCTGAACAATCAGGAGGCACTATTACTGCTTTTCCTTATGACAAAAAATGGCAAAAGCAGGATAACAGAGGTTTGAACAGTGGAACTCCAAAACAACACTTCTCTTTCTCTGGCCTACACCAGACTATTTTAAACAGAAATATTTGTGTCTGAACAATCAGGGAGACACTATTACTGTTTTTCTTTACAGAAAAAATGCCAAAAGCTGGATAGTAAAGATTTTTTACCATGGGACGGCAAAACCACAGTTATAATTTACTGGTGTATATCAGATTCTTTTAAACAGATATATTGGTGTCTGAACAATCAGGAGACACTATTACTGTTTTTCTTTATGGCTACGAATGGCAAAAGCAGGATAATACAGAGATTTGACCCGTGGAACAGCAAAACCACAGTTCTATTTCTCGGGCCTACACCAGACTATTTTCAACAGATATATTTGTGTCTGAACAATCAGGAGACATTATTACTGTTTTTCTTTACGGAAAAAAATGGCAAAAGCAGGATAATACTAAGATTTTTTTACTGTGGAACTGCAAAACCACAGTTATAATTTACTGGTGTATACCAGACTTTTTTTAAGATATATATTTGCGGCTGAACAGTAAGCGACACACTGAAACAGTTTTTTTTTTAGGTATAAATGGCCCAAAAGTGGATAATACAGTGGTTTGAACCATGGAACTGCAAAACCACACTTCTGTTTCTCTGGCCTACACCAGACTATTTTAAACAGATATATTTGTGTCTGAACAATCAGGAGACACTTTTCCAGTTCTTTTTTTACGGTAAAAAATGCCAAAAGCAGGATAATAGAGATTTTTTACCGTGGAACAGCACAACCATAGTTATAATTTACTGGTGTATACCAGACTTTTTTCAATATATATATTTGCGGCTGAACAGTGAGCGACACACTCAAACTGTTTTTTTTTTAGGTATAAATTGCCCAAAAGTGGATAATACAGAGGTTTGGCCCGTGGAACTGTAAAACCACACTTCTCTTTCTCTGTCCTACACAAGACTAATTTAAACAGATATATGTGTGTCTGAACAATCAGGAGACACTATTACTGCTTTTCTTTACGACAAAAAATGGCAAAAGCAGGATAACAGAGGTTTGAATAGTGGAACTGCAAAACCACACTTCTGTTTCTCTGGCCTACACCAGACTATTTTAAACAGAAATATTTGTGTCTGAACAATCAGGGAGACCCTATTACTGTTTTTCTTTACGGAAAAAATACCAAAAGCTGGATAATAAAGATTTTTTACCGTGGGACGGCAAAACTACAGTTAAAATTTACTGGTGTATACCAGAATCTTTTAAACAGATATATTGGTGTCAGAACAATCAGGAGACACTATTAATGTTTTTCTTTATGGAAAAAATACCAAAAGCTGGATAATAGAGATTTTTTACCATGAAACAGCAAAGCCATAGTTATAATTTACTGGTGTATACCAGACTCTTTTAAACAGATACAGTTATATGAAAAAGTTTGGGCACCCCTATTAATCTTAAGCTTAATGTTTTATAAAAATTGGTGTTTTTGCAACAGCTATTTCAGTTTGATATATGTAATAACTGTTGGGCACAGTAATGTTTCTGCCTTGAAATGAGGTTTATTGTACTAACAGAAAATGTGCAATCTGCATTCAAACAAAATTTGACAGGTGCATAAGTATGGGCACCTCACCAGAAAAGTGACATTAATATTTAGTAGATCCTCCTTTTGCAAAAATAACAGCCTCTAGTCGCTTCCTGTAGCTTTTAATGAGTTCCTAGATCCTGGATGAAGGTATGTTTGACCATTCCTCTTTACAAAACAATTCCAGTTCAGTTAAGTTTGATGGTCGCCGAGCATGGACAGCCCTCTTCAAATGATCCCACAGATGTTCAATGATATTCAGGTCTGGGGACTGGGATGGCCATTCCATAACATTGTAATCGCTCCTCTGCATGAATGCCTGAGTAGATTTGGAGCGGTGTTTTGGATCATTGTCTTGCTGAAAGATCCATCCCCTGCTTAACTTCAACTTAATCACTGATTCTTGAACATTATTGTCAAGAATCTGCTGATACTGAGTGGAATCCATGCGCCCCTCAACTTTAACAAGATTCCCGGTGCCGGCATTGGCCACACAGCCCCAAAGCATGATGGAACCTCCACCAAATTTTACTGTGGGTAGCAAGTGTTTTTCTTGGAATGCTGTGTTTTTTTGCCGCCATGCATAACGCCTTTTTGTATGACCAAACAACTCAATCTTGGTTTCATCAGTCCACAGGACCTTCTTCCAAAAAGAAATTGGCTTCTCCAAATGTGCTTTTGCATACCTCAGCCGACTCTGTTTGTGGCGTGCTTGCTGAAACGGCTTCTTTCGCATCACTCTCCCATACAGCTTCTCCTTGTGCAAAGTGCGTTGTATAGTTGACCGATGCACAGTGACACCATCTGCAGCAAGTTGATGCTGCAGCTCTCTGGAGGTGGTCTGAGGATTGTCCTTGACTGATCTCACCATTCTACTTCTCTGCCTTTCTGATGTTTTTCTTGGCCTGCCACTTCTGGCCTTAGCAAGAACTGTCCCTGTGTTCTTCCATTTCCTTACTATGTTCCTCACAGTGGAAACTGACAGGTTAAATCTCTGAGACAGCTTTTTGTATCCTTCCCCTGAACAACTATGTTGAATAATCTTTGTTTTCAGATCATTTGACAGTTGTTTTGAGGAGCCCATGATGCCACTCTTCAGAGGAGATTCAAACAGGAGAACAACTTGCAAGTGGCCACTTTAAGTAGCTTTTCTCATGATTGCATACACCTGGCAATGAAGTTCAAAGCTCAATGAGGTTACAAAAACAAAAAGAGTGCTTTAGTAAGTCAGTAAAAAATAGGTAGGAGTATTTAAAACAAGAAAATGATAAGGGTGCCCATACTTATGCACCTGTCAAATTTTGTTTGAATGCAGATTGCACATTTTCTGTTAGTACAATAAACCTCATTTCAAGGCAGAAACATTACTGTGTGCAACAGTTATTACATATATCAAACTGAAATAGCTGTTGCAAAAACACCAAATTTTATAAAATACTAAGCTTAAGATTAATAGGGGTGCCCAAACTTTTTCATATAACTGTATATTGGTGTCTGAACAAGCAGGAGACACTATTACTGTTTTTCTTTACGGCTAAAAATGGCAAAAGCAGGATAATACAGAGATTTTTTACTCTGGAACAGCAAAACCACAGTTAAAATTTACTGGTGTATACAAGACTTTTTTAAATATATATATTTGCGACTGAACAGTGAGCGAGACACTCAAACTGCTTTTTTTAAGGTAAAAATGGCCCAAAATTGGATAATACAGAGGTTTGAACCGTGGAACTGCAAAACCACACTTCTGTTTCTCTGGCCTACACCAGACTATTTTAAACAGATATATTTGTGTCTGAACAATCAGGGAGACACTATTACAGTTTTTTTTACGGCAAAAAATGCCAAAAGCAGGATAATAGAGAATTTTTACAGTGGAACAGCACAACCACAGTTATAATTTACTGGTGTATAACAAACTTTTTTCAATATATATATTTGCGGCTGAACTGTGAGCGACACACTCAAACTGTTTTTTTTTTTAGGTACAAATAACCCAAAAGAGGATAATACAGAGGTTTGAACCGTGGAACTGCAAAACCACACTTCTGTTTCTCTGGCCTACACCAGACTATTTTAAACAGATATATTTGTGGCTGAACAATCAGGGAGACACTATTGCTGTTTTTCTTTAAGGAAAAAATACCAAAAGCTGGGTAATAGAGATTTTTAAACGTGGAATGGCAAAACCACAGTTATCATTTACTGTTGTATACCAGACTATTTTAAACAGATATATTTGTGTCTGAACAATCAGGAGACACTATTACTGTTTTTCTTTACGGCAAACAATGCCAAAAGCAGGATAATACAGAGATTTGACCCGTGGAACGGCAAAACCACAGTTCTATTTCTCGGGCCTATACCAGACTATTTTCAACAGATATATTTGTGTCTGAACAATCAGGAGACACTATTACTGTTTTTCTTTACGGCAAAAGATGGCAAAAGCAGGATAATAGTAAGATTTTTTACTGTGGAACAGCAAAACCACAGTTATAATTTCCTGGTGTATATCAGACTCTTTTAAACAGATATATTGGTGTCTGAACAATCAGGAGATACTATTACTTTTTGTCTTTATGGAAAAAATAACAAAAGCTGGATAATAGAGATCTTTTACCGTGGAACGGCAAAACCACAGTTATAATTTACTGGTGTATACCAGACTTTTTTAAATATATATATTTGCGGCTGAACAGTGAGGGACACACTCAAACTGGTTTTTTTTAGGTAGAAATGGCCCAAAAGTGGATAATACAGAGGTTTGGACCATGGAACTGTAAAACCACACTTCTGTATCTCTGGCCTACACCAGACTATTTTAAACAGATATATTTGTGTCTGAACAATCAGGAGACACTATTACTGTTTTTCTTTATGGCAAAATATGGCAAAAGCAGGATAATATAGAGATTTGACCCGTGGAACTGCGAAACCACACTTCTATTTCTCGGGCCTACATCAGACTATTTTAAACAGATATATTTGTGTCTGAACAATCAGGAGACACTATTACTGTTTTTCTTTACGGAAAAAATACCAAAAGCTGGATAATAAAGATTTTTTACCGTGGGACGGCAAAACCACAGTTATCATTTACTGGTGTATATCAGATTCTTTTAAACAGATATATTGGTGTCTGAACAATCAGGAGACACTATTACTGTTTTTCTTTAAGGCTAAAAATGGCAAAAGCAGGATAATACAGAGATTTTTTACTCTGGAACAGCAAAGCCACCGTTAAAATTTACTAGTGTATACCAGACTTTTTTAAATATATATATTTGCGGCTGAACAGTGAGCAAGACACTCAAACTGCTTTTTTTTAAGGTAAAAATGGCCCAAAAGTGGATAACACAGAGGTTTGAACCGTAGAACTGCAAAACCACACTTCTATTTCTCTGGCCTACACCAGACTATTTTAAACAGATATATTTTTGTCTCAACAATCAGGGAGACACTATTACAGTTTTTTTTTACGGCAAAAAATGCCAAAAGCAGGATAATAGAGATTTTTTACCGTGGAACAGCACAACCACAGTAATAATTTACTGGTGTATAACAAACTTTTTTCAATATATATATTTGCGGCTTAACAGTGAGCGACACACTCAAACTGTTTTTTTTTTTAGGTACAAATAACCCAAAAGAGGATAATACAGAGGTTTGAACCGTGGAACTGTAAAACCACACTTCTATTTCTCGGGCCTACACCAGACTATTTTAAACAGATATATTGGTGTCTGAACAATCAGGAGAAACTATTACTGTTTTTCTTTACGGAAAAAATACCAAAAGCTGGATAATAAAGATTTTTTACCGTGGGACGGCAAAACCACAGTTATAATTTACTGGTGTATATCAGATTCTTTTAAACAGATATATTGGTGTCTGAACAATCAGGAGACACTATTACTGTTTTTCTTTACGGAAAAAATACCAAAAGCTGGATAATACAGAGATTTTTACGGTGGAACAGCAGAACCACAGTTATAATTTACTGGTGCATACCAGACTTTTTTAAACATATACAGTACAGAACAAAAGTTTGGACACAGCTTCTCATTTAAAGATTTTTCTGTATTTTCATGTCTATGAAAATTGTACATTCACACTGAAGGCATCAAAACTATGAATTAGCACATGTGGAATTATATACTTAACAAAAAATTGTGAAACAATTGAAAATATGTCTTATATTCTAGGTTCTTCAAAGTAGCCACCTTTTGCTTTGATGACTGCTTTGCACACTCTTGGCATTCTCTTGATGAGCTTCAAGAGGTAGTCACTGGAAATGGTCTTCCAACAATCTGGAAGGAGTTCCCAGAGATGCTTAGCACTTGTTGGCCCTTTTACCTTCATTCTGCGGTCCAGCTCACCCCAAACCATCTCGATTGGGTTCAGGTCTGGTGACTGTGGAGGCCAGGTCATGTGGCGTAGCACCCCATCACTCTCCTTCTTGGTCAAATAGCTCTTACACAGCTTGAAGGTGTGTTTGGGGTCATTGTCCTGATGAAAAATAAATGATGATCCAACTAAACGCAAACCGGATGGAATAGCATACCGCTGCAAGATGCTGTGGTAGCCATGCTGGTTCAGTATGACTTCAATTTTGAATAAATCCCCAACAGTGTCACCAGCAAAGCACCCCCACACCATCACACCATCACACCATCACACCTCCTCCTCCATGCTTTACGGTGGGAACCAGGCATGTAGAGTCCATCCGTTCACCTTTTCTGCATCGCACAAAGACACGGTGGTTGGAACCAAAGATCTCAAATTTGGACTCATCAGACCAAAGCACAGATTTCCACTGGTCTAATGTCCATTCCTTGTGTTCTTTAGCCCAAACAAATCTCTTCTGCTTGTTGAGTGTCCTTAGCAGTGGTTTCCTAGCAGCTATTTTACCATGAAGGCCTGCTGCACAAAGTCTCCTCTTAACAGTTGTTGTAGAGATGTGTCTGCTGCTAGAACTCTGTGTGGCATTGACCTGGTCTCTAATCTGAGCTGCTGTTAACCTGCCATTTCTGAGGCTGGTGACTCGGATAAACTTATACTCAGAAGCAGAGGTGACTCTTGGTCTTCCTTTCCTGGGGCGGTCGCCATGTGAGCCAGTTTCTTTGTAGCGCTTGATGGTTTTTGCAACTGCACTTGGGGACACTTTCAAAGTTTTCCCAATTTTTCGGACTGACTGACTTAATTTCTTAAAGTAATGATGGCCACTCGTTTTTCTTTACTTAGCTGCTTTTTTCTTGCCATAATACAAATTCTAACAGTCTATTCAGTAGGACTATCAGCTGTGTGTCCACCTGACGTCTACACAACACAACTGATGGTCCCAACCCCATTTATAAGGCAAGAAATCCCACTTATTAAACCTGACAGGGCACACCTGTGAAGTGAAGACCATTTCCGGTGACTAACTCTTGAAGCTCATCAAGAGAATGCCAAGAGTGTGCAAAGCAGTCATCAAAGCAAAAGGTGGCTACTTTGAAGAACCTAGAATATAAGACATATTTTCAATTGTTTCACACTTTTTTCTTAAGTATATAATTCCACATGTGTTAACTCATAGTTTTGATGCCTTCAGTGTGAATGTACAATTTTCATAGTCATGAAAATACAGAAAAATCTTTAAATGAGAAGGTGTGTCCAAACTTTTGTTCTGTACTGTATATTTGTGGCTGAACATTGAGCGACACACTCAAACTGTTTTTTTTTAGGTACAAATGGCCCAAAAGTGGATAATACAGAGGTTTTAATTTTGGAACTGCAAAACCACACTTCTGTTTCTCTGGCCTACACCAGACTAATTTAAACAGATATATTTGTGTCTGAACAATCAGGGAGACACTATTACAGTTTTTTTTTACCCCAAAAAAATGCCAAAAGCAGGATGATAGAGATTTTTTACCGTGGAACAGCACAACCACAGTTATCATTTACTGGTGTATACCAGACTCTTTTAAACAGATATATTGGTGTCTGAACAATCAGGAGACTCTATTACTGATTTTCTTTACAGCAAAAAATGCCAAAAGCAGGATAATACAGAGATTTGACCCGTGGAACGGCAAAACCACAGTTCTACTTCTCGGGCCTACACCAGACTATTTTCAACACATATATTTGTGTCTGAAAAATCAGGAGACACTATTACTGTTTTTCTTTATGGCAAAATACAGCAAAAGCAGGATAATAGAGATTTTTTACTGTGGAATAGCAAAACCACAGTTATAATTTACTGGTGTATACCAAACTTTTTTTTAAAAAAAAAGGCTGCACAGTGAGCAACACACTCAAACTGATTTTTTTTAGGTTCAAATGGCCCAAAAGTGGATAATACAGAGGTTTGAACCGAAGAACTGCAAAACCACACTTCTCTTACTCTGTCCTACACAAGACTATTTAAAACAGATATATTTGTGTCTGAACAATTAGGGAGACACTATTACTGTTTTTTTTTACGGCAAAAAATGCCAAAAGCACAATCATAGAGATTTTTTAGCATGGAATAGCACAACCACAGTTATAAATTACTGGTGTATACCAGACTTTTTTCAATATATATATTTGCGGCTTAACAATGAGCGACATACTCAAACTGTTTTTTTTTAGGTACAAATGGCCCAAAAGTGGATAATACACAGGTTTGAACCGTGGAACTGCAAAATCACACTTCTATTTCTCGGGCCTACACCAGACTATTTTAAACAGATATATTTGTGTCTGAACAATCAGGGAGACACTATTACTGTTTTTCTTTAAGGAAAAAATACCAAAAGCTGAATAATAGAGATTTTTTAACGTGGAATGGCAAAACCACAGTTATAATTTACTTTTGTATATCAGACTCTTTTAAACAGATATATTGGTGTCTGAACAATGAGGAGATACTATTACTTTTTTTCTTTATGGAAAAAATACCAAAAGCTGGATAATAGAGATTTTTTAACGTGGAACGTGAAAACCACAGTTATAATTTACTGGTGTATACCAGACTCTTTTAAACAGATATATTGGTGTCTGAACAATCAGGAGACACTATTACTGTTTTTCTTTACGGCTACAAATGGCAAAAGCAGGATAATACAGAGATTTTTTTACCGTGGAACAGCACAACCAAAGTTATAATTTACTGGCATATACCAGACTTTTTTCAATATATATATTTGCGGCTGAACAGTGAGCGACACACTCAAACTGTTTTTTTTAGGTAAAAATGGCCCAAAAGTGGATAATATAGAGGTTTGAACCATGGACCTGCAAAACCACACTTTTGTTTCTCTGTCCTACACCAGACTATTTTAAACAGATATATTTGTGTCTGAACTGTCACAGACACACTTTTTTTTTTTTATTTTGAAGGAGGGGGACACTAAAAGGTTAATAAGACGGGTATTTGTACGGTGTGAAGGAGGGAAAAAAAAAAGAGGATTTAGATGAGAAAAAAAGGATTTTTCCTGGCCGCTAGGAACTGGAGCTGAGTCCAGAAATTTCAGCAACAGGAGCACACAGGACTGTAATGCAATGTTTTCTGCTTTAACCTTTGCGTCTCCTATACAGCCTGCCTGCCTGCCTGCCTGACATTTGGGATGGATATTAGTCCTGAGAAGGACTGTTTGTTTGATTTGGCAGCCTTTACAGACCCTAAACTAACTATTTCGCAGTATAAATCTCTCCCTAGCTCAGCAGTGCTTTCCCTACACTGGCTAATCCAGAGCGACTGTGTCCAAGATGGCGGAGCCCGGTTTTAAATACTCGAGGTGACGCTGTGCAGCCAGCCAATCAATGTAATGCCCGCAACCAACATGGCTGCGGCATTACAGTGACTGGCTGGCAATCCCTGCATGATCATTGGCTCTGTAAAGGTGCCAAACATGCAGGGCGGAGACCCAAGCTCCCGCCCGAGTAACCTGGAAATGCTCGGTGCTCGCCGAACATCCCGAGGGGTGTGTTGCTCGGGCGAGTACTGAGCAGTGTCGAGCATATTCGCTCAACACTACTACTGTGACCTCCACGTCTCTTCCACGGGGCATTTATATTGTCTTTTTATTCCAGTGCGACCTCCACCACTCTTCCAAGGGGCAAGAAAACCGTCTTGTTAAGCTACTGTGACCTACACGTCTCTTCCACGCAGCATTGATACTGTCTTTTTATTCCACTGCGACCTCCTCCACTCTTGCAAGGGGCATTGATATTGTCTTTTTATTCCACTGGAACCTCCACCACTCTTCCAAGGGGCATTAAAACCATCTTGTTAAGCTACTGTGGACTCCACGTCTCTTCCACGGGGCATTGATATTGTCTTTTTATACCACTGTAACCTCCACCACTTTTCCAAGGGGCATTAAAACCATTTTGTTAAGCTACTGTGACCTCACTTCTCTTCTAAGGGGCATTAAAACCATCTTGTTAAGCGATTCTGAAATCCACAGCTCTTCCAGATTGCATTGAAACCGTCTTCTCAAGCTACTGTGACCTCCACGTCTCTTCCACGGGGCATTGATATTGTCCATTTTATCCACTGCAACTTCAACCACTCTTCCAAGGGGCAATAAAACCATCTTGTTAAGCTACTGTGACCTCCACATCTCTTCCACGGAGCATTGATATTGTATTTTAATTCCACTGCGACCTCCTCCACTCTTCCAGGGGGCATTGATATTGTCTTTTGATTCCACTGCGATCTCCACCACTCTTCCAAGGGGCATTAAAACCATCTTGTTAAACCACTTTGAACTACACAGCTCTTCCAAGGGGCATTAAAAGCGTCTTGTTAAGCTACTGTGACCTCCACGTCTCTTCCACGGGGCAGTGATATTGTCTTTTTATTCCACTGCAACCTCCATCACTCTTCCAAGGGGCATTAAAACTGTCTTGATAAGCTACTGTAACCTCCACGTCTCTTCCACGGGACATTGATATTGTCTTTTTATTCCATTGCGACCTTCACCACTTTTCCAAGGGACATTGATATTATCTTTTTATTCCACTGCGACCTCCACCACTCTTCCAAAGGGCACTGATATTGTCTTTTTATTCCACTGCAACCTCCACCATTCTTTCAAGGGGCACTAAAACCATATTATTAAGCTACTGTGACCTCGACGTCTCTTCCACAGGGCATTGATATTGTCTTTTTATTTCACTGTAACCACCACATCTCTTCCACTGGGCATTAAAACCGTCTTGTTAAGCTAATTTGACCTACACGTCTCTTCCAAGGGGCATTAAAACCATCTTGTTAAACCACTCTGAACTCCACAGCTCTCCCTCAGGGCAATAAAACCGTCTTGTTAAGCTACTGTGATCTCCACATCTTTTCCATGGGGCATTGATATTGTCTTTTTATTCTACTGTAACCTCCACCGCTCTTCCAAGGGGCATTAAAAGCCACTTGTTAAGCTACTTTGACCTCCATATCTCTTCCAAGGGGCATTAAAACCATCTTGTTAAAACACTCTGAACTCCACAGCTCTTCCAAGGGGCATTAAAACCGCCTTGTTAAGCTACTGTTATCTCCACGTCTCTTCCACGGGGTATTGATATTGTTTTTTATTCCACTGCAACCTCCACCACTCTTCCAAGGGGCATTGATATTGTCTTTTTTTTTCCACTGCGACCTCAACCACTCTTCCATGGGGCATTGATATTGTCTTTTTATTCCACTGCGACTTCCACCACTCTTCCAATGGGCATTAAAACAATCTTGTTTAGCTACTGTGACCTCCACGTCTCTTCCACAGGGCATTGATATTGTCTTTTTATTCCACTCTAACCTCCAACACTGTTCCAAGGTGCATTAAAACCATCTTCTTAAACAACTCTGAACTCCACTGCTCTTCCAAGGGCATTGAAACCGTCTTGTTAACCTATTGGGACCTCCTCGTCTTTTCTACTGGGCATTGATATTGTCTTATTATTCCACTGCGACCTCCACCACTATTCCAAGGGGCATTAAAGCCTTCTTGCTAAGCTACTGTGACCTCCATGTCTCTTCCAAGGGGCATTGATATTTTCTTTTTATTCCACTGCGACCTCCAACACTCTTACAAGGGGCATTAATATTGTCTTTTTATTCCACTGCGACCTCCACCACTCTTCCAAGGGGCATCAAAACCGTCTGGTTTAGCTACTGTGTCCTCCATGTCTCTTTCACGGGGCATTGATATTGTCTGTTTGTTCAACTGTAACCTACACCACTCTTCCAAGGGGCATTAAAACAATCTTGTAAAGCTACTGTGACCTCCTCGTCTCTTCCAAGAGGCATTAAAACTGTCTTGTTAAACCACTCTGAACTCCACAGCTCTTCAAAGGGGCATTAAATCCATCTTGTTAAGCTACTGTGACCTCCACGTCTCTTTCGCGGGGCATTGAAATTGTCTTTTTGTTTCACTGCAACCTCCACTATTCTTACAAGGGGCATTAAAACTGTCTTCTTAAGCTTCTGGGACCTGCACGTCTCTTCAGCGGGGCATTGATATTGTCTTTTTATTTCACTGCGACCTCCACCTCTCTTCCAAGGACATTGATATTGTCTATTTATTCCACTGCGGCCTCCACCACTCTTTCAAGGGGAATTAAAACCATCTTGTAAAGCTACAGTGACCTCCACGTCTCTTCCACGGGGCATTGATATTGTCTCTTTAATCCTCTGTAGACTCCACCACTATTCCAAGGGGCATTAAAACCATTTGGATAAGCTACAGTGACCTCCATGTTTCTTCTAAGGGGCATTAAAACCGTCTTGTTAAGCTACTGTGACCTCCATGTCTCTTCCACGGGGCATTGATATAGTTTTTTTATTCCACTGCGACTTCCACCACTCTTCCAAGGGGCATTAAACCATATTGTTAAGTAACTGTGGCCTCCTCGTCTCTTCCACGGGGCATTGATATTGTTCTTTGATTCCACTTCGACCTCCACCACTCTTCCAAGGGGCAATAAAGCCGTCTTTTTAAGCTACTGTGACCTTCACGTCTCTTCCACGGGTCATTGATATTGTCCTGTTATTCCACGGGAAACTCCACCACTCTTTCAAAGGGCATTAAAACTGTCTTGTTAAGCTACTGTGAGCTCCACGTCTCTTCCAAGGGGCATTAAAACCATCCTGTTAAGCTACTGTGATCTCCAAGTCTCTTCCACGGGGCATTGATATTGTCTTTTTGTTCCACTGCGACCTGCACTACTCTTCCAAAGTGCAATAAAACGTCTTGTTAGGCTACTGTGACCTACACGTCTCTTCGATGGGGAAATTGATATTGTATTTTTATTCCACTACGACCTCCACCACTCTACCACGGGGCATTAAAACAGTCTTGTTAAGCTACTGTGACCTCCACATCTCTTCAAGGGGCATTGTTATTGTCCTTTTATTCCACTGCGACCTCCACCACTATGCCAAGGGGCATATATATTGTTTTTTTATTCCACTGCGACCTCCACCACTCTTCCAAGTGGCAATAAGACCGTCTTGTTAAGCTACTGTGACCTCCACATCTCTTTCACGGGCCATTGATATTGTTTTTTTATTCCACTGCGACCTCCACCACTATTCCAAGGGGTATTAAACCGTGTTGTTAAGCTACTGTGACCTCCAAGTCTCTTCCAGGGGCATTGTTATTGTATTTTTATTCCACTGCGACGTCCCCCACTATGCCAAGCGGCACAGATATTGTTTTTTGATTCCACTGCGACCTCCACCACTCTTCCAAGTGGCATTACGACCGTCTTGTTAAGCTGCTGTGACCTCCACATCTCTTTCACGGGCCATTGATATTGTTTTTTTATTCCACTGCGACCTCCACCACTAATCCAAGGGGCATAAAAACTGTCTTGTTAACCTACTGTGACCTCCACGTCTTATCCACAGGGCATTGATGTTGTCTTTTTATTGCACTGCGACTTCCACCACTCTTCCAAGGGGCATTGATATTGTAATTTTATTCCACTGCAACCTCCACCACTCTTCCAAGGGGCATTGATATTGTCTTTTTATTCCATTGCAAGCTGAACCACTCCTCCAAGGGGCACTAAAACCATCTTGTTAAGCTACTGTGACCTCCACGTCACTTCCACGGGGCATTAATATTGTCTTTTTATTCCACTGTAACCTCCACCACTCTTCGAAGGAGCATTAAAACCGTCTTACTAAGCTACCGTCACCTCCACGTCTCTTCTAAGGATCATTAAAACCATCTTGTTAAACCACTCTGAACTCCACAGCTCTTCCAATATGGCATTGATATTGTCTTTTTATTCCACAGCGACCTCCACCATTCTTCCAAGGGGCATTAAAACTATATTGTTAAGCTACTGTGACCTCCATGTCTCTTCCACGGGGCATTGATAGTCTTTTTATTCCACTGCGACCTCCACCACTCTTCCAAGGGGCATTAAAACTATATTGTTAAGCTACTGTGACCTCCACATCTATTCCACAGGTCATTGATATTGTCTTTTTATTCCTCTGTAACCTCCAACAGTCTTCCAAGTGGCATTAAAACCATATTGTTAAGCTACTGTGACCTCCACGTCTCTTCCAAGTGGCATTAAAACTGTCTTGTTAAGCTACTGTGACCTCCAATTGTCTTCCACGGGGCATTGATATGGTTCTTTTATTCCACTGCGACTTCCACCACTCTTCCAAGGGACATTAAACCGTTTTGTTAAGCTACTATGGCCTCCAGGTCTCTTCCACAGGGCATTGATATTGTCTTTTTATTCCACAGCGACCTTCACCTCTCTTCCAGGGGCAATAAAAACGTCTTGTTAAGCTAATGTGACCTCCAAGTGTCTTCCACAGGGCAATGATATTGTCTATTTATTCCACTGCGACCTTCACCACTCTTCCAAGGGGCATTGATATTGTCTTTTTATTCCACTGCGACCTCCAGCACTCTTCCAAATAGCAATAAAACCCTCTTGTTAAGCTACTGTAATTTCCATTTCTGTTCCACGGGGCATTGATATTGTCTTTTTATTCCACTGCAACCTCCATCACTCTTCCAAGGGGCATTAAAACTGTCTTGATAAGCTAATGTGACCTCCACGTCTCTTCCATGGGACATTGATATTGTCTTTTTATTCCACTGCGACCTCCACCACTTTTCCAAGGGACATTGATATTATCTTTTTATTCCACTGCGACCTCCACCACTCTTCCAAAGGGCACTGATATTGTCTTTTTATTCCACTGCAACCTCCACCATTCATTCAAGGGGCAGTAAAACCATATTATTAAGCTACTGTGACCTCGACGTCTCTTCCACAGGGCATTGATATTGTCTTTTTATTCCACTTTAACCACCACCTCTCTTCCACTGGGCATTAAAACAGTCTTGTTAAGCTAATGTGACCTACACGTCTCTTCCAAGGGGCATTAAAACCATCTTGTTAAACCACTCTGAACTCCACAGCTCTCCCATGGGGCAATAAAACCGTCTTGTTAAACTACTGTTACCTCCACGTCTCTACCACGGGGCATTGATATTGTCTTTTTTTTCCACTGCGACCTCCATCACTCTTACAAGGGCCATTAAAAACGTCTTGGTAAGCTACTGTGACCTCCAAATCTCTTCCACGGGGCATTGATATTGTCTTTTTATTCCACTGCGACCTCCACCACTCTTTCATGGGGCATTGATATTGTCTTTTTATTCCTCTGCGACCTCCACCACTCTTCCAAGGGGCATTAAAAATATGTTGTTAAGCTACTGTGATCTCCACATCTTTTCCATGGGGCATTGATATTGTCTTTTTATTCCACTGTAACCTCCACCACTCTTCCAAGGGGCATTAAAACCATCTTGTTAAGCTACTTTGACCTCCATGTCTCTTCCAAGGGTCATTAAAACCATCTTGTTAAAACACTCTGAACTCCACAGCTCTTACAAGGGGCAATAAAACCCTCTTGTTAAGCTACAGTGATCTCCACGTCTCTTCCACGGGGTATTGATATTGTTTTTTAACCCACTGCAACCTCCACCACTCTTCCAAGGGGCATTGATATTGTCTTTTTTTTTCCACTGCGACCTCAACCACTCTTCCATGGGGCATTGATATTGTCTTTTTATTCCACTGCGACCTCCACCACTGTTCCAAGGGGCATTAAAACCATTTTCTTAAACAACTCTAAACTCGACAGCTCTTCCAAGGGTATTGAAACCTTCTTGTTAACCTACCGGGACCTCCTAGTCTCTTCTACTGGGCATTGATATTGTCTTATTATTCCACTGCGACCTCCACCACTATTCCAAGGGGCATTAAAGCCTTCTTGCTAAGCTACTGTGACCTCCACGTCTCTTCCAAGCGGCATTGATATTTTCTTTTTATTCCACTGCGACCTCCACCACTCTTCCAAGGGGCATTGATATTGTCTTTTTATTCCACTGCGACCTCCACCACTCTTCCAAGGGGCATCAAAACAGTCTGGTTTAGCTCCTGTGTCCTCCATGTCTCTTTCACGGGGCATTGATATAGTCTGTTTATTCCACTGTAACATACACCTCTCTTCCAAGGGGCATTAAAACCATCTTGTTAAGTACTGTGTCCTCCACTTCTCTTCCAAGGGGCATTAAAACTGTCTTGTTAAACCACTCTGAATTCCACAGCTCTTCCAAGGGGCATTAAAACCATCTTGCAAAGCTACTGTGACCTCCACGTCTCTTCCTAGAGGCATGAAAACCGTCTTGTTAAACCACTCTGAACTCCACAGCTCTTCCAAGGGGCATTAAACCGTCTTGTTAAGCTACTGTGACCTCTAAGTCTTTAAAACGGGTCACTGATATTGTCTTTTTGTTCCACTGCGACCTCCACCACTCTTCCAAGGGGCATTAAATCCATCTTGCTAAGCTACTGTGACCTCAATGTCTCTTTCGCGGGGCATTGGTATTATCTTTTTGTGTCACTGCAACCTCCACTACTCTTACAAGGGGCATTAAAACTGTCTTGTTAAGCTTCTGGGACCTGCACGTCTCTTCTTTGGGGCATTGATATTGTCTTTTTATTCCACTGCGACCTCCACCTCTCTTCCAAGGGCATTGATATTGTCTTTTTATTCCACTGCAACCTCCACCACTCTTTCAAGGGGCATTAAAACCGTTTGGATAAGCTACAGTGACCTCCATGTTTCTTCTAAGGGGCATTAAAACCGTCTTGTTAAGCTACTGTGACCTCCATGTCTCTTCTTCCACGGGGCATTGATATAGTTTTTTTTTTCCACTGTGACTTCCACCACTCTTCCAAGGGGCATTAAACCATCTTGTTAAGTTACTGTGGCCTCCTCGTCTCTTCCATGGGGCATTGATATTGTTCTTTTATTCCACTGCGACCTCCACCACTCTTCCACGGGGCAATAAAGCCGTCTTTTAAAGCCACCTTCACATTTCTTCCACGGGTTATTGATATTGTCCTGTTATTCCAAGGGAAACTCCACCCCTTTTCCAAAGGGCATTAAAACTGTCTTGTTAAGCTACTGTGACCTCCACGTCTCTTCCAAGGGTCATGAAAACCGTCTCGTTAAACCACTCTGAACTCCACAGCTTTTCTAAGGGGCATTTAAACCATCTTGTTAAGCTACTGTGATCTCCAAGTCTCTTCCACGGGGCATTAATATTGTCTTTTTATTCCACTGCGAGCTGCACTACTCTTCCAAAGTGCAATAAAACATCTTGTTAGGCTACTGTGACCTACACGTCTCTTCGACAGGGGAAATTTATATTGTCTTTTTATTCCACTACGACCTCCACCACTCTACCAAGGGGCATTAAAACCGTCTTGTTAAGCTACTGTGACCTCCACGTCTCTTCAAGGGGCATTGTTATTGTCCTTTTATTCCACTGCGAGCTCCACCACTATGCCAAGGGGCATATATATTGTTTTTTTATTCCACTGCGACCTCCACCACTCTTCCAAGTGTCATTAAGACCGTCTTGTTAAGCTACTGTGACCTCCACATCTCTTTCATGGGCCATTGATATTGTCTTTTTATTCCACTGCGACCTCCACCACTATTCCAAGGGGCATTAAAACCATCTTGTTAAGCTACTGTGACCTCCAAGTCTCTTCCAGGGGCATTGTTATTGTCTTTTTATTCCACTGCGACCTCCACCACTATGCCAAGGGGCAAAGATATTGTTTTTTGATTCCACTGCGACCTCCACCACTCTTCCAAGTGGCATTAAGACCGTCTTATTAAGCTACTGTGACCTCCACATCTCTTTCACGGGCCATTGATATTGTTTTTTTATTCCACTGCGACCTCCACCACTATTCCAAGGGGCATAAAAACTGTCTTGTTAAGCTACTCTGAACTCCACGTCTTATCCACAGGACATTGATATTGTCTTTTTATTGCACTGTGACCTACACCACTCTTCCAAGGGGCATTGATATTGTAATTTTATTCCACTGCGACCTCCACCACTCTTCCAAGGGGCATTGATATTGTCTTTTTATTCCACTGTGACCTGAACCACTCTTCCAAGGGGCACTAAAACCATCTTGTTAAGCTACTGTGATCTCCACGTCACTTCCACGGGGCATTAATATTGTCTTTTTATTCCACTCTAACCTCCACCACTCTTCGAAGGAGCATTAAAACCGTCTTATTAAGCTACCGTGACCTCCACATCTCTTCCAAGGGTCATTAAAACCATCTTGTTAAACCACTCTGAACTCCACAGCTCTTCCAATGGGCATTGATATTGTCTTTTTATTCCACTGCGACCTCCACCAGTCTTCCAAGTGGCATTAAAACCATATTGTTAAGCTACTGTGACCTCCACGTCACTTCCAAGGGGCATTAAAACTGTCTTGCTAAGCTACTGTGACCAATTGTCTTCCACGGCGCATTGATATGGCTTTTTTATTCCACTGTGACTTCCACCACTCTTCCAAGGGACATTAAACCATCTTGTTAAGCTACTGTGGCATCCAGGTCTCTTCCACAGGGCATTGATATTGTCTTTTTATTCCACAGCGACCTCCACCTCTCTTCCAGGGGCAATAAAAATGTCTTGTTAAGCTACTTTGACCTCCAAGTGTCTTCGAAGGGGCATTCATATTGTCGTTTTATTCCACTGCGACCTCCATCATTCTTCCAAGGCGCATTGATATAGTCTTTTTATTCCACTGTCATCTCCACCACTCTTCCAAGGGGCATTGATATTGTCTTTATATTCCACTGCGACCTCCAGCACTCTTCCAAGGGGCATTAAAACCGTCTTGTTAAGATACTGTGATTTCCATTTCTGTTCCACGGAGCATTGATATTGTCTTTTTATTCCACAGCGACCTCCACCACACTTGCAAGGGACATTGACATTGTCTTTTTATTCCACTGCGACCTCCACCAATCTTCCAAGGGGCATTAAAACCATCTTCTTAAGCTACTGTGACCTCCACGTTTCTTCCTCGGGACATTGATATTGTCTTTTTATACCGCTGTAACCTCCAGCACTCTTCCAAGGGGCACTAAAACCGTCTTGTTAAGCTACTGTGACCTCCACGTCTCTTCAACGGGGCATTGATATTGTCTTTTTATTCCACTGTAACCTACACCACTCTTCCACGGGGCATTAAAACCGTCTTGTTAAGCTGCTGTGACCTCCACGTTTCTTCCAAGGAGCATTAAAGCCATCTTGTTAAAACACTCTGAACTCCACAGCTCTTCCAAGGGGCATTAAAGCCGTCTTTTTATGCTACTGTTACCTCCAAGTCTCTTTCACGGGGCATTGATATTGTCTTTTTATTCTACTGCGACCTCCACTACTCTTCCAAGGGCATTGATACTGTCTTTTTAATCCACTGTGACCTGCACCACTCTTCCAAGGGGCAGTAAACTGTCTAGTTGAGCTACTATGACCTCCACGTCTCTTCCAAGGGGCATTAAAACCGTCTTATTAAACCACTCTGAACTCCACAGCTCTTCCAATAGGCATTAAAACCATCTTGTTAAGCTGCTGTTACCTCCAAGTCTCTTCCACGGAGCATTGATATTGTCTTTTTATTCTACTGCGACCTCCACCACTCTTCCAAGGGGCATTAAAAACGTCTTGTTAAGCTACTGTGACTTCCACATCTCTTCCACGGGGCATTGATATTGTCTTTTTATTCCACTGTGACCTCCACCACTCTTCTAAGGGGCATTATAACCATCTTGTCAAGCTACTGTGACCTTCACGTCTTTTCCAAGTGACAATTAAACCGTAATGTTAAACCACTGTGAACTGCAAAGCTCTTCCAAGGGGCATTAAAACCGTCTTGTTAAGCTACTTTGTCCTCTATATCTCATCGAAAGGACATTAAAACCGTCTTGTTAAACCACTCTGAACTCCACAGCTCTTCCAAGGGGCATTAAAACCGTCTTTTTAAGCTACTGTTACCTCCAAGTCTCTTTCACGGGGCATTGATATTGTCTTTTTATTCTACTGTGACCTCCACCACTCTTCCAAGGGCATTAATACTGTCTTTTTAATCCACTGTGACCTGCACCACTATTCCAAGGGGCAGTAAACTGTCTAGTTGAGCTACTATGACCTCCACGTCTCTTCCAAGGAGCATTAAAACCGTCTTGTTAAACCACTATGAACTCCAAAGTTCTTCCAAGGAGCATTAAAACTGTCTTGTAAAGCTACAGTGACCTCCACCTCTCTTCCAAGGGGCATTGATATTGTATTTTTATTCCACTGCAACCTCCACCACTCTTCCAAGGGCCATTAAAAACGTCTTGTTAAGCTGCAGTGAACTCCATGTCTCATCCAAGGGGAATTAAAACCGTCTTGTTAAACCACTCTGCACTCCACAGCTCTATCAAGGGGCATTAAAACAGTCTAGTTAAGCTACTGTGACCTCCACTTCTCTTTCAAGGGGCATTGATATTGTCTTTTTATTCCACTGCGACCTTCACCACTCTTCCAAAGGGCATTAAAACCGTCTTTTTAAGCTACTGTGAACTCCACGTCTCTTCCATGGGGCATTGATATTTTCTTCTTATTCCACTGTAACCTTCACCATTCTTCCAAGGGGCATTAAAAACGTCTTGTTAAGCTACTGTGACCTACACTTCTCTTCCAAGGGGCATTAAAACCATCTTGATAAACTACTCTGAACTCCATAGCTCTTCCAAGGGGCATTAAAACCATCTTGTTAAGCTACTGTGACCTCCACGTCTCTTCCACTGGTCATTGATATTGTCTTTTTATTCCACTGCGAACTCCTCTCTTCCAAGGGGCATTAAAACCGTCTTGTTAAGCTACTGTGACCTCCACGTATTTTCCATGGGGGATTGATAATGTTTTATTCCACTGCGACCTCCACCACTCTTCCAAGGGGCAATAAAACAAACTTGTTAAGCTACTGTGACCTCCACGTCTCTTCCACCTGCTATTGATATTGTCTGTTTTTTCCAAAGCGACCTCCACCACTCTCCCAAGGGTCACTAAAACCGTTTTGTTAAGCTACTGTGACCCCCACGTCTATTCCACCGGGCATTGAAATTGCCTTTTTATTCCACTGCGACCTCCACCAGTCTATCAAGGGGCATTGATATTGTCTTTTTATTCCACTGCGACCTCCACCACTCTTCGAAGGGGCATTAAAACCGTCTTGTTAAGCTACTGTAATCTCCAAGCCTCTTCCATGGGGCATTGATATTGTATTTTTATTCCACTGTAACCTCCACCAATCTTCCAAGGGGCATTAAAACCGTTTTTTTAAGCCACTTTGACCTTAACGCCTCTTCCAAGGGGCATTAATCCCGTCTTGTTAAACCACTCTGAACTCCACAGCTCTTCCAAGGGGCATTAAAACCGTCTTCTTAAGCAACTGTGACCTCCACGTCTATTCCACGGGGAATTGGTATCGTCTTTTTATTTCATTGTGATCTCCACCACTCTCCCAAGGGGCATTAAAACCGTCTAGTAAAGCTGCTGTGACCTCCACGTCTCTTCCACGGGGCATTGATATTGTCTTTTTATTCCACTGCGACCTCCACCACTCTTCCAAGGGACATTGATGTAGTCTATTTATTCCACTGCAACCTCCACCACTCTTCTAAGGGGCATGAAAACCGTCTTGATAAGCAACTGCGACCTCCACCACTCTTCCAAGGGGCATTGATATTTTCTTTTTATTCCACTGTAACCTACACCACTCTTCTAAGGGGCATGAAAAGCGGCTTCATAAGCTACTGTGACCTCCACATCTCTTCCACGAGGCATTAAAACCATCTTGTTAAACCACTCTGAACTCCACAGCTCTTCCAAGGGGCATTAAAACTGTCTTGTTAACCTACTGTGACCTCCACCTCTCTTTCAAGGGGCATTAAAACCGTCTTGTTAAGCAACTGCGACCTCCACCACTCTACCACGGGGCATTGATATTGTTTTTTTATTCCACTGCGACCTCCAGCACTCTTCCAAGGGGCATTAAAACCATCATGTTAAGCTACTGTGACCTCCACGTATATTCCACGGAGCATTGATATTGTCTATTTTTTCCACTGCGACCTCCACCACTCTTCCAAGGGGCACTAAAACCGTCTTAAGCTACTGTGATCCCCACGTCACTTCCACAGGGCATTGATATTGTCTTTTTATTCCACTGTAACCTCCACCACTCTTCCAAAGGGGATTAAAACTGTCTTTTTGAGCTACTGTGACCACCACGTCTCTTCCACGGGACATTGATGTTGCCTTTTTATTCCACTGCGACCTCCACCAGTCTTCCAAGGGGCATTGATATTGTCTTTTTATTCCACTGCGACCTCCACCACTCTTCCAAGGGGCATTAAAACCGTCTTGTTTAGCTACTGTGACCTCCACGTCTCTTCCACGGGGCACTGATATTGTCTTTTTACTCCACTGTAATCTCCACCAATCTTCCAAGGGTCATTAAAGCCGTTTTGTTAAGCCAATGTGACCTTCACGCCTCTTCCAAGGGGCATTAATCCCGTCTTGTTAAACCACTCTGAACTCCTCAGCTTTTCCAAGGGGCATTAAAACCGTCTTGTGCAGCTACTATGACCTCCATTCCTTTTCCACGGGGCATTTTTATTGTCTTTTTATTCCACTGCGACCTCCACCAGTCTTCCAAGTGGCATTGATATTGTCTTTTTATTCCACTGCGACCTCCACCACTCTTCCAAGGGGCATTAAAACTGTCTTGTTAAGCTAATTTGACCTCCATGTCTCTTCCACGTGCATTTGAACCGTCTTGTTAAACCACTCTGTACTCCACAGCTCTTCCAAAGGGCATTAAAACAGTCTTGTTAAGCTACTGTGACCCCCACGTCTCTTCCAAGGGGCAATAAAACCGTTTTATTAAACCACTCTTCATTCCACAGCTCTTCCAAGGGGCATTAAAATTATCTTGTTAAGCTCCTGAAACCTCCACATCTCTTCCACGGGGCATTGATAATGTCTTATTATGCCACTGCGACCTCAATCACTCTTCCAAGGGGAAATAAGAGTCTTGTTAAGCTATTGTGACCACCACGTCTCTTCCACGGGTCATTGATATTGTCTTTTTATTCCACTGCAAACTCCACTATTCTTCCAAGGGGCATTGATATTGTCATTTTATTCCTCTGCGACCTCCACCACTTTTTCAAGGTTCATTAAAACTGTCTTGTTAAGCTACTGTGACCTCCACTTCTCATCCAGGGGGCATTAAGATCGTCTTGTTAAACCACTTTGCACTCCACACCTCTTCCAAGGGGCATTGAAGCAGTCTTGTTAAGCTACTGTGACCTTCACATATCATCCAAGGGCCATCAAAACAGACTTGTTAGACTACTCTGAACTTCACATCTCTTCCAAGGGGCATTAAATCCCTCTTGTTAAGCTTCTGTGAACTCCACGTTTCTTCCAAGGGGCATTAATATTGTCTTTTTATTGCACTGCGACCTCCACCACTCTTCCAAGGGGCATTAAAACCATCTTATTAAGCTACTGTGACCTCCACGTCTCTATCACGGGGCATTGATATTGTCTTTTTATTCCCTTGTAACCTCCACCACTCAACCAAGGGGCATTAAAACCGTCTTGTTAAGCTACTGTGACCTCGACGTCTCTCCCAAGGGGCATTGATAATGTCTTTTTATTCCACTGCGACCTCCACCACTCATCCATAGGGCATTAGAAGTGTCTTGTTAAGCTACTGTGACCTCCAGGTCTCTTCCACGGGGCATTGATATTGTCTTTTTTATATCACAGCAACCTCCACCACTCTTCCAAGGGTCATTAAAACCGTCTTGTAAAGCTACTGTGACCTTCACGTCTTCTCCCCGGGGCATTGATATTGTCTTTTTATTCCACTGCGTCCTCCACCACTCTTCCATGGGGCATTGATATTGTCTTTATATTCCACTGCGACCTCCACCACTCTTCCACGGGGCATTGGTATTGTCTTTTTATTCCACAGCTACCTCCAACACTCTTCCAAGGGGCATTAAAACCGACTTGTTAAGCTACTTTGACCTCCACGTATCTTCAACGGGGAAATTATATCATCTCTTTATTCCACTGCGACCTCCACCACTCTTCCAATGTTCATTGATATTGTCTTTTTATTCCACTCCGACCTTTACCACTCTTTCAATGGGCATTAAAACCGTCTTGTTAAGCTACTGTGACCTCCACTTCTCTCCCACGGGGCATTGATACGGTCCTTTTCTTCCACTGCAACCTTCATCACTCTTCCAAGGGGCATTAATATTGTCTTTTTATTCCACTGCGACCTCCACCACTCTTCCAAGGGGCACTAAAACCGTCTTGTTAAGCTACTGTGATCCCCACATCACTTGCAAAGGATATTGATATTGTCTTTTTATTCCACTGTAACCTCCACCACTCTTCCAAAGGGGATTAAAACTGTCTTGTAGAGCTACTGTGACCAACACGTCTCTTCCACGGGACATTGATGTAGCCTTTTTTTTCCACTGCGACCTCCACCAGTCTTCCAAGGGGCATTGATATTGTCTTTTTATTCCACTGCGACCTCCACCACTCTTCCAAGGGGCATTAAAACAGTCTTGTTTAGCTACTGTGACCTCCACGTCTCTTCCACGGGGCATTGATATTTTCTTTTTATTCCACTGTAACCTACACCACTCTTCTAAGGGGCATGAAAACCGGCTTCATAAGCTACTGTGACCTCCACATCTCTTCCACGAGGCATTAAAACCATCTTGTTAAACCACTCTGAACTCCACAGCTCTTCCAAGGGGCATTAAAACCGTCTTGTTAACCTACTGTGACCTCCACCTCTCTTTCAAGGGGCATTAAAACCGTCTTGTTAAGCAACTGCGACCTCCACCACTCTACCACGGGGCATTGATATTGTTTTTTTATTCCACTGCGACCTCCAGCACTCTTCCAAGGGGCATTAAAACCATCTTGTTAAGCTACTGTGACCTCCACGTATATTCCACGGAGCATTGATATTGTCTATTTTTTCCACTGCGACCTCCACCACTCTTCCAAGGGGCACTAAAACCATCTTGTTAAGCTACTGTGATCCCCACGTCACTTCCACAGGGCATTGATATTGTCTTTTTATTCCACTGTAACCTCCACCACTCTTCTAAAGGGGATTAAAACTGTCTTTTTGAGCTACTGTGACCACCACGTCTCTTCCACGGGACATTGATGTTGCCTTTTTATTCCACTGCGACCTCCACCAGTCTTCCAAGGGGCATTGATATTGTCTTTTTATTCCACTGCGACCTCCACCACTCTTCCAAGGGGCATTAAAACCATCTTGTTTAGCTACTGTGACCTCCACGTCTCTTCCACGGGGCACTGATATTGTCTTTTTATTCCACTGTAACCTCCACCAATCTTCCAACGGTCATTAAAGCCGTTTTGTTAAGCCAATGTGACCTTCACGCCTCTTCCAAGGGGCATTAATCCCGTCTTGTTAAACCACTCTGAACTCCACAGCTTTTCCAAGGGGCATTAAAACCGTCTTGTGCAGCTACTATGACCTCCATTCCTTTTCCACGGGGCATTTTTATTGTCTTTTTATTCCACTACGACCTCCACCAGTCTTCCAAGTGGCATTGATATTGTCTTTTTATTCCACTGCGACCTCCACCACTCTTCCAAGGGGCATTAAAACTGTCTTGTTAATCTAATTTGACCTCCACGTCTTTTCCACGTGCATTTGAACCGTCTTGTTAAACCACTCTGTACTCCACAGCTCTTCCAAAGGGCATTAAAACAGTCTTGTTAAGCTACTGTGACCCATACGTCTCTTCCAAGGGGCAATAAAACCGTTTTATTAAACCACTCTTCATTCCACAGCTCTTCCAAGGGGCATTAAAACCATCTTGTTAAGCTACTGTGACCTCCACGTATATTCCACGGAGCATTGATATTGTCTATTTTTTCCACTGCGACCTCCACCACTCTTCCAAGGGGCACTAAAACCATCTTGTTAAGCTACTGTGATCCCCACGTCACTTCCACAGGGCATTGATATTGTCTTTTTATTCCACTGTAACCTCCACCACTCTTCTAAAGGGGATTAAAACTGTCTTTTTGAGCTACTGTGACCACCACGTCTCTTCCACGGGACATTGATGTTGCCTTTTTATTCCACTGCGACCTCCACCAGTCTTCCAAGGGGCATTGATATTGTCTTTTTATTCCACTGCGACCTCCACCACTCTTCCAAGGGGCATTAAAACCGTCTTGTTTAGCTACTGTGACCTCCACGTCTCTTCCACGGGGCACTGATATTGTCTTTTTATTCCACTGTAACCTCCACCAATCTTCCAAGGGTCATTAAAGCCGTTTTGTTAAGCCAATGTGACCTTCACGCTTCTTCCAAGGGGCATTAATCCCGTCTTGTTAAACCACTCTGAACTCCACAGCTTTTCCAAGGGGCATTAAAACCGTCTTGTGCAGCTACTATGACCTCCATTCCTTTTCCCGGGTTATTTTTATTGTCTTTTTATTCCACTGCGACCTCCACCAGTCTTCCAAGTGGCATTGATATTGTCTTTTTATTCCACTGCGACCTCCACCACTCTTCCAAGGGGCATTAAAACTGTCTTGTTAAGCTAATTTGACTTCCACGTCTCTTCCACGTGCATTTGAACCGTCTTGTTAAACCACTCTGTACTCCACAGCTCTTCCAAAGGGCATTAAAACAGTCTTGTTAAGCTACTGTGACCCCCACGTCTCTTCCAAGGGGCAATAAAACCGTTTTATTAAACCACTCTTCATTCCACAGCTCTTCCAAGGGGCATTAAAACCGTCTTGTTAAGCTCCTGAGACCTCCACATCTCTTCCACGGGGCATTGATAATGTCTTATTATGCCACTGCGACCTCAACCACTCTTACAAGGGGAAATAAGAGTCTTGTTAAGCTATTGTGACCACCACGTCTCTTCCACGGGTCATTGATATTGTCTTTTTATTCCACTGCGAACTTCACTATTCTTCCAAGGGGCATTGATATTGTCTTTTTATTCCTCTGCGACCTCCACCACTCTTCCAAGGGGCATTAAAAACGTCTTGTTTAGCTAATGTGAATTCCAAGTCTCTACCACGGGGCATTGATATTGTCTTTTTATTCCACTGTAACCTCCACCACTTTTTCAAGGTTCATTAAAACTGTCTTGTTAAGCTACTGTGACCTCCACTTCTCATCCAGGGGGCATTAAGACCGTCTTGTTAAACCACTTTGCACTCCACACCTCTTCCAAGGGGCATTGAAGCAGTCTTGTTAAGCTACTGTGACCTTCACATATCATCCAAGGGCCATCAAAACAGACTTGTTAGACTACTCTGAACTCCACACCTCTTCCAAGGGGCATTAAATCCCTCTTGTTAAGCTTCTGTGAACTCCACGTTTCTTCCAAGGGGCATTAATATTGTCTTTTTATTGCACTGCGACCTCCACCACTCTTCCAAGGGGCATTAAAACCATCTTATTAAGCTACTGTGACCTCCACGTCTCTATCACGGGGCATTGATATTGTCTTTTTATTCCCTTGTAACCTCCACCACTCAACCAAGGGGCATTAAAACCATCTTGTTAAGCTACTGTGACCTCGACGTCTCTCCCAAGGGGCATTGATAATGTCTTTTTATTCCACTGCGACCTCCAGGACTCATCCATGGGGCATTAGAAGTGTCTTGTTAAGCTACTGTGACCTCCACGTCTCTTCCACGGGGCATTGATATTGTCTTTTTTATATCACAGCAACCTCCACCACTCTTCCAAGGGTCATTAAAACCGTCTTGTAAAGCTACTGTGACCTTCACGTCTTCTCCCCGGGGCATTGATATTGTCTTTTTATTCCACTGCGTCCTCCACCACTCTTCCATCGGGCATTGATATTGTCTTTATATTCCACTGCGACCTCCACCACTCTTCCACGGGACATTGGTATTGTCTTTTTATTCCACAGCTACCTCCAACACTCTTCCAAGGGGCATTAAAACCGACTTGTTAAGCTACTTTGACCTCCACGTATCTTCAACGGGGAAATTATATCATCTCTTTATTCCACTGCGACCTCCACCACTCTTCCAATGTTCATTGATATTGTCTTTTTATTCCACTCCGACCTCCACCACTCTTTCAATGGGCATTAAAACAGTCTTGTTAAGCTACTGTGACCTCCACTTCTCTCCCACGGGGCATTGATACGGTCCTTTTCTTCCACTGCGACCTTCATCACTCTTCCAAGGGGCATTATTTTGTCTTTTTATTCCACTGCGACCTCCACCACTCTTCCAAGGGGCACTAAAACCGTCTTGTTAAGCTACTGTGATCCCCACATCACTTGCAAAGGGTATTGATATTGTCTTTTTATTCCACTGTAACCTCCACCACTCTTCCAAAGGGGATTAAAACTGTCTTGTTGAGCTACTGTGACCAACACGTCTCTTCCACGGGACATTGATGTTGCCTTTTTTTTCCACTGCGACCTCCACCAGTCTTCCAAGGGGCATTGATATTGTCTTTTATTCCACTGCGACCTCCACCACTCTTCCAAGGGGCATTAAAACCGTCTTGTTTAGCTACTGTGACCTCCACGTCTCTTCCATGGGGCACTGATATTGTCTTTTTATTCCACTGTAACCTCCACCAATCTTGTCTAATAATGTCTTATTATGCCACTGCGACCTCCACCACTCTTCCAAGGGGAAATAAAAGAGTCTTGTTAAGCTACTGTGACCACCACGTCTCTTCCACGGGTCATTGATATTGTCTTTTTATTCCACTGCGAACTCCACTATTCTTCCAAGGGGCATTGATATTGTCTTTTTATTCCTCTGCGACCTCCACCACTCTTCCAAGGGGCATTAAAAACGTCTTGTTAAGCTAATGTGAATTCCAAGTCTCTACCATGGGGCATTGATATTGTCTTTTTATTCCACTGTAACCTCCACCACTTTTTCAAGGTTCATTAAAACCGTCTTGTTAAGCTACTGTGACCTCCACTTCTCATCCAGGGGGCATTAAAACCGTCTTGTTAAACCACTTTTCACTCCACACCTCTTCCAAGGGGCATTGAAGCAGTCTTGTTAAGCTACAGTGACCTTCACATCTCATTCAAGGGCCATCAAAACAGACTTGTTAGACTATTCTGAACTCCACACCTCTTCCAAGGGGCATTAAATCCCTCTTGTTAAGCTTCTGTGAACTCCATGTTTCTTCCAAGGGGCATTGATACTGTCCTTTTATTCCACTGCGACCTCTATCACTCTTCCAAGGAGCATTAATATTGTCTTTTTATTGCACTGCGACCTCCACCACTCAACCAAGGGGCATTAAAACCGTCTTGTTAAGCTACTGTGACCTCGACGTCTCTTCCAAGGGGCATTAAAATCATCTTATTAAACCACTCTGAACTCCATCACTCTTCCAAGGTTCATTAAAACCATTCTGTAAAGCTACTATGACCTCCATGTCTCTTCCAGGGGGCATTGATATTGTTTTTTTATTCCACTGCGACCTCCATCACTCTTCCAAGGGGCATTGATATTGTATTGTTATTGCACTGCGACCTCCACCACTTTTCCAAGGAGCATTAAAACCATCTTATTAAGCTACTGTTACCTCCAAGTCTCTTCCAAGGGACATTGATATTGTCTTTTTATTCCACTGCGACCTCCAACACTCTTCCAAGGGGCACTGATATTGCCTTTTTATTCCACTGCGTCCTCTACCACGCTTCCAAGAGGCATTAAAACCGGCTTGTTAACCTACTTTGACCTCCATGTCTCTTCCACTGTGCATTGATATTGTCTTTTTATTCCACTGTAACATCCACCACTCTTCCAAGGGGCATTAAATCCGTCTTGTTAAGCTACTGTGAACTCGTCTCTTCCAAGGGGCATTAAAACCATCTTGTTAAACCACTCTGAACTCCACAGCTCTTCCAAGGGGCATTAAAACCATCTTGTGCAGCTACTATGACCTCCACGCCTTTTCCACGGGGCATTTATATTGTCTTTTTATTCCACTGAGACCTCCACCACTCTTCCAAGGGGCATTGATATTGTCTTCTTATTCCACTGCGACGTCCACCACTCTTCCAAGGGGCAGTAAAACCGTCTTGTTGAGCTGCAGTGACAACCACGTCTCTACGATGGGGCATTGATATTGTCTTTTAATTCCACTGTGACATCCACCACTCTTCCAAGGGGAATTAAAACCATCTTGTTAAGCAGCTGTGACCTACAAGTTTCTTCCAAGAGGCAATGATATTTTCTTTTTATTCCACTGCGACCTCCAGCACTCTTCTAAGGGGCAATAAAACCGTCTTGTTAAGCTACGGTGACCTACACTTCTCTTCCAAGGCACATTAAAACCATCTTGATAATGCACTCTGAACTCCACAGATCTTCCAAGGGGCATTAAAACCATCAATTTAAGATACTGTGACCTCCACGTCTCTTCCACGGGGCATTGATATTGTCTTTTTATTCCACTGCGACCTCCAACCCTCTTCCATGGGGCATTAAAATCGTCTTTTTAAGATACTGTGACCTCCACGTCTCTTCCACGGGGCATTGATATTGTTTTTTTATTCCACTGCGACCTCCACCACTCTTCCAAGTCGCATTAAAACCATCTTGTTAAGCTACTGTCACCTACAAGTCTCTTCCAAGGGCATTAAAACCATCTTAATAAACCACTCTGAAATCCACAGCTCTTCCAAGGGGCATTAAAAGCATCTTGTTAATCTACTGTGACCTCCACTTCTCTCCCACAGGGCATTGATACTGTCCTTTTCTTCCACTGCGACCTTCATCACTCTTCCAAGGGGCATTAATATTGTCTTTTTATTCCACTGCGACCTCCACCATTCTTCCAAGGGGCATTAAAGCCATCTTCTTAAGCTACTGTGACCACCATGTCTCTTCCACGGGGCATTGATATTGTCTTTTTATTCCACTGTAACCTCCACCACTCTTCCAAGGGACATTAAAACCGTCTTGTAAGCTACTGTGACCTCGACGTCTCTTCAAAGGGGCATTGATATTGTATTTTTATTCCACATAACCTCCACCACTCATCCAAGGGGCATTAAAACCGTCTTGTTAAGCTACTGTGACCTCCACGTCTCTTCCAAGGTGCATAAATACCATCTTGTTAAACCACTCTGAACTCCACAGCTATTTCAAAGGGCATTAAAACCGTCTATTTAAACTACTGTGACCTCCACGTCTCTTCCATGGGGCATTGATACTGTCCTTTTATTCCACACCTACCTCCAACACTCTTCCAAGGGGCATTAAAACCGACTTGTTAAGCTATTGTGACCTCCACGTCTCTTCCACGGGGTATTGATATTGTCAGTTTATGCCACTGCGACCTCCACCACTCTTCCAAGGGGCATTAAAACCATCTTGTTAAGCTACTGTGACCTCCACGTCTCTTCTACGGGGAATTGATATCATCTTTTTATTCCACTGCGACCTCCACCGCTCTTCCAATGTTCATTGATATTGTCTTTTTATTCCACTCTGACCTCCACCACTCATCCAACGGGCATTAAAACCGTCTTGTTAAGCTACTGTGACCTCCACGTATCTTCCAACGGGCATTAAAACCGTCTTGCTAAGCTACTGTGATCTCCACGTCTCTCCCACGGGGCATTGATACTGTCCTTTTCTTCCACTGCGACCTTCATCACTCTTCCAAGGGGCACCAATATTGTCTTTTTATTCCACTGCGACCTCCACCACTCTTCCTAGGGGCATTAAAGCCATCTTGTTAAGCTACTGTGACATCCATGTCTCTTCCACGGGGCATTGATATTGTCTTTTTATTCCACTGTAACCTCCACCACTCTTCCAAGGGACATTAAAACCGTCTTGTAAGCTACTGTGACCTCGACGTCTCTTCAAAGGGGCATTGATATTGTATTTTTATTCCACAAAACCTCCACCACTCATCCAAGGGGCATTAAAATCATCTTTTTAAGCTACTGTGACCTCCACGTCTCTTCCAAGGTGCATAAAAACCATCTTGTTAAACCACTCTGAACTCCACAGCTATTCCAATGGGCATTAAAACCGTCTATTTAAGTTACTGTGACCTCCACATCTCTTCCACGGGGCTTTGATAGTCTTTTTATTCCACAGCGACCTCCACCACCCTTCAAAGGGGCATCAAAACCATCTTGTTAAGCTGCTGTGACCTCCACATCTCTTCCACGGGGCTTTGATAGTCTTTTTATTCCACTGTAACCTCCACCACTCATCCAAGGGGCAATAAAACCGTCTTCTTCAGCTACTGTGAGCTCGACGTCTCTTCCAAGGGGCATAAAAACCGTCTTTTTAAACCACTCTGAACTCCACCACTCTTCCAAGGTGCATTAAAACCATCTTGTTTACCTACTATGACCTCCATATCTCTTCCACGGGGCATTAATATTGAGTTTTTATTCCACTGTATCCACCACCCCTCTTCCAAGGGGCATTGATATCATCTTTTTATTCCACTGCGACCTCCACCACTCTGCCTAGGGGCATTAAAACCATCTTGTTAAGCTACTATGACCTCCACGTCTCTTCCTCGGGACATTGATATTGTCTATTTATTCCACTGCGACCTCCACAACTCTTCCAAGCAGTGTTGATATTGTCTTTTTATTCCAATGCGACCTCCACCACTCTTCCAAGAGGCATTAAAACCATCTTGTTAAGCTACTGTGACCTCCACGTCTCTTCCAAGGGGCATTAAAACCATCTTGTTATACCAATAGGAACTCCACAGCTCTTCCAAGCCGCAATAAAACCAATTATTTAAGCTGCTGTGACCTCCCCGTCTCTTCCACGGAGCTTCAATATTGTCTTTTTATTCCACAGCGACCACCACCGCTATTCCAAGGGGCATTAAAACCGTCTTGTTAAGCTACTGTGACCTCCACGAGTCTTCCACGGGGCATTGATATTGTCTTTTTATTGCACTGTAACCACCACCCCTCTTCCACGGGGCATTGATATTGTCTTTTTATTCCACTGCGACCTCCACCACTCATCCAAGGGGCATTAAAACCGTATTGTTAAGCTGCTGAGAACTCCACGTCTCTTCCAAGGGGCATTAAAACCATCTTGTTTAACCACTCTGAACTCCACAGCTATTCCAAGGGGCATTAAAACCGTCTATTTAAGCTACTGTGACCTCAACGTCTCTTCCTCGGGGCATTGATAATGTCTTTTTATTCCACAGCGACCTCCACCAATTTTCCAAGGGGCATTAAAACCATCTTGTTAAGCTACAGTGACCTCCACTTCTCTTCCACAGGGCATTGATACTGTCCGTATATTACACTGTGACCTCCACGTTTCATGCGCGGGACATTGATATTGTCTTTTTATTCCACTGCGACCTCCACCACTTTTCCAAGGGGCATTGATATTGTCTTTTTATTCCACTGCGACCTCCACCACTTTTCCAAGGGGCATTGATATTGTCTTTTTATTCCACTGAGACCTTCACCACTCTTCCAAAGGGCATTAAAACTGCCTTGTTAAACTACTGTGACCTCCACGTCTCTTCCAAGGGTCATTGATATTGTCTATTTATTCCACTGTAGCCTCCACCACTCTTTCAAGGGGTATTAAAACCTCCTTGTTAATCTACTGGGTCCTCGACGTCTCTTCCAAGGGGCATTGATATTGTCTTTTTATTCCACTATAATCTCCACCACTCATCCAAGGGGCATTAAAACCGTCTTGTTACGCTGCTGTGACCTCCATGTCTCTTCCAAGGGGCATTAAAACAATCTTGTTAAACCAATCTGAAATCCACAGCTATTCCAAGGGGCATTAAAACCGTCTATTTAAACTACTGTGACCTCCACGTCTCTTCCACGGGGCTTTGATTTTCTCTTTTTATTCCACTAAAACCTCCACTACTCATCCAAGGGGCATTAAAACCGTCTTGTTAAGCTACTGTTAACTCCATGTCTCTTCCACGGGGCATTAATACTGTCCTTTTATTCAACTGCAACCTCCATCACTCTTCCAAGGGGCATTAATATTGTCCTTTTATTCCACTGCGACCTCCACCACTCTTCCAATGGGAATTGATATTGTCTTTTTATTCCACTGTGACCTCCACCACTCTTCCAAAGGGCATTAAAACCGTCTTGGTAAGGTACAGTTGCGTCAACGTCTCTTCCATGGGGCATTGATAATGTCTTTATATTCACTGTAACCTCCACCACTCTTCCAAGGGGCATTAAAACCATCTTGTTAAGCTACTGTGACTTCCACGTCTCTTCCAAGAGGCATTAAAACCATCTTGTTAAGCCACTATGAAATCCACATCTCTTCCAAGGAACAATAAAACCATTTATTTAAGCTACTGTGACCTCCATGTCTCTTCCACGGGGTTTTGTTATTATCTTTTTATTCCACAGCGACCTCCACCACTCTTCCAAGGGTCATTAAAACCATCTTGTCAAGCTACTGTGACCTCCACGTCTCTTCCACGGGACATTGATATTGTATTTTTATTCCACTGCGACCTCCACCACTCATCCAAGGGGCATTAAAACTGTCTTGTTAAGCTACTGTGACCTCCATGTCTCTTCCACGGGGCATTGATATTGTCTTTTTATTACACTGTAACCTCCACCACTCTTCCAAGGGACATTAAAACCGTCTTATAAGCTACTTTGACCTCGATGTCTCTTCGTAGGGGCATTGATATTGTCTTTTTATTCCACTGTAACCTCCACCACTCATCCAAGGGGCATTAAAACCGTCTTATTAAGCTACTGTGACCTCCAATTCTCTTCCAAGGTGCATAAAAACCATCTTGTTAAACCTCTCTGAGCTCCACAGCTATTCAAAGGGGCATTCAAACCGTCTATTTAAGCTACTGTGACCTCCACGTCTTTCCCACGGTGCTTTGAAATTGTCTTTTTATTCCACAGCGACCTCCACCACTCTTCCAAGGGGCATTAAAACCATCTTGTTAAGCTACTGTGACCTCCACGTTTCTTCCACGGGGCTTTGATACTGCCCTTTTATTCAACTGCGACCTCTATCACTCTTCCAAGGGGCATTCATATTGTGTTTTTATTCCACTGCGACCTCCACCACTCTTCCAAGGGGCATTAAAACCATCTTGTTAAGCTACTGTGACCTGCACATCTCTTACATGGGACATTGATATTGTCTTTTTATTCCACTGCGACCTCCACCACTCTTACAAGGGGTCATTGATATTGCTTTTTATTCCACTGCGACCTCCAATACTCTTCCAAGGGGCATTGATATTGTTTTTTCATTCCACTGCGACCTCCACCACTCTGCCTAGGGGCATTAAAACCATCTTTTAAAGCTACTGTGACCTCCACGTCTCTTCCAAGGAGCATTGATATTGTCTTTATTCCATTGCGACCGCCATCACTCTTCCAAGGGGCATTAATATTGTCTTTTTATTCCACTGCGACCTCAACCACTCTTCCAAGGGGCATTAAAACCATCTTGTTAAGCTACTGTGACCTGCACATCTCTTACATGGGACATTGATATTGTCTTTTTATTCCATTGCGACCTCCACCCTCTTACAAGGGGCATTGATATGGTCCTTTTATTCCACTGCGACCTCCAACACTCATCCAATGGGCATTAAAACTGTCTTGTTCAGCTACTATGACCTCCACGTCTCTTCCACGGGGCATTGATATTGTCTTTTTATTCCATTGTAACCACCACCCCTCTTCCAAGGGGCATTGACATTGTCTTTTTATTCCACTGCGACATCCACCACTCATCCAAGGGGCATTAAAACTGTCTTGTTAAGCTACTATGACTTCCACTTCTCTTCCAAGGTGCATAAAAACCATCTTGTTAAACTACTCTGATCTCCACAGCTATTCCAAGGGGCATTAAAACATAGTTACATAGTTACATAGTTACATAGTTTATAAGGCCGAAAAAAGACAAGCGTCCATCCAGTTCAGCCTATTTCTTGTGCACTGCAGCTATTCCGCAGCGTTGATCCAGGGGAACGCAAAAAAAAACAAAACAAAACAAAAAAAAACATGCGGTATAGGCCAATTGACATCATTGAGGAAAAAATTCACTTCCCGACACCAATCTGGATTAATTAACTATCACTAAGCATAAGATGTAATTTTATTGTTCTCAAGAAAGGCGTCCAGGCCTCTCTTGAACTCATTAAGTGAGTTGGACATCACCACTTCCTCTCCCAGAGAGTTCCAGAGTCTCACGGCTCTGACCGTAAAGAATCCCCTTCTATGCTGGTGCAGGAACCTCCTTTCCTCCAGACGCATAGTGTGCCCCCTCGTCTTTGTCACCATCCTTGGTATAAACAGGTCATGGGAGAGATCTCTGTACTGCCCCCTGATGTATTTATACATGTTTATGAGGTCTCCCCTAAGCCTTCTCTTTTCCAACGTAAATAGGCCTAATTTTGACAACCTCTCTGGGTATTCTAGTCCCTCCATTCCCTTTATTACCTTAGTCGCCCTCCTTTGTACCCTCTCTAGCTCCAATATGTCTTTCCTGAGCCCCGGAGCCCAGAACTGTGCACAATATTCTAAGTGCGGCCTTACCAGCGCTTTATACAGAGGAAGAACAATGTTCTCATCATATGCCCCTATTCCTCTTCTGATGCATGCCATGACTCTATTTGCCTTCGCAGCTGCTGCCTGACACTGGGCACTCCAATTTAATTTGCTATTAACCAAGACGCCCAGGTCCTTCTCCATGTCAGATTTCCCCAACGGTTTCCCATTTAATATGTATGGGTGACTGCTGTTTTTCTTTCCCATGTGCATGACTTTACATTTATCGGCATTGAACCCCATTTGCCATTTTTTGGCCCAACTCCCCAATTTATCTAAATCCTCCTGTAGCTGTGCCCTATCCTCATCTGTGTTAACTACTTTACAAAGTTTAGTATCATCTGCAAATATTGCTATTTTACTATGCAACCCTTCCACTAGATCATTAATAAATATATTAAATAATATAGGGCCCAAGACAGACCCTTGAGGCACCCCGCTAGTAACCCTGACACACCCTGAGCTTACTCCATTGATAACCACCCTCTGCTTTCTATTACTCAGCCAGCTATTTACCCACTTACACACATTATCCCCCAGACCAAGCATTCTCATTTTATATACCAACCTTTTGTGTGGCACGGTATCAAACGCTTTGGAGAAGTCAAGGTATACAACATCCACTGACTCTCCCCGGTCCAGCTGTGAGCTCACCTCCTCGTAGAAGGCAATCAGGTTTGTTTGGCAGGAGCGATCTCTCATGAATCCATGTTGATATGGAGTTAGACAGTTATTATCATTAAGATATTCTACAATAGCATCTCTAAGAAATCCTTCAAACAATTTACCCACAACAGACGTTAAGCTGACTGGTCTATAGTTCCCAGGGTCACTTTTAGACCCCTTTTTGAATATTGGTACCACATTTGCTTGGCGCCAGTCTAGTGGGGCAGTCCCTGTCCATAAAGAGTGCTTGAATATAAGATACAGCGGTCTGTCTATCACATTACTTAATTCTTTTAGTACCCGGGGGTGTATGCCATCTGGGCCTGGTGACTTGTCTATTTTGATATTATTTAGGCGTTTCTGAACTTCCTCCTGGGTTAGGTGGGTGATATTTAGCGGAGGGTTTACTTTATTACTTTGCATTTCCTCCGATAAATTGTTTTCTTTTGTGAAAACAGTGGAGAAGAAGCTATTGAGTAGGTTTGCTTTACCCTCATCGCCCTCTATGATTTTACCCAGGTTATTTTTCAATGGGCCAACTCCATCAGTTTTAATCCTTTTACTGTTTATATAGTTAAAGAACAGTTTGGGATTCGTTTTACTTTCTTTGGCAATTAGTCTCTCTGTCTCCTCTTTTGCTATTCTTATTTGTTTCTTACAGATTTTGTTTTTTTCCCTATAAGTTATTAGCGCTTCCTCGCTGCCTTCTTGTTTAAGTTTACCGAAAGCCCTTTTTTTGTTTTTCATTGCCCTCTTGACTTCCTTATTTAGCCACATTGGCTTCCTCCTAAAAACCATCTATTTAAGCTACTGTGACCTCCACGTCTCTTACTCGGAGCTTTGATATTGTCTTTTTATTCCACAGTGACCTCCACCAATCATCCAAGGGGCATTAAACCGTCTTGTTAAGCTACTGTGGCCTCCACGTCTCTTCCTTTGGGCATTGATACTGTCCTTTTATTCCACAGCTACCTCCAACACTCTTCCAAGGGGCATTAAAACCGACTTGTTAAGCTACTGTGACCTCCACGTCTCTTCCATGGGGTATTGATATTGTCAGTTTATGCCACTGCGACCTCCACCTCTCTTCCAAGGGGCATTAAAACCATCTTGTTAAGCTACTGTTACCTATAAGTCTATTCAACGGGGAATTGATATTGTCTTTTTATTCCACTGCGACCTCCACCACTCTTCCAATGTTCATTGATATTGTCTTTTTATTCCACTCTGACCTCCACCACTCTTCCAACGGGCATTAAAACCGTCTTGTTAAGCTACTGTGACCTCCACGTATCTTCCAACGGGCATTAAAACCGTCTTGTTAAGCTACTGTGACCTCCACGTCTCTCCCACGAGGCATTGATACTGTCCTTTATTTCCACTACGACCTTCACCACTCTTACAAGGGGGATTAATATTGTCTTTTTATTCCACTGCAACCTCAACCACTTTTCCAAGGGGCATTAAAGCCATCTTGTTAAGCTACTGTGACCTCCATGTCTCTTCCACGGGGCATTGATATTGTCTTTTTATTCCACTGTAACCTCCACCACTCTTCCAAGGGACAGTAAAACCGTCTTGTAAGCTACTGTGACCTCGACGTCTCTTCAAAGGGGCATTGATATTGTATTTTTATTCCACATAACCTCCACCACTCATCCAAGGGACATTAAAACCATCTTGTTAAGCTACTGTGACCTCCACGTCTCTTCGAAGGTGCATAAAAACCATCTTGTTAAACCACTCTGAACTCCACAGCTATTCCAAAGGGCATTAAAACCATCTATTTAAGCTACTGTGACCTCAACATCTCTTCCACGGGGCTTTGATAGTCTTTTTATTCCACAGTGACCTCCACCACTCTTCCAAGAGGCATTAAAACCATCTTGTTAAGCTGCTGTGACCTTCACGTCTCTTCCACGGGGCATTGATATCATCTTTTTATTCCACTGCGACCTCCACCACTCTTCCAAGGGGTCATTGATATTGTCTTTTTATTCCACTGTGAACTCCACCACTCTTCCAAGGGGCATTAATATTGTCTTTTTATTCCACTGCGACCTCCACCACTCTGCCTAGGGGCATTAAAACCATATTGTTAAGCTACTATGACCTCCACGTCTCTTCTTTGGGACATTGATATTGTCTTTTTATTCCACTGCGACCTCCACAACTCTTCCAAGCGGTGTTGATATTGTCTTTTTATTCCAATGTGACCTCCATCACTCTTCCAAGGGGCGTTAAAACCATCTTGTTAAGCTACTGTGACCTCCACGTCTCCTCCAAGGGACATTAAAACCATCTTGTTAGGCTGCTGTGACCTTCACGTCTCTTCCACGGGGCATTGATACTGTTCTATTATTCAACCAAGGGGCATTAATATTGTGTTTTTATTCCACTATGACCTCCACCACTCCTCCAAGTGGTATTAAAACCGTCTTATTAAGCTACTGTGACCTCCACGTCACTTCCACGGGACATTGATATTATCTTTTTATTCCACTGCGACCTCCAACACTCTTCCAAGGGACATTAAAACGGTCTTGTTAAGCTATTGTGACCTCCATATCTCTTCCACGGGGAATTGATATTGTCTTTTTATTCCACTGTAACCTCCACCACTCATCCAAGGGGCAATAAAACCGTCTTCTTCAGCTACTGTGAGCTCGACGTCTCTTCCAAGGGGCATAAAAACCGTCTTATTAAACCACTCTGAACTCCACCACTCTTCCAAGGTGCATTAAAACCATCTTGTTCACCTACTATGACCTCCATGTCTCTTCCACGGGGCATTGATATTGAGTTTTTATTAAACTGAATCCACCACCCCTCTTCCAAGGGGCATTGATATCATCTTTTTATTCCACTGCGACCTCCACCACTCTTCCAAGGGGTCATTGATATTGTCTTTTTATTAAACTGTGACCTCCACCACTCTTCCAAGGGGCAGTGACATTGTCTTTTTATTCCGCTGCGACCTCCACCACTCTGCCTAGGGGCATTAAAACCATCTTGTTAAGATACTATGACCTCCACATCTCTTCCTTGGGCCATTGATATTGTCTTTTTATTCCACTGCGACCTCCACAACTCTTCCAACCGGTGTTGATATTGTCTTTTTATTCCAATGCGACCTCCACCACTCTTCCAAGGGGCATTAAAATCATCTTGTTAAGCTACTGTGACCTCCATGTCTCTTCCAAGGGGCATTAAAACCATCTTGTTAAGCTGCTGTGACCTTCACGTCTCTTCCACGGGGCATTGATACTATCCTATTATTCAACTGCGATCTCTCTCACTCTTCCAAGGGGCATTAGTATTGTGTTTTTCTACCACTTTGAACTCCACCACTCTTCCAAGGTGCATTAAAACCATCTTGTTCACCTACTATGACCTCCATGTCTCTTCCACGGGGCATTGATTTTGAGTTTTTATTAAACTGTATCCACCACCCCTCTTCCAAGGGGCATTGATATCATCTTTTTATTCCACTGTGACCTCCACCACTCTTCCAAGGGGCATTGATATTGTCTTTTTATTCCACAGCGACCTCCACCGCTATTACAAGGGGCATTAAAACCATCTTGTTAAGCTACTGTGACCTCCACGAGTCTTCCACGGGGCATTGATATTGTCTTTTTATTGCACTGCGACCTCCACAACTCTTCCACGGGGCATTGATATTGTCTTTTTATTCCACTGCGACCTCCACCACTCATCCAAGGGGCATTAAAACAGTCTTGTTCGGCTGCTGAGAACTCCACGTCTCTTCCAAGGGGCATTAAAACCATCTTGTTAAACCACTCTGAACTCCACAGCTATTACAAGGGGCATTAAAACCGTCTATTTAATCTACTCTGACCTCAACGTCTCTTCCTCGGGGCATTGATTGTCTTTTTATTCCACAGTGACCTCCACCAATTTTCCAAGGGGCATTAAAACCACCTTGTTAAGCTACAGCGACCTCCACTTCTCTCCACGGGGCATTGATACTGTCCGTATATTACACTGTGACCTCCACGTTTCATGCACGAGACATTGATATTGTCTTTTTATTCCACTGTGACCTCCACCACTCTTCCAAGGGGCATTGATATTGTCGTTTAATTCCACTGAGACCTCCACCACTCTTCCAAGGGACATTAAAACTGCCTTGTTAAGCTACTGTGACCTCCACGTCTCTTCCAAGGGGCATTGATATTGTCTATTTATTCCACTGTAGCCTCCACCACTCTTCCAAGGGGCATTAAAACCTTCTAATTAATCTACTGGGACCTCGACGTCTCTTCCAAGGGGCATTGATATTGTATTTTTATTCCACTATAACCTCCACCACTCATCCAAGGGGCATTAAAACCGTCTTGTTATGCTGCTGTGACCTCCACCTCTCTTAAAAGGGGCATTAAAACAATCTTGTTAAACCACTCTGAAATCCACAGCTATTCCAAGGGGCTTTAAAACCGTCTATTTAAACTACTGTGACATCCACGTCTCTTCCACGGGGCATTGATATTGTCTTTTTATTCCACAGCGACCTCCACCACTCTTCCAAGGGGCATTAAAACCATCTTGTTAAGCTAATGTGACCTCCATGTCTCTTCCACGGGGCACTAATACTGTCCTTTTATTCAACTGCGACCTCCATCACTCTTCCAAGGGGCATTAATATTGTCCTTTTATTCCACTGCGACCTCCACCACTCTTCCAATGGGAATTGATATTGTCTTTTTATTTCACTGCGACCTGCACCACTCTTCCAAGGGGCATTAAAACCGTCTTGTTAAGCTACTGTGACCTACATGTCTCCTCCAAGGGGCATTAAAACCGTCTTATTAAAACACTCTGCACTCCACATCTCTTCCAAGGGAAATTTATATTGTCTTTTTATTCCACTGTGACCTCCACCACTCTTCCAAAGGGCATTAAAACCGTCTTGGTAAGCTACAGTTACGTCAGCGTCTCTTCCACGGGGCATTGACATTGTCTTTTTATTCCACTGTAACCTCCACCACTCTTCCAAGGGGCATTAAAACCATCTTGTTAAGCTACTGTGACTTCCACGTCTCTTCCAAGAGGCATTAAAACCATCTTGTTAAAACACTATGAAATCCACATCTCTTCCAAGGAGCAATAAAACCATTTATTTAAGCTACTGTGACCTCCACGTCTCTTCCACGGGGTTTTGTTATTATCTTTTTATTCCACAGCGACCTCCACCACTCTTCCAAGGGTCATTAAAACCATCTTGTTAAGCTACTGTGACCTCCACGTCTCTTACACGGGACATTGATATTGTATTTTTATTCCACTGCTACCTCCACCACTCATCCAAGGGGAATTAAAACTGTTTTGTTAAGCTACTGTGACCTCCATGTCTCTTCCACGGGGCATTGATATTGTCTTTTTATACCACTGTAACCTCCACCACTCTTCCAAGGGACATTAAAACCGTCTTGTAAGCTACTTTTACCTCGATGTCTCTTCGTAGGGGCATTGATATTGTCTTTCTATTACACTGTAACCTCCACCACTCATCCAAGGGGCATTAAAACCGTCTTGTTAAGCTACTGTAACCTCCAATTCTCTTCCAAGGTGCATAAAAACCATCTTGTTAAACCACTCTGAACTCCACAGCTATTCCAAGGGGCATTCAAATCGTCTATTTAAGCTACTGTGACCTCCACGTCTTTCCCACGGTGCTTTGATACTGCCCTTTTATTCAACTGCGACCTCTATCACTCTTCCAAGGCGCATTCATATTGTCTTTTTATTTCACTGCGACCTCCACCACTCTTCCAAGGGGCATTAAAACTGTCTTGTTCTGCTACTGTGACCTCGACGTCTCTTCCAAGCGGCATTAAAACCATCTTATTAAACCACTCTGAACTCCACCACTCTTCTAAGCGGCATTAAAACCATTTTGTTCAGCTACTATGACCTCCATGTCTCTTCCACGTGGCATTGATATTGAGTTTATATTTCACTGTAACCACCACCCCTCTTCCAAGGGACATTGATATCGTCTTTTTATTCCACTCCGACCTCCACCACTCTTCCAAGGGGTCTTTGATATTGCTTTTTATTCCACTTTGACCTCCAATACTCTTCCAAGGGGCATTGATATTGTCTTTTCATTCCACTGCGACCTCCACCACTCTGCCTAGGGGCAATAAAACCATCTTTTAAAGCTACTGTGACCTCCACGTCTTTTCCACGGGGCATTGATATTGTATTTTTATTCCACTGTAACGTCCACCACTCTTCCGAGTGGCATTAAAACCATCTTGTTAAGCTACTTTGAACTCTACGTCTCTTCCAAGGGGCATTGATATTGTCTTTTTATTCCACTGCGACCTCCGCCACTCTTACGAGGTGCATTCATATTGTCTTTTTATTACACTGCGACCTCCACCATTCTTCCAAGGTGCATTAAAAACGTCTTGTTAAGCTACTGTGACCTCCACGTCTCTTCCAAGGGGTATTGATATTCTCTTTATTCCATTGCGACCTCCATCACTCTTCCAAGGGGCATTAATATTGTCTTTTTATTCCACTGCGACCTCAACCACTCTTCCAAGGGGCATTAAAACCATCTTGTTAAGCTACTGTGACCTCCACATCTCTTACATGGCACATTGATATTGTCTTTTTATTCCACTGCGACCTCCACCAATCTTACAAGGGGCATTGATATGGTCTTTTTATTCCACTGCGTCCTCCACCACTCTTCCAAGGGGCATTAAAACCATCTTGTTAAGCTACTGTGACCTCCATGTTTCTTCCACAGTGCATTCATATTGTCTTTTTATTCCACTGTAAACTCCACCACTCATCCAAGGGGCATTAAAACCCTCTTGTTAAGCTACTGTGACCTCCACGTCTCTTCCAAGGGGCATTAAAACCATCTTGTTAAACCACTCTGAAATCCACAGCTATTCCAAGGGGCATTAAAACCGTCTTATTAAGCTACTGTGACCTCCACATCTCTTCCACGGGACATTGATATTGTATTTTTATTCCACTGCGACCTCCACCACTCTTCCAATGGGCATTGAAATTGTCTTTTTATTCCACTGCGATCTCCACCACTCTTCCAAGGGGCATTAAAACCATGTTGTTTAGTTACAGTGACCTCCACGTCTCTTCCAAGGTGCATTAAAACCACCTTGTTAAACCACTCTGAACTCCACCACTCTTCCAAGGGGCATCAAAACCGTCTTGTTCAGCTACTATGACCTCCCCGTCTCTTCCACGGGGCATTGATATTGTCTTTTTCTTCCACTGTTACCACCACCCCTCTTCCAAGGTGCATTGATATTGTCTTTTTATTAAACTGCGACATCCACCACTCATCCAAGGGGCATTAAAACTGTCTTGTTAAGCTACTGTGACCTCCACTTCTCTTCCAAGGTGCATAAAAACCATCTTGTTAAACTACTCTGAACTCAACAGCTATTCCAAGGTGCATTAAAACCATCTATTTAAGCTACTGTGACCTCCACGTCTCTTCCTCGGAGCTTTGATATTGTCTTTTTATTCCACAGTGACCTCCACCAATCATCCAAGGGGCATTAAACCGTCTTGTTAGGCTACTGTGACCTCCATGTCTCTTCCACGGGGCATTGATATTGTCTTTTTATTCCACTGTAACCACCACCCCTCTTCCAAGGGGCATTGATATTGTCTTTTTATTCCACTGCGACATCCACCACTCATCCAAGGGACATTAAAACCGTCTTGTTCAGCTACTATGACCTCCACGTATCTTCCACGGGGCATTGATATTGTCTTTTTATTCCACTGTAACCACCACCCCTCTTCCAAGGGGCATTGATATTGTCTTTTTATTCCACTGCGACATCCACCAGTCATCCAAGGGGCATTAAAACTGTCTTGTTAAGCTACTTTGACCTCCATGTCTCTTCCATGGGGCATTGATATTGTCTTTTTATTCCACTGTAACCTCCACCACTCTTCCAAGGGACATTAAAACCGTCTTGTAAGCTACTGTGACCTCGACGTCTCTTCGTAGGGGCATTGATATAGTCTTTTTATTCCACTGTAACCTCCACCACTCATCCAAGGGGCATTAAAACTGTCTTGTTAAGCTACTGTGAACTCCAATTCTATTCCAAGGTGCATAAAAACCATCTTGTTAAACCACTCTGAACTCCACAGCTATTCCAAGGGGCATTCAAACTGTATATTTAAGCTACTGTGACCTCCACGTCTTTTCCACGGTGCCTTGATATTGTCTTTTTATTCCACAGCGACCTCCACCACTCTTCCAAGGGGCATTAAAACCATCTTTTTAAGCTACTGTGACCTCAAAGTCTCTTCCATGGGGCTTTGATATTGTCTTTTTATTACACTGTAACCTCCACCACTCTTCTAAGGGGCATTAAAACTGTCTTGTTCTGCTACTGTGACCTCGACGTCTCTACCAAGCGGCTTTAAAACCGTCTTATTAAACCACTCTGTACTCCACCACTCTTCCAAGGGGCATTAAAACCATTTTGTTCAGCTACTATGACCTCCATGTCTCTTCCACGGGGCATTGATATTGAGTTTTTATTCCACTGTAACTACCACCCCTCTTCCACGGGGCTTTGATATTGTCTTTTTATTCCACTGCGATCTCCACCACTCTTCCAAGGGGTCATTGATATTGTCTTTTTATTCCACTGCAACATCCAACACTCTTCCAAGGGGCATTGATATTGTCTTTTTATTCCACTGCGACCTCCACCACTCTGCCTAGGGGCATTAAAACCATCTTTTAACCCCTTAAGCCCAGGAGCATTTTCCGTTTTTGCATTTTCGTTTTTGCTCCCCTTGTTCCCAGAGCAATAGCGTTTTTATTTTTTGGTCAATATGGCCATGTGAGGGCTTATTTTTTGCGAGACGAGTTGTATTTTTCAACGCCATTACTAGTTTTACCATATCCTGTACGGGAAAACGGTAAAAAAATTCCAAGTGCGGTAAAATTGCAAAAAAAGTGCAATACCACAGTTGTTTTTTTTTTTTTTTTTTTTACCACGTTCACTGAATGCTAAAACTGACCTGCCCTTCTTATTCTACAGGTCATTACGAGTTCATAGACACCAAACATGCATAGGTTCTTTTATATTTAAGTGGTGAAAAAAAATTCCAAAATTTGGTAAAAAAATAAATAAAAAAATAGCGCCATTTTCTAAGACCTGTAGCGTCTCCATTTTTCGTGATCTGGGGCTGGTTTATGGCTTATTTTTTGCGAACCGGGCTGTCGTTTTTATTGATAACATTTGGGGTAGATCCGATGTTTTGATCGCCCGTTATTGCATTTTATTTCAATTTTGCGGCGACCAAAAAAAGTAATTCTGGCGTTTAGAATTTTTTTCTCGTTACGCCGTTTACCGATCGGATTAATTTTTTTTTTATATTGATAGATCGGACGATTCTGAACGCGGCGATACCAAATATGTGTATGTGGGGTTTTTTTTTTATATATATATATATATTTTATTTTGAATGGGGCGAAAGGGGGGTGATTTAAACTTTTATATTTTTTTATTTTTTTTATATTTTTAAAAACTTTTTTTTTTTATTTTTTGCATGCTTCTATAGTCTCCATAGGAGACTAGAAGCAGCAACTATCCGATCGCCTCTGCTACATACAGAGGACGAGCAGATCCCCTGCATGCAGCAGAAATGGTCCTGTGTTATGAGCGCCGACCACTAGGTGGCGCTCATAGCGATAAGATCATGACAACCACAGGCGTCTGCTGCAGACCCTGGGTTGTCATGCACGCCCATCGGCGACCCGCGATCACGTGACGGGGTCGCCGGTGGGCGTGGCTTATGACGTGCCACCCGGAAGCGACCGTTAAATGCTGCTGTCAGAGATTGACAGCAGCATTTAACATGTTAACAGCCACGGGTGGATCGCGATTCCACCCGCGGCTGTTGCGGGCACATGTAAGAATCAGCTGACATGTGCTCCGTTCAGTGAGGGCTCAGCGCAGCAGCCCTCACTGAACGGGCAGTACGCAAATATGCTTACTAATACGTCCTCGGTAGTTAAGGGGTTAAAGCTAGTGTGACCTCCACGTCTTTTCCACGGGGCATTGATATTGTCTTTTTATTCCACTGTAACCTCCACCACTCTTCCGAGGGGCATTAAAAACGTCTTGTAAGCTACTATGAACTCTACTACTCTTCAAGGGGCATTGATATTGTCTTTTTATTCCACTGCGACCTTCACCACTCTTCCGAGGTGCATTCATATTGTCTTTTTATTCCACTGCGACCTCCACCACTCTTCCAAGGGGCATTAGAACCATCTTGTTAAGCTACTGTGACCTACACGTCTCTTCCACGGGGCATTGATATTGTCTTTATTCCACTGCGACCTCCACCACATTTCCAAGGGGCATTTAAACCGTCTTGATAAGCTACTGTGACCTCCATGTCTCTTCCTGAGGGCATTGATATTGTCTTTTTATTTCCCTGTAACCTCCACCACTCTTCCAAGAGACATAAAAACCGTCTTGTTCAGCTACTGTGACCTCCACCACTCTACCAAGGGGCATTAAAACCGTCTTGTTAAGCTACTATGAACTCCACGTCTCTTCCACGAGGCATTGATATTGTCTTTTTATTCCACTGTAACCTCCACCACTCTTCCAATGGGCATTAAAACCATCTTGTTAAGCTAATGTGACCTACACGTATCTTCCAAGGGGCATTAAAACCATCTCAATAAACCTCTCTGAACTCAACGTCTCTTCCAAGGAGCATTAAAAGCGTCTTGTTAAGCTACTTTGACCTCCACGTTTCTTCCACGGGGCATTGATATTGTCTTTTTATACCACACCAACCTCCACCACTCTTCCAAGGGGCAATAAAACCATCTTGTTAAGCTACTGTGAGCACGACGTCTCTTCGAAGGGGCATTGGTATTGTCTTTTTATTCCACTGCGACCTCTACCACGTTTCCAAGGTACATTAATACTGTCTTGGTAAGCTGCTTTGACCTCCACGTCTCTTCCTCGGTCATTGATATTGTCATTTTATACCACAGCAACCACCAGCACTCTTATAAGGAGCAATAAAACCATCTTGCTAAGCTACTGTGACATCCACGTCTCTTCCCCGGGGCATTGATATTGTCTTTTTATTCCACTGCGACCACCACTACTCTTCCAAGGGACATTAAAATCGTCTTTTTAAGCTACTGTGACCTCTACGTCTCTTCCAAGTAGCAATGATACTGTCCTTTTATTCCAATGCGACCTCCATCACTCTTCCAAGGGGCATTAATATTGTCTTTTTATTCCACTGCGACTTACACCACTCATCCAAGGGGGATTAAAACAGTCTTGATAAGCTACTGTGACCTCCACGTCTCTTCCAAGTGGCATTGATATTGTCTTTTTATTCCACTGCCACCTCCACCACTCTTCCAAGGGGCATTAACAGCTTCTTGTTAAGCTACTGTGACCTACATGTCTCTTCCAAGGGGCAATAAAACCATCTTGATAAACCACTCTGAACTCCACAGCTCTACCAAGGGGCATTAAAGCCATCTTGTTAAGCTACTGTGACTTCCACGTCTCTTCCACGGGCCATTGATATTGTCTTTTTATTCCACTGCGACCTCCACCACTCTTCCATTGGCCATTGATATTGTCTTTTTATTCCACTGCCACCTCCACCACTCTTCCAAGGGGCATTAAAACTGTCCTTTAAAGCTACTGTGACCTCCACGTCTCTTCCAAGGGACATTGATATTGTCTTTTTATTCCATTACGACCTCCACCACTCATCCAATGGGCATTAAGAAAGTTTTGTTAAGCTACTGTGACCTACACGTGTCTTCCAAGGGGAATTAAAGCCATCTTGTTAAACCACTCTGAACTCCACAGCTATTCCAAGGGGCATTAAAACCGTCTATTTAAGCTACTGTGACCTCCACGTCTCTTCCACGGGGCATTAATATTGTCTTTTTATTCTACTGCGACCTTCATCACTCTTCCAAGGGGCATTAAAACCATCTTGTTAAGCTACTGTGACCTCCATGTCTCTTCCTTGGGACATTGATATTGTCTTTTTATTCCAGCGTAACCTCCACCACTTTTCCAAGGGGCATTAAAACCGTCTTGTTAAGCTACTGTGACCTCCACGTCTCTTCCAAGGGGCATTAAAACCATCTTGATAAACCACTCTGAACTCCACAGCTCTTCCAAGGGGCATTAAAACCATCTTGTTAAGCTCCTGGGACCTCCACGTCTCTTCCACGGGGCATTGATATTGTCTTTTTATTCCACTGCGACCTCCACAACTCTTCCAATGGGCATTGATATTGTCTTTTTATTCCACTGCGACCTCCACCACTCTTGCAAGGGACATTAAAACCGTCTTTTTAAGCTACTGTGACCTCCACGTCTCTTCCAAGGGGCATTAATATTGTCTTTTTATTCCACTGCGATGTCCACCACTCACTCAAGGGGCATTAAAACAGTCTTGCTAAGCTACTGTGAACTCCACATATCTTCCAAGGGGCATTAAAACAATCTTGTTAAACCACTCTGAACTCCACAGCTATTCCAAGGGGCATTAAAAACATCGATTTAAGCTACTGTGTCCTCCACGTCTCTTCCACGGGGCTTTTAAACCATCTTGTTAAGCTACTGTGACCTCCACGTCTCTTCCACGGGCCATTGATATTGTATTCTTACTCCACTGTCACCTCCACCACTCTTCCAAGAGACATTAAAACGGTCTTGTTAAGCTACTGTGACCTACATATCTCTTCAAAGGGGCATTAAAACCGTCTTGTTAAACCACTCTGAACTCCACAGCTCTTCCAAGGGGCATTAAATCTATCTTGTTAAGCTACTGTGACCTCCACGTCTCTTCCACGGGGAATTGATTTTGTCTTTTTATACCACAGCGACCTACACCTCTCTTCCAAGGGGCATAAAACCTTCTTATTAAACTACTGTGACCTCCACGTCTCTTCCCCGTGGCATTGATATTGTCTCTTTATTCCACTGTGACCTCCACCACTCTTCCAAGGGGCATTGATATTGTCTTTTTATTCCACTGCGACCTCTACCACTCTTCCAAGGGGTATTAAGAACGTCTTGTTAAGCTACTGTGACCTCCACGTCTCTTTCTCGGGGCATTGATATTGTCTTTTTATTCCACTGCGACCTTCAACACTCTTCCAAGGGGCATTAAAACCATCTTTTTAAGCTACTGTGAACTCCACATCTTTTCCATGGGCATTGATATTGTCTTTTTATTCCACTGTAACCTTCACTACTCTTCCAAGGAGCATTAAAACCATCTTGATAAACCACTCTGAACTCCACAGCTCTTCCAAGAAGCATTAAAACCATCTTGTTAAGCTACTGTGACCTTAACGTCTCTTCCACGGCGCATTGATATTGTCTTTTTATTCCACTGCGACCTCCACCACTCTTACAATGGACATTGATATTGTCTTTTTATTCCTCTGCGACCTCCACCACTCTTCCAAGGGCATTAAAACTGTTTTAAAGCTACTCTGACCTCTACCTCTTTTCCACGGGGCATTGATATTGTCTTTTTATTCCACTGTAACCACCACCACTCTTCCAAGAGACATTAAAACCATCTTGTTAAGCTACTGTGACCTCCACGTCTCTTCCAAGGGGCATTTATATTGTCTTTTTATTCCACTGCGACCTCCACCACTGATCCAAGGGGAATTAAAACCATCTTGTTAAGCTACTGTGACCTCCACGTCTCTTCCACGGAGCATTGATATTGTCTTTTTATTCCACGGTAACCTCCACCCCTCTTCCAAGGTGCATTGATATTGTCTTTTTATTCCACTGTGACCTCCACCACTCTTCCAAGGGGTCATTGATATTGTCTTTTTATTCAACTGCGACCTCCACCACTCTTCCAAGGGGTCATTGATATTGTATTTTTATTCCTCTGTGACCTCCACCACTCTGCCTAGGGGCATTAAAACCGTCTTGTTAAGCTACTGTGACCTCCACGTCTCTTCCACCGGGCATTGATATTTTCTCTTTATTCCACTGTAACCCCCACCACTCTTCCAAAGGGAATTAAAACCGTCTTTTGTTAAGCTACTGTGACCTCCATGTCTCTTGCAAGGGGCATTAAAACCGTCTTATTAAACCACACTGAACTTCACCACTCTTCCATGGGTCATTAAAACTATCTTCTTCAGCTACTATGACCTCCACGTCTCTACCACGGGGCATTGATATTGTCTTTTTATTCCACCTTTACCTGCACCCCTCTTCCAAGGGGCACTGATATTGTCTTTTTATACTACTGTAACCTCCACCACTCTTCCAAGGGGTCAATGATATTGTCTTTTTATTCAACTGTGACCTCCACCATTCTTCCAAGGGGCATTGATATTGTATTTTTATTCCACTGCGACCTCCACCACTCTGCCTAGGGGCATTAAAACCATCTTGTTAAGCTACTGTGACCTCCACGTCTCTTCCATAGGGCATTGATATTGTCTTTTTATTCCACTATAACCCCCACAACTCTTCCAAGGGGAATTAAAACCGTCTTTTGTTAAGCTACTGTGACCTCCCCGTCTCTTCCAAGGGGCATTAAAACCGTCTTATTGAACCACACTGAACTCCACCACTCTTCAAAGGGGTATTAAAACCATATTGTTAAGCTACTGTGACCTCAACGTCTCATCCACGGGTCATTGATATTGTCTTTTTATTCCATTGCGATCTCCACCACTCTTCCAAGGGGCCATAAAACCATCTTCTTAAGCTACTGTGACCTCGACGTCTATTCCCCGTGGCATTGATATTGTCTTTTTATTCCACTGCCACCTCCACCACTCTTCCAAGGGGCATTAAGAGCTTCTTCTTAAGCTACTGTGACCTACATGTCTCTTTCAAGGGGCAATAAAACCATCTTGATAAACCACTCTGAACTCCACAGCCCTACCAAGGGGCATTAAAGCCATCTTGTTAAGCTACTGTGACTTCCACGTCTCTTCCACGGGCCATTGATATTGTCTTTTTATTCCACTGCGACCTCCACCACTCTTCCATTGGCCATTGATATTGTCTTTTTATTCCACTGCCACCTCCACTACTCTTCCAAGGGGCATTAAAACTGTCTTTTAAAGCTACTGTGACCTCCACGTCTCTTCCAAGGGGCATTGATATTGTCTTTTTATTCCATTACGACCTCCACCACTCATCCAATGGGCATTAAGAAAGTTTTGTTAAGCTACTGTGACCTACACGTGTCTTCCAAGGGGAATTAAAGCCATCTTGTTAAACCACTCTGAACTCCATAGCTATTCCAAGGGGCATTAAAACCGTCTATTTAAGCTACTGTGACCTCCACGTCTCTTCCATGGGGCATTAATATTGTCTTTTTATTCTACTGCGACCTCCATCACTCTTCCAAGGGGCATTAAAACCATCTTGTTAAGCTACTGTGACCTCCATGTCTCTTCCTTGGGGCATTGATATTGTCTTTTTATTCCACCGTAACCTCCACCACTTTTCCAAGGGGCATTAAAACCGTCTTGTTAAGCTACTGTGACCTCCACGTCTCTTCCAAGGGGCATTAAAACCATCTTGATAAACCACTCTGAACTCCACAGCTCTTCCAAGGGGCATTAAAACCATCTTGTTGAGCTCCTGGTACCTCCACGTCTCTTCCACGGGGCATTGATATTATCTTTTTATTCCACTGCGACCTCCACAACTCTTCCATGGGCATTGATATTGTCTTTTTATTCCACTGCGACCTCCACCACTCTTGAGAGGGACATTAAAACCGTCTTTTTAAGCTACTGTGACCTCCACGTCTCTTCCAAGGGGCATTAATATTGTCTTTTTATTCCACTGCGATGTCCACCACTCACGCAAGGGGCATTAAAACCGTCTTGTTAAGCTACTGTGAACTCCACGTATCTTCCAAGGGGCATTAAAACAATCTTGTTAAACCACTCTGAACTCCACAGCTATTCCAAGGGGCATTAAAACCATCGATTTAAGCTACTGTGTCCTCCACGTCTCTTCCACGGGGCTTTTATATTGTCTTTTATTTCCACAGCGACCTCCACCACTCTTCCAATGGGCATTAAAAACATCTTGTTAAGCTACTGTGACGTCCACGTCTCTTCCAAGGGGCATTGATATTGTCTTTTTATTCCACTGTAACCTTCACAACTCTTCCAAGGGGCATTAAAACCATCGTGATAAACCACTCTGAAATCCACCACTCTTCCAAGGGGCATTAAAACCATCTTGTTCAGCTACTGTGACCTCCACGTCTCTTCCCCGTGGCATTGATACTGTCTCTTTATTCCACTGTGACCTCCACCACTCTTCCAAGGGGCATTGATATTATCTTTTTATTCCACTGCGACCTCCAACACTCTTCCAAGGGGCATTAAGACCGTCTTTTTAAGATACTGTGAATTCCACGTCTATTCCATGGGGCATTGATATTGCCTTTTTATTCCACTGTAACCTTCACAACTATTCCAAGGGGCATTAAAACCATCGTGATAAACCACTCTGAACTCCACAGCTCTTCCAAGAAGCATTAAAACCATCTTGTTAAGCTACTGTGACCTCCACGTCTCTTCCACGGGGCATTGATATTGTCTTTTTATTCCACTGCGACCTCCACCACTCTTCCAATGGACATTGATATTGTATTTTTATTCCTCTGTGACCTCCACCACTCTGCCTAGGGGCATTAAAACCGTCTTGTTAAGATACTGTGACCTCCACGTCTCTTCCACGGGGCATTGATATTGTCTTTTTATTCCACTGTAACCCCCACCACTCTTCCAAGGGGAATTAAAATCGTATTTTTTTAAGCTACTGTGACCTCCACGTCTCTTGCAAGGGGCATTAAAACCGTCTTATTAAACCACACTGAACTTCACGACTCTTCCATGGGTCATTAAAACCATCTTGTTCAGCTACTATGACCTCCACCTCTCTACCACGGGGCTTTGATATTGTCTTTTTATTCCACCTTTACCTCCACCCCTCTTCCAAGGGGCACTGATATTGTCATTTTATACTACTGCGACCTCCACCTCTCTTCCAAGGGGTCACTGATATTGTCTTTTTATTCAGTTGCAACCTCCACAATTCTTTCAAGGGGCATTGATATTGTATTTTTATTCCACTGCGACCTCCACCACTCTCCCTAGGGGCATTAAAACCGTCTTGTTAAGCTACTGTGACCTCCACGTCTGTTCCATAGGGCATTGATATTGTCTTTTTATTCCACTGTAACCCCCACCACTCTTCCAAGGGGCATTAAAACCATCTTGTTAAACCACTCTGATATCCACAGCTCTACCAAGGGGCATTAAAGCCATCTTGTTAAGCTACTGTGACTACCACGTCTCTGCCACGGGGCATTGATATTGTCTTTTTATTCCACTGCGACCTCCACCACTCTTCCATTGGCCATTGATATTGTCTTTTTATTCCACTGCCACCTCCACCACTCTTCCAAGGGGCATTAAAACTGTCTTTTAAAGCTACTGTGACCTCTACGTCTCTTCCAAGGGGCATTGATATTGTCTTTTTATTCCATTACGACCTCCACCACTCATCCAATGGGCATTAAGAAAGTTTTGTTAAGCTACTGTGACCTACACGTGTCTTCCAAGGGGAATTAAAGCCATCTTGTTAAAAAACTCTGAACTCCACAACTATTCCAAGGGGCATTAAAACCGTCTATTTAAGCTACTGTGACCCCCACGTCTCTTCCACGGGGCACTAATATTGTCTTTTTATTCTACCTCGACCTCCACCACTCTTCCAAGGGGCATTAAAACCGTCTTGTTAATCTACTGTGACCTCCATGTCTCTTCCTTGGGGCATTGATATTGTCTTTTTATTCCACCGTAACCTCCAGCACTTTTCCAAGGGGCATTAAATCTGTCTTGTTAAGCTACTGTGACCTCCACGTCTCTTCCAAGGGGCATTAAAACCATCTTGATAAACCACTCTGAACTCCACAGCTCTTCCAAGGGGCATTAAAACCATCTTGTTAAGCTCCTGGGACCTCCACATCTCTTCCACGGGGCATTGATATTGTCTTTTTATTCCACTGCGACCTCCACAACTCTTCCAATGGGCATTGATATTGTCTTTTTATTCCACTGCGACCTCCACCACTCTTGCAAGGGACATTAAAACCATCATTTTAAGCTACTGTGACCTCCACGTCTATTCCAAGGGGCATTAATATTGTCTTTTTATTCCACTGCGATGTCCACCACTCATTCAAGGGGCATTAAAACCGTCTTGTTAAGCTACTGTGAACTCCACGTATCTTCCAAGGGACATTAAAACAATCTTGTTAAACCACTCTGAACTCCACAGCTATTCCAAGGGGCATTAAAACCATTGATTTAAGCTACTGTGTCCTCCACGTCTCTTCCACGGGGCTTTTATATTGTCTATTATTTCCACAGCGACCTTCACCACTCTTCCAATGGGCATTAAAAACATCTTGTTAAGCTACTGTGACGTCCACGTCTCTTCCAAGGGGCATTGATATTGTCTTTTTATACCACAGCGACCTCTACCACTCTTCCAACGGGCATTAAAACATCTTGTTAAGCTAATGTGACGTCCACGTCTCTTCCACGAGGCATTGCTATTGTCTTTTTATTCCACTGCGACCTCCACCAATCTTCCAATGGGTATTGATATTGTCTTTTTATTCCTTTGTGACCTCCATCACTCTTCCAAGTGGCATTTAAACCATCTTGTTAAGCTACTGTGACCTCCACGTCTCTTCCACGGGGCATTGATATTGTATTCTTACTCCACTGTCACCTCCACCACTCTTCCAAGAGACATTAAAACGGTCTTGTTAAGCTACTGTGACCTCTTCCACGGGGAATTGATATTGTCTTTTTATACCACAGCGACCTACACCTCTCTTCCAAGGGGCATAAAACCATCTTATTAAGCTACTGTGACCTCCAAGTTTCTTCCCCGTGGCATTGATATTGTCTTTTTATTCCACTGTGACCTCCACCACTCTTCCAAGGGGCATTGATATTGTCTTTTTATTCCACTGCGACCTCTACCACTCTTCCAAGGGGTATTAAGAACGTCTTGTTAAGCTACTGTGACCTCCACGTCTCTTTCTCGGGGCATTGATATTGTCTTTTTATTCCACTGTAACCTTCACCACTCTACCAAGGGGCATTAAAACCATCGTGATAAACCACTCTGAACTCCACAGCTCTTCCAAGAAGCATTAAAACCATCTTGTTAAGCTTCTATGACCTCCACGTCTCTTCCACGGGGCATTGATATTGTCTTTTTATTCCACTGCGACCTCCACCACTCTTCCAATGGACATTGATATTGTCTTATTATTCCTCTGCGACCTCCACCACTGTTCCAATGGCATTAAAACTGTGTTTTAAAGCTACTCTGACCTCCACGTCTTTTCCACGGGGCATTTATATTGTCTTTTTATTCCACTGCGACCTCCACCATTCATCCAAGGGGAATTAAAACCGTCTTGTTAAGCTACTGTGACCTCCACGTCTCTTCCACGGGGCACTGATATTGTCTTTTTATTCCACGGTAACCTCCACCCCTCTTCCAAGGTGCATTGATATTGTCTTTTTATACTACTGCGACCTCCACCACTCTTCCAAGGGGTCACTGATATTGTCTTTTTATTCAACTGCGACCTCCACCATTCTTCCAAGGGGCATTGATATTGGATTTTTATTCCACTGCGACCTCCACCACTCTGCCTAGGGGCATTAAAACCGTCTTGTTAAGCTACTGTGACCTCCACGTCTCTTCCATAGGGCATTGATTTTGTCTTTATATTCCACTGTAACCCCCACCACTCTTCCAATTGGTATCAAAACCGTCTTTTGTTAAGCTACTGTGACCTTCCCGTCTCTTCCTAGGGGCATTAAAACCGTCTTATTGAACCACACTGAACTCCACCATTCTTCCATGGGGCATTAAAACCATCTTGTTCAGCTACTATGACCTCGACGTCTCTTCCACGGGGCATTGATATTGTCTTTTTATTCCACTTTAACCTTCACCCCTCTTCCAAGGGGCATTGATATTGTCTTTTTATACCACTGCGACCTCCACCACTCTTCCAAGGGGTCACTGATATTGCCTATTTGTTCAACTGCGACCTCCTCCACTCTTCCAAGGTGCATTGATAATGTATTTTTATTCCACTGCGACCTCCACCACTCTGCCTAGGGGCATTAAAACAGTCTTGTTAAGCTAAAGTGACCTCCACTTCTCTTCCACGGGGCATTGATATTGTCTTTTTATTCCACTGTAATCTCCACCAATCTTCCAAGAGGCATTAAAACCGTCTTTTGCTAAGCTACTGTGACCTGCCTGACTCTTCCAAGGGGCATTAAAACCGTTTATCTAAGCTACTATGACATCAAACGTCTCTTTAACAGGGCATTGATATTGTCTTTTTATTCCACTGCGACCTCCAGCACTTTTCCAATGGGCATTGATATTGTCTTTTTGTTCCACTGCGACTTCAACCACTCTTCCAAGGGGCATTAAAACTGTCTTTTTAAGCTACTCTGACCTCCACGTCTCTTCCACAGAGTATTAAATCCATCTTGTTAAACCACTCTGAACTTCACAGCTCTTTCAAGGGGCATTAATAAGGTCTATTTAAGCTACTGTGACCTCCACGTCTCTTCCACGGGGCTTTGATATTGTCTTTCTATTCCACAGCGAGCTCCACCACTCTTCCAAGGGGCATTAAAACCGTCTTGTTAACCTACTGTGACCTACACGTCTCTTCCAATGGGCATTAGAACCATCTTGTCAAAGCACTCTGAACTCCACAGCTCTTCCAAGGAGCATTAAAACCACCTTGTTAAGCTACTGTGACCTCCACGTCTCTTCCACGGGGCATTGATATTGTCTTTTTATACCACAGCGACCTCCACCACTCTTCCAAGGGGCAATAAAACCATCTTATTAAGCTACTGTGACCTCCACGTGTCTTCCCCGTGGCATTGATATTGTCTTTTTATTCCACTGCGACCTCCACCACTCTTCCAAGGGGCATTGATATTGTCTTTTTATTCCACTGCAACCTCCACCACTCTTCCAAGGGGCATTAAAACCGTTTTTTAAATCTAATTTGAACTCCACGTTTTTTCCACGGGGCATTGATATTGTCTTTTTATTCCACTGTAACCTCCACTACTCTTCCAAGGGGCATTAAAACTGCCTTGTTAAGCTACTGTGACCTACACGTCTCTTCCAAGGTGCATTAAAACCATCTTGATAAACCACTCTGAACTCCAAAGCTCTTCCAAGGGGCATTAAAACCATCTTTTTAAGCTACTTTGACCTCCACGTCTCTTCCAAGTGGCATTGATATTGTCTTTTTATTCCAATGCGACTTCCACCACTCTTCCAAGGGGCAATAAAACCATCTTATTAAGCTACTGTGACCTCCACATCTCTTCCACAGGGCATTGGTATTGTTTTTTTATTCCACTGCGACCTCCACTACTCTTCCAAGGGGCATTAATATTGTCTTTTTATTCTACTGTGACCTCCACCACTCTTCCAAGGGGCATTAAAACCAACTTGTTAAGCTACTGTGATCTCCACGTCTCTTCCATGGGGCATTGATATTGTTTTTTTATTCTACTGTAACCTCCACCGCTCCTCCAATACGCATTAAAACCGTCTTGCTAAGCTACTCTGACCTACACGTCTCTTCTAAGGGGCATTAAAACCATCTTGATAAACCCCTTAGAACTTCACAGTTCTTCCAAGTGTCATTAAAACCGTCTTGTTAAGCTACAGTGACCTCCACGTCTCTTCCACAGGGCATTGGTATTGTTTTTTTATTCCACTGCGACCTCCACTACTCTTCCAAGGGGCATTAAAACCGTTTTTTTAATCTAATTTGAACTCCACGTTTTTTCCACGGGGCATTGATATTGTCTTTTTATTCCACTGTAACCTCCACCACTCTTCCAAGGGGCATTAAAACTGCCTTGTTAAGCTACTGTGACCTACACGTCTCTTCTAAGGTGCATTAAAACCATCTTGATAAACCACTCTGAACTCCAAAGCTCTTCCAAGGGGCATTAAAACCATCTTTTTAAGCTACTTTGACCTCCACGTCTCTTCCAAGTGGCATTGATATTGTCTTTTTATTCCAATGCGACTTCCACCACTCTTCCAAGGGGCAATAAAACCATCTTATTAAGCTACTGTGACCTCCACATCTCTTCCACAGGGCATTGGTATTGTTTTTTTATTCCACTGCGATCTCCACTACTCTTCCAAGAGGCATTAATATTGTCTTTTTATTCTACTGTGACCTCCACCACTCTTCCAAGGGGCATTAAAACCAACTTGTTAAGCTACTGTGATCTCCACGTCTCTTCCATGGGGCATCGATATTGTTTTTTTATTCTACTGTAACCTCCACCACTCTTCCAAGGGGCATTAAAACCGTCTTTTTAAGCTACTGTATACTCCACGTCTCTTCCACGGGGCATTGATATTGTCTTTTTATTCCACTGTAACCTCCACCACTCTTCCAAGGGGCATTAAAACTATTTTGCTAAGCTACAGTGACTTCCACGTCTCTTCCACAGGGCAATAAATCCATCTTGTTAAACCACTCTGACCTCCACAGCTATTCCAAGGGGCATTAAAACCGTCTATTTAAGCTACTATGACCTCCACGTCTCTTCCACGGGGAATTGATATTGTCTTTTTATTCCACTGCGACCTCCACCACTCATCCAAGGGGCATTAAAACCGTGTTATTAAGCTACTGTGACCTCCACGTCTCTTCCACGGGACATTGATATTGTCTTTTTATTCCACTGCGACCTCCACCACTCTTCCAAGGGGCATTGATATCGTCTTTTTATTCCACTGCGACCTCAACAACTCTTCCAAGGGGCATTAATACCATCTTGTTAAGCTGCTGTGACCTCCATGTCTCTTCCACGGGGCATTGATATTGTCTTTTTATTCCACTGTAACCTCCACCACTCTTCCAAGTGGCATTAAAACCATCTTTTGTTGAGCTACTGGGACCTTGACGTCTCTTCCAAGGGGCATTAAAACCATCTTATTAAGCCACTCTGAAATCCACCACTCTTCCAAGGGGCATTAAAACCATCTTGTTCAGCTACTGTGACCTCCATGTCTCTTCCACGTGGCAGTGATATTGTCTTTTCATTTCACTGTAACCTCCACCACTCTTCCAAGGGACATTAAAACCGTCTTGTCAAGCTACTCTGACCCCCACTTCTCTTCCAAGGGTCATTAAAACCATCTTGATAACCACTCTGAACTCTACAGCTCTTTCAAGGGGCATTAAAACCGTATATTTAAGCTACTGTGACCTCCACGTCTCTCTCACAGGGCTTTGATATTGTTTTTTTTTCCACAGCGGCCTCCACCACTCTTCCAACGTGCTTTAAAACCATCTTGTTAAGCTACTGTGACCTGCACCTCTCTTCCAAGGGGCATTGATATTGTCTTTTTATTCCAATGCGATCTCCACCACTCTTCCAATGGGCATTAAAACCATGTTGTTAGGCTACTGTGTTCTCCAAGTCTCTTCCACGGGGCATTGATATCGTCTTTTTAATTTCACTGTAACCTCTATCACTCTTCCAAGGGGCATTAAAATTGTCTTGTTAAGCTACTGTGTTCTCCACGCCTCTTCCACGGGGCATTGATATAGTCTTTTTATTCCACTGCGACATGCACCACTCTTCCAAGGGGAATTGATATTGTCTTTTTATTCCACTGTAACCTCCACCACTCTTTCAAATAGCATTAAAACCGTCTTGTTAAGCTACTGTGTTCTCCAAGTCTCTTCCACAGGACATTGATATCGTGTTTTTATTCCACTGTGACATCCAGCACTCTTCCAAGGGGCATGAAAACCTTCTTGTTAAGCTACTGTGACCTCCACCTCTCTTCCACGGGGAATTGAAATTGTCTTTTTATTCCACTGTAACCTCCCCCACTCTTTCAAGGGACATTAAAACCATCTTGTTAAGCTACTGTGACCTCCACGTCTCTTCCAAGGGGCATTAAAACCATCTTGTTAGAACACTCTGAACTCCATGTCTCTTCCAAGGGGCATTAAAACCGTCTTGTTAAACCACTCTGAACTCAACGTCTCTTCCAAGGGGCATTAAAATCGACTTGTTAAACCACACTTAACTCCACGTCTCTTCTAAACGGCACTAAAACCGTCTTTTTAGGTTACTGTGACCTCCAAGTCTCTTCCAAGGGGCATTAAAACCTTCTTGTTAAACCACTCTGAACTCAACGTCTCTTCCAAGGGGCATTAAAATCGACTTGTTAAACCACACTTAACTCCACGTCTCTTCTAAACGGCACTAAAACCGTCTTTTTAGGCTACTGTGACCTCCAAGTCTCTTCCAAGGGGCATTAAAACCGTCTTGTTGAACCACTCTGAACTCCATGTCTCTTCCAATGCGCATTAAAACAGTCTTGTTAAGCTACTATGTCCTCCACGTTTCTTCCAAGGGGAATTAAAAGCGTCTTGCTAAACCACTTTGAACTCCACGTCTCTTCCAAGGGGCATTGATATTTTCTCCTTATTCTACTGTGACCTCCACGTCTCTTCCAAGGGGCATTAAAACCGTCTTGTTAAACCACTCTGAACTCCATGTCTCTTCAAAGTGGCATTAAAATTGTCTTGTTAAGCTACTATGACCTCCACGTCTCTTCCAAGGGGCATTAAAACCATCTTGTTAAACCATTCTGAACTCCACGTCTCTTACAAGGGGCATTAAAACCGTCTTGTTAAACCACTCTGAACACCAAGTCTCTTCCAAGAGGCATTAAAACCATCTTGTTAAGCTACTGTGACCTCCACGTCTCTTCCAAGGGGCATTAAAAACGTCTTGTTAAACCACTCTGAACTCCACGTCTCTTCCAAGGGGCATTAAAACCGTCTTGTTAAGCTACTGTGACCTCCACGTCTCTTCCAAGTGGCATTAAAAACGTCTTGTTAAACCACTCTGAACTCCACGTCTCTTCCAAGGGGCATTAAAACCGTCTTGTTAAGCTACTGAGACCTCCACGTCTCTTCCATGGGGCATTAAAAACGTCTTGTTAAACCACTCTGGACTCCACGTCTCTTTCAAAGTGCATTAAAATTGTCTTTTTAAGCTACAGTGACCTCCATGTCTCTTCCAAGGGGCTTTAAAACCGTCTTGTTAAGCTACTATGACCTCCACGTCTCTTCCAAGGGCCATTAAAACCGTTTTGCTAAACCACTCTGAACTCAACCTCTCTTCCAAGGGGCATTGATATTGTATCTTTATTCCACTGTAACCTTCACCACTCTTCCAAGGGGCATTGATATTGTCTCTTTATTCCACTGTGACCTCCACGTCTCTTCCAAGGGCCGTTAAAACCATCTTGTTAAACCACTCTGAACTCCACGTCTCTTCCAAGTGGCATTAAAACCGTCTTTTTAAGCTACTGTGACCTCCACGTCTCTTCCAAGGGGCTTTAAAACTGTCTTGTTAAACCAATCTGGACTCCACGTTTCTCACAAGGGGTAATAAAACCGTCTTGTTAAACCACTTTGAACCCCAAGTCTCTTCCAAGAGGCTTTAAAACCGTCTTGTTAAGCTACTGTGACCTCCACGTCTCTTCCAAGGGGCATTAAAACCGTCTTATTAAACTACTCTGAACTCCACCACTCTTCCAAGGGGCATTAAAACCGTCTTGTTCAGCTACTATGACCTCCCCGTCTCTTTCACTGGGCATTGATATTGTCTTTTTATTTCACTGCGACCTCCACCACTCTACCAAGGGGCATTGATATTGTCTTTTTATTCCACTTCGACCTCCACCACTCATCCAAGGGGCATTAAAACCGTCTTGTTAAAAAACTCTGAGCTCCACAGCTCTTCCAAGGGGCATTGATATTGTCTTTTTGTTCCACTGCGACTTCCACCACTCTTCCAAGGGGTATTAAAACTGTCTTGTCTAGCTATTCTGACCTCCACGTCTCTTCCACAGGGTCTTAAAACCATCTTGTTAGACCACTCTGAACTCCATGTCTCTTCCAAGGGGCATTAAAACCGTCTTGCTAAGCTACTGTGACCTCCACGTCTCTTCCAAGGGGCATTAAAACCTTCTTGTTAAACCACTCTGAACTCAACGTCTCTTCCAAGGGGCATTAAAATCGACTTGTTAAACCACTCTTAACTCCACGTCCCTTCTAAACGGCACTAAAACCGTCTTTTTAGGCTACTGTGACCTCCACGTCTCTTCCAAGGGGCATTAAAACCGTCTTGTTAAGCTATTGTGACCTCCACGTATTTTCCAAGGGGCATTAAAACTGTCTTGTTGAACCACTCTGAACTCCACGTCTCTTCCAAGGGGCATTAAAACCATCTTGTTAAGCTACTATGTCCTCCACGTCTCTTCCAAGGGGCATTAAAACCGTCTTGCTAAACCACTCTGAACTCCACGTCTCTTCCAAGGGGCATTGATATTGTATCTTTATTCCACTGTAACCTCCACCACTCTTCCAAGGGGCATTGATATTGTCTCTTTATTCTACTGTGACCTCCACGTCTTTTCCAAGGGGCATTAAAACCGTCTTGTTAAACCACTCTGAACTCCAATTCTCTTCCAAGAGGCATTAAAACCATCTTGTTAAGCTACTGTGACCTCCACGCCTCTTACAAGGGACATTAAAAACGTTTTGTTAAACCACTCTGAACTCCACGTCTCTTCCAAGGGGCATTAAAACCGTCTTGTTAAGCTACTGTGACCTCCACATCTCTTCCAAGGGGCATTAAAAACGTCTTGTTAAACCACTCTGAACTCCACGTCTCTTCCAAGGGGCATTAAAACCGTCTTGTTAAGCTACTGTGACCTCCACGTCTCCTCCAAGGGGCATTAAAAACGTCTTGTTAAACCACTCTGAACTCCACGTCTCTTTCAAAGCGCATTAAAATCATCTTTTTAAGCTACAGTGACCTCCATGTCTCTTCCAAGGGGCTTTAAAACCGTCTTGTTAAGCTACTATGACCTCCACGTCTCTTCCAAGGGGCACTAAAACCGTGTTGCTAAACCACTCTGAACTCAACCTCTCTTCCAAGGGGCATTGATATTGTATCTTTATTCCACTGTAACCTCCACCACTCTTCCAAGGAGCATTGATATTGTCTCTTTACTCCACTGTGACCTCCACGTCTCTTCTAAGGGGCATTAAAACCGTCTTGTTAAACCACTCTGAAATCCACGTCTCTTCCAAGGGCCGTTAAAATCATCTTGTTAAACCACTCTGAACTCCACGTCTCTTCCAAGGGGCATTAAACTTGTCTTGTTAAACCAATCTGGACTCCATGTTTCTTACAAGGAGTAATAAAACCGTCTTGTTAAACCACTCTGAACTCCAAGTCTCTTCCAAGAGGCATCAAAACTGTCTTGTTTAGCTACTGTGATCTCCACGTCTCTTCCAAGGGTCATTAAAAACGTCTTTTTAAACCACTCTGAACTCCACGTCTCTTCCAAGGGGCATTAAAACCATCTTGTTAAGCTACTGTGACCTCCACGTCTCTTCCAAGGGGCATTAAAAACGTCTTGTTAAACCACTCTGAACTCCACGTCTCTTCCAAAGTGCATTAAAATCGTCTTGTTAAGCTACAGTGACCTCCATGTCTCTTCCAAGGGGCATTGATATTGTCTTTTTATTCCACTGCGACCTCCACCACACTTTTAGTCAGCTTTTGCTTTTCAATGCATAAGTGAACACTAAGGGAGACCCACTCCCCAATAATGGGTAGAAGGTTTTTAGTATGCTGTAATCCACGTCTGTTTCAAGGGGCATTGCAGTTCCTCATAATTTTTGGAAAGCTTTCCATTCACTGCTTAGGCCAACAGTGTACAGTAGACCCAGTTGCTATAAATGGAAAAAAAGGTTTAGTTAAGGCCCTCTGACCTCCATGTCACTTCTAAGGGGCATTGGAGTGCCTCAAAATTTTTGGTAGGCATTGCACTCACTGTATGCCCTATAACTGTGTAGCCAAACCTCTCCTTTTGGTACAGAAACATATCCTACAAGACATGTGTGGTTGACTGACCTGACATTGGTGTGAATGGTTCCTGTTCCTCCTGCTCTTTCTCCTTTGCCACCACCTCATCCATCATTCATCACATCAAGCTTTTTTTAAACGGGAGTCATAGAACAGGGATAGTAGCAGGAAAACATCCAGCAATCCTCGTAGGAGGTAGGATATGCGCCAAAACGCTGACCACCTCAGGCCTAGCTGCTACTACATACATGCGCTTGCATTCCAAGGAACAGAAAACTAAGGAGATGGATGGCCTCATGATCATGAATAATTTACTCGTTGTGTAGGAGGCCGACCACTGCTGCTGTCTACCTTCGGAACTTTGTCAGTCAACATAACTGACCAATAGAGTCATGCAGAAATTTAGTAGGAGGGACCCAAACGTGACGCTGTTCAACGTCAACTAGTAAGTATATCAAATAGAAAAAAGACGTAAACTGAATATTATCCAAAAAATACAAAGAATTCTTTATTAGTAATATTTAAAATCAGACAAAAACACAATGTTTAAAAAAAGGCAGTAAGTATTAATAATTAACCAAAAAAAAAAAGAAAAGAGCACCATAATAGATACCCACATGAGCATGAATTACAGTAGTACAGGTCAAACAATGAAAAATAGAAAAAATCTTTATAAAACTTGTTCAAGCCAAGTCACTAAGCAAATCATCAATCTAGATCATATGAGGATCTGTACCTCACCTCACCTCACCTCATATGATCTAGATTGATGATTTGCTTAGTGCGCATGTGGGAGACCTCGTTTCTGAAACTCTATGACGTGTACCATTGCTATCACTGTTCCAAAAAGCCCATTTTTGATTTCTTTCAAATGGCTGCTGAGTTTCAGTGAAAATACGCGTGCGACTTTCAGTGAAAATACAGCAGATAGTCCTACTGAAAGACTGTTAGAATTTGTATTATGGCAAGAAAAAAGCAGCTAAGTAAAGAAAAATGAGTGGCCATCATTACTTTAAGAAATGAAGGTCAGTCTGTCCGCAAAATTGGGCAAACTTTGAAAGTGCAGTTGCAAAAACCATCAAGCGCTACAAAGAAACTGGCTCACATGAGGACCTCCCCAGGAAAGGAAGACCAAGAGTCACCTCTGCTTTTGAGGATAAGTTTATCCGAGTCACCAGCCTCAGAAATCACAGGTTAACAGCAGCTCAGATTAGAGACCAGGTCAATGCCACACAGAGTTCTAGCAGCAGACACATCTCTTCAACAACTGTGAAGAGGAGACTTTGTGCAGCAGGCCTTCATGGTAAAATAGCTGCTAGGAAACCACTGCTAAGGACAGGCAACAAGCAGAAGAGACTTGTTTGGGCTAAAGAACACAAGGAATGGACATCAGAACAGTGGAAATCTGTGCTTTGGTCTGATGAGTCCAAATTGAGATTTTTGGTTCCAACCACCGTGTCTTTGTGAGACGCAGAAAAGGTGAACGGATGGACTCTCAATGCCGGGTTCCCACCGTGAAGCATGGAGAAGGAAGTGTGATGGTGTGGGGGTGCTTTACTGGTGACACTGTTGGGGATTTATTCAAAATTGAAGGCATACTGAACCAGCATGGCTACCACAGCATCTTGCAGCGGCATGCTATTCCATCTGGTTTGCGTTTAGTTGGACCATCATTTATTTTTCAACAGGACAATGACACCAAACATACCCCCAGGCTGTGTAAGGGCTATTTGACAAGAAGGAGAGTGATGGGGTGAAACGCCAGATGACCTGGCCTCCACAGTCACCAGACCTGAACCCAATTGAGATGGTTTGGGGTGAGCTGGACTGAGTGAAGGTAAAAGGGCCAAAAAGTGCTAAGCATCTCTGGGAACTCCTTCAAGATTGTTGGAAGACCATTTCCGATGACTACCTCTTGAAGCTCATCAAGAGAATGCCAAGAGTGTGCAAAGCAGTCATCAAAGCAAAAGGTGGCTATTTTGAAGAACCTAGAATATAAGACATATTTTCAGTTGTTTCACACTTTTTTGTTAAGTATATAATTCCACATGTGTTAATTCATAGTTTTGATGCCTTCAGTGTGAATGTACAATTTTCATAGTCATGAAAATACAGAAAAATCTTTAAATGAGAAGGTGTGTCCAAACTTTTGGTCTGTACTGTATATATTCTGTTTTGTATATTATAGTGACTGTCGGGGGCGCTCTTTTACACCTCTCCCCGTGGAGCTCCGCACACTCTTCACTATGTCGGGGCTGTGGACAAATGGGAAAAGTCACATTCTGGCAAAACTGAATAATCAGTGCTGAGTGTAATTTTTTATATTGCAAAAAGTGACAATGCAAGTTTTATTAATCTGGAAAAAAAAGAATTTTGCCCAAACACAAAGTATAAGAGTGTAAAAATAGAAAAAATATATAACAGTGCATAAAAAAATCCTGTTTGACCTGTGATGTTTGCTCCATTAAAAACATGAGCAATTCCATAAAAAAGCATTAAAACTACAATAAAAAGCCAGAAGAGGCATCTAGATTGCAGAGTGTATGAGAAGCTCCTAGAATCAACTACGATCTAGTGGTGTCAGTGCTGAACTGTCTACATTGGAGTTGTTCTCTTGAGGCCCTCACTCCAGCAACTCCGATCTAGTCACCTCAACACTGAAGCATCTAGAGTGGAACTGTTAAAACGGTTAACACAAAAGATAAACTCCAATCTAGACACCTCAGCACTGAAAGCACTAGATCGAAGAGGAGAATGTGAGAACCTCAAAAGATAAACTCCGATCTAGACGCCTCAGCACTGAAAGCACTAGATCGAAGAGGAGCATGTGAGAACCTCAAAAGATCAACTCCGATCTAGAAAGTTCAGCAGTGAGGCGTCTAGAATGGAGTGGCTAAAGTGAGGACCACAAAAAATCAACTGCGATCTAGACGCAACCGTGTAATGAGACAAGGATCTGACAATTGGCCACTTCCTGTTTCATAAGTTGCAATGGAATCTGAGCAAAAGGACCTGCATGACTCACTTCTGGTCATGTGATCAGGTCACATGATCGCAAACACGGAAGTAACAAGCACAAATGTGTATGTCGCCACCCGGTGTCATGTTATTGGATCTGCAATAACCCAGATCCAAATAGAAAAGAAAAAAATAGGTAAAGGCAGTTAAAATGAATGGGGAATATATATATAATAGAATCACAGGTGTTCATAAAGCGTAGACCTCTGGCTACCAATGGTATTAGTAAGAAAAATATAGTAATACATGTTTAAGGGATAAACTAGACCAAGGGGAAAAAAATATAAGGAAAAATAATTTAGGGAAATATACTGATCACTACCCAATGTAGTATTAGATTGAAATAAAAGAAAAGAAAGGAAGAGAAGAAAATAGAGAGGAGTAGGTGATATCTAGCATTAATCAACAGACAACATCATCACCCACAGGAGTGAATAAAGTTCTATGAGAAGAAATGTGATTTCATGCAGTTCCAGAGAAAGGAATCAAGTAGTACGTGTCTGAAACAGAAAAACAATAATTAATACATTTACAGAAAGCTAGATAACTCATACTCTCTATTTAAATCCCGAGGTTACAACGTATCCAACGTATGGATCTAAAAAGCTTCACGACGTTTTAATGCCTGAATCCTATTATCCCCACATATTAATGGTGGTACATGTTCCAGAACCTGAAAATTGACTTGTTCTACGGAGTGCTTCTTTAAATTAAAATGGTAAGATAAGGGGAGATAAGTCTTCCCACATCTTATACTCGACTTGTTTTGAGATATGCGGTCTCGTATAGGTTAGGTTGTCTCACCAACATATATGAGACCATCAAGGACATTTGATCGCATACACTACAAAAGAAGAATCACAAGTAAAAAAACCTTGAATTCTAATCCCGGTATGGGGGTGGAAAAAAGTATCACCCCGCTGTATATTGCTACATTGCGGGCAGCGTAGGCATGGGTATGTACCTTTTTTCTGAGTTCATAGAAAGGTTTGTATTGGCGTCTTTCTCAAGGAATGCCAATACAAACAAGTTGAAAGAGTACTTGTTTAAAATTTGCTCGAATCTTTTACAAAAATTGTCATTATCTTTAAACATTGTTGGTTGAAAGTTTACCCTCAAGCCATGTGGTATTCTTTGTGCCAAATCACTGGGAATTCAGACATTGGAAATAATTTCAGCTACTTCATTTGTAGTATAAGAAAAGGTTTCACTAGACATACAGTTAGGTCCATATATATTTGGACAGAGACAACATTTTTCTAATTTTGGTTCTAGACATTACCACAATGAATTTTAAACAAAACAATTCAGATGCAGTTGAAGTTCAGACTTTCAGCTTTCATTTGAAGGGTATCTGTGTCACCCTGACCTGGATGCCACAAGTGTAATTAAAGCTGTGTCTGAGAGCAAGGGGGAGGTTCTCTAGTCAGGGGAACATTAGCATGCAATGCCTCCTGTCTCAGGCCAGTAGGGGGAGCTGGCTGCCCCTATAAAAGCTGGTACTGAGGGCAGGGTTAGAGAGAACTGGATTGCCTGTCTCAGCACTGAGACGTGTCCCAGAGTGGAGCAGGGACAGAAAGTTGATTGCACCTAAGAGGAAGTGTGGCAGTAGGAGAGCCACAAGTCAGAGACAAGAGGCGAAGAGAGCCTGTCTTGGCAGAGAAAAGACTTAACTTTACCAGACTTTGGTGTCTGAGGCTGGAAGGATTCCACATCCCCCAGCAGAGAACCAGTCCGCAAGGGACTGTACATTCCTTGGCCTAAGAAGCCTGGAGGCCCTGCCACAACCGAAGGGACCAGTAAAGCCGTACAAGGCTGGGAGCAGAAAGGAACCCACGTCGCAGGCCATACAGGCGAGAATACACGGAGAGCTCGGAAACGTGGGCTGTTATCCTATCAGGAGGAGATAGCCAGAAGGAGCGCAGAAAGCACGGTAGGCCTACACCCTCACCCTGACCAGGGCCAATTTCCCCGTTGCTCTCAGACATCCAGGTCCCCTCCTAGCCGGGACTGTTTGTGGGTCAATTTACCTGTTTTAGTAAAGACCCTGGACTGCAACCTGTTGTCTGTGTGCTCCTTGCTCCTCCAGCACTACCAGCACTGGGACTCTCAATACCATCACTCCCACCATCCACTATACTGCCCTGGGGCCGCACTCTTCCCGTGGGGAGTCACACTACCCTAGCTGCACACCTCATCAGCCCCAGCGGTCTGCATGCAGCGGCGGTTCCTAATAACCGCAATCCACGGGTGGCGTAGTCGGACATAAACATCAGTACATAACGGACTACCACTGGCCTGACCACCCTGAGCCACGGAACCGGGTTGCCACTACTACTCCCACCGTTTCCCTATTGCCCGGATCCGAGTGCCCCACGGCCCAGGGGGCGAGTCAGCTTTGGCGTAGTCGGCAGGATTTCGTGCCCGCAACCACCGGGTACTGCGTGCCTGAAAAAGACTTTTGTAACTTACCTGTGGAGTCGTTTCCCGCCATCCGGAGCCGATTCCCGCCATTAGACGCCATCTTGGACCGTTTCCCGCCGTCCGGAGTCGTTTCCCGCCATCCGGAGCCGATTCCCGCCATCAGACGCCATCTTGGACCGTTTCCCACCGTCTTCGGCCGTCTTCCCGCCATCCGCGGCTGCTTCCCGCCATCGGACGCCATCTTCAGGACGCCGCGCGGGAAGAAGAGGGGCGTGGACGTCAAAACCGCGCGAGATCCGAAGCTCCGCCCCACGCACCGACGCTGCGCAAGGTCCTGGAAGGGAGAGAGAGCGACGCTGACGTCATCAGGACGCGACGCCAGGTCCTCGTCCATAGCAGCAGCAGCGGAGCCGCGGCCTACAGAAGAGGATCGTCGGAAGGTAGGCCACGCTTAACTAGGGGGGAGGAAGATGTCGGACACAGAGGCGCCCACTACCACCAACGCAGCTGCAGCAGCGGTGATGCCCTTTGCCCTGCCCTACATCCCTGGAGCGGCCTGGCTGCCCAAATACTCAGGGGAGCCCCATGCCCTAACTGACTTCAAGGAAAGGCTATACAGTTTGTTCCAGGTTTACCCCCTGACAGAGGAGCAGAAGGTCAGCATATTAACAGGGCAGTTAACTGGCGCAGCCCAAAGGGAGGTAAAATCATGGCCCACTGAGGAGAAAAGGACTGTGAAGGGTATTCTGGCCCGGCTGCGGGGTACCTTTGATACACGTACCTCCGCTGAGATTAAAATGAGGTTCTATGGATGTAAGCAGCGGGCACAGGACAGCATCAGAGACTATGCCCTAAATCTGCAGGAAGCCTTGAGGGCTATTCAACAAACTGACCCTGGCAGTGTGCAGGAAACCGATAAGCTGCTAACAGAACAATTCATAGAAGGTCTGCTGTCTAGCGCCCACAGGGCCCAACTGCGCCTCATGTTCTTTCAGAACCCCGACCTGACCTTTGCCCAATTTAAGGACAGGGCCATAAGGGTGCTCCGTGAATCTGCAACCAGTGGCGCTATAAAACCCCCGGCGCCCTGCTATCACCTACCACCAGGAGGCGGCGCCCTCCTCTATGGACTCCGTGGAGGCTGATGCACAGGCCCTGAACCAAGCCCCGTCGAAAGGCCTGCACCACCAAGTCCAGGAGCTGACCAGGAGCGTCGCGGCGTTGACCAGGACCGTCCAGGCGTTGCAAGTGGACCCGTCAAGACCCATCGAGCTGGCTTCAAGTCCGGAGGATGTCCCGTGGTGTCGACAGAGGAGGATCCCGTCGTTCCGAGGGAGGCCCACAGACCGCTACGCAGAGGATGGACAGCCCATTTGCCGTCGATGCAACCAGACCGGACACATTTCCAGGTACTGTAATTTAAACGGGTCCTACCTGGGGCAGAGGGCCGACCCCCAGGCATAAGATCACCAGGCCCTTATAATTGGCGTGATAAGTACATTGGGGGGCGCCCGGTTTTACCCGTGGTGCTGGACGGTATCCCCATGAGCGCCTTGCTGGATACTGGGTCGCAAGTAACCACAATCCCTTATGTACTTTTTAAGCAGTATTGGACTGATGCTGATATCACACGGTATCCAGACAGTAACTTGAGCATCATCGCCAGTAATGGCTTACCCGTGCCGCAGATGGGGTTCAAGGAGATGACCATTAAAATTGGTAAAGTTGAACTGCCGGCACAGGGAGTGATTATTGTGGACATTGACCGTCATGAAAGTCACCCTAAAATAACTGTGGGTACTAACATAATTGAAAATTGTCTTTCAGAGGTAATTGTAATTCAACAACAGGTGGCGGTGAATGCTAGTTCCAGCCAACAGAGGGTCCTCAACAAGGAGATAAAAGCCCTGATGAGACGGCAGCAGGTAGAACTGTCTGGTGGTGAGATCGGTAGCGTAAGACTCAGTGATCCATTCCCCATTTCCATGCCTCCCAAAAGTGAAATGATGATCTGGTGTCGGACTGCAATCGGGTTGAGAGGTAGAGACTACCAAGCCATGGTAGAACCCGTGTACTCAGACAGCAGGCCCACCATTTTGACAGCCCGGGGGGTGGTTGATGTCCGTCATGGGAGGGTGCCCGTCCGCATCCTCAACATTGGGGAGAGGGAAGTACACTTACCCAGGTACGCTACACTCGCCAAACTGTTTGTTGTCGAACACCAAGCTATCAGGGCCGTGGAACCCTTGCCTCCATCTCCTCAGGCGGAGGGTAATGGCTCCCAGAAACAAAAAGAGGACTGGTGCCAGAAACTCCACGTGGGTGCTGACTCCACTCCCCTGCACCAAAAACAAGGAGTCTACCGGGTGGTACAGGAGTACGAGAGAGTCTTTAGTAAGCACCCGCTAGACTTCGGCAGAGTAAAAGGGATAGAACACCACATCCCCACAGGGAGCCACCCACCAATAAAAGAGAGGCACAGACCTGTACCCCCTGCACATTATCAGAACGCCAAGGGTATGCTGCGGGAAATGAAAGAAGCTGGGGTCATTAGAGATAGCTGTAGCCCCTGGGCAGCCCCCTTGGTTCTGGTGAAAAAGAAAGACGGCACCATGAGAATGTGCGTGGACTATAGACAAATCAACCGTATCACCCACAAAGACGCATATCCGCTGCCTAGAATAGAAGAGTCTTTAGCCGCACTAAAATCTGCTAACTTCTTTTCTACTTTGGACCTTACTAGCGGGTACTGGCAGGTTCCTGTGGCAGAGGCTGACAAGGAGAAGACCGCCTTCACCACCCCGATGGGACTGAGCGAATTCAACTGTATGCCTTTCGGGCTCTGCAACGCACCAGGGACCTTCCAGCGGCTGATGGAATGCTGTCTAGGGCACCGAAACTTCGAGACGGTCCTCCTTTACCTGGACGACGTGATCGTCTATTCGAAGACCTACGAGGACCATCTCAAGCACCTGGCCGAGGTGTTCGAAGCCCTGGCAGGCTATGGCCTGAAGGTGAAACCATCGAAGTGTCACCTGCTGAAACCAAAAGTCCAGTACCTAGGGCACGTGGTAAGTGCGGAAGGAGTAGCCCCCGACCCTGACAAGGTCACGGCAATCAAGAGCTGGCCAAGCCCCTCGAACATCAAAGAGGTGAGACAGTTTCTCGGGTTGGTAGGCTACTACCGAAGGTTCATCCCCGGGTTCACTAAGATGGCAGCTCCTATGCAGGACCTCCTGATCGGACAGTCCAAGTCCAGGAGTCAAAAGCCACCCTTCAAGTGGGATAAACCAGAAGAGGAGTCCTTCCGCCAGCTAAATATGGCCCTCACGGGGGATGAGATCCTGGCCTACCCTGATTACGGCCAGCCTTTCATTCTCCACACAGATGCCAGTAATGTGGGACTGGGAGCCGTACTGTCCCAAAACTAACAGGGCACAGAACGGGTGATCGCATACGCCAGCCGGAAGCTGAGGCCCACCGAGAGGAACCCGGAGAATTACAGCTCCTTCAAGCTAGAATTCTTGGCGGTGGTGTGGGCCGTGACGGAACGCTTCAAGCATTACCTGGCCTCCGCGAAGTTCACCGTGTACACGGACAACAACCCGTTGACACACCTGGACAATGCAAGACTGGGTGCCCTGGAACAGCGGTGGATGGCCCGTCTCTCCAACTATGACTTCTTGATCAAGTACCGGGCAGGCAAAACCAACGCCAACGCGGACGCCCTATCAAGAATGCCTCACTTACCTGAAGGTGACGAAGACCCAGAAGAGCTGGAGGAGGTAGAACTCCCCGCGTTTCACCGGTATGGAGCCTCTCAACACTCTCACCGCGTGAAGGAGGAGGATCTAACAACTGTGATGATGAATCCCCTACCTCACCACAGCTGGGCCGAGACCCAAGATAGTGACCCTGCAGTCCGCCTGGTGAAAGATCTGCTGACCCGGGAAGACGCCCGCCTAGATCCAGATGCCCCAGAGGAAGCCAAGCAGCTATGAAAGGAGAAGAGCAAGCTGTTCCTCTACGAAGGCAAGTTGTGCAGAAGGATTGTCAACCACCGGACGCACGAGCTGACCTGGCAAGTCCTGGTCCCAAGGCGGGATGCAGCTATGGTCCTGGGGGCTTACCATGACAGAGCGGGACACTTCGGTTGGAAGAAACTGGAGTTCCTACTAAGAGGAAGGTTCTTTTGGGTCGGCATGAGAGGAGCAGTAGAAAAGTGGTGCAGAGACTGTGTCCCTTGTCACCTGAGGAGGAAGGACCGCACCAGCCAGAAGACATCCTTGAGGCCCATCGTCACCACGCAGCCTCTTGAGCTGGTAGCTCTGGACCACGTCAAGTTGGCTCCAAGCCGGTCCGGATACATCTACGCACTGACAATCGTGGACCACTATTCCCGTTTTCTAGTGGTGGTCCCGGTAAAGGACTTGACAGCCCAAACAGCGACCAGAGCCTTCCAGCAGTACTTCTGCCGTCCACACGGGTATCCGGAACAGGTCCTGACAGACCAGGGTCCAGCGTTCGAGGCTGAAATCTTCCAGGAGTTCTGCAACCTCTATGGCTGTAAGAAAATTCGTACAACGCCTTACCACCCACAAACCAACGGGATGTGTGAGAAGATGAACAATATAGTCATTGATCTCCTGAAGACGTTGCCCCTGGAGGAACGCAGCCAGTGGCCAGAAAAACTGCCGGACCTGATAGACCTATACAACAATATCCCGGTGAATGCTACAAACTGCACCCCGGCTTATCTGATGCGAGCTAGACCAGGTAAGCTGCCTGTAGACCTGGAGATGGGAGTCCTAATACCTGAGGACACCTCCCCGGATGCAGACTGGGATACGGAAAGGCAACTGCAGTACAAGAAGGTACAGGAGAGTGTGGAGAAGAGCCTGGCCCAGGTGAGAGAGAGGCAAGAAAAACTCTTCAACCAACACACCCCTGCTGGTCCCCTAGACCCTGGTGAGCAAGTCCTAAAGCGGAAGAGAAGGCTACATAAGTTGGACGACCAGTGGGAAAGGGAACCCTACACCGTACTGCAGTCTGACCACGACAACCCAAAGGTGTGCGTAATCACCAAGGACGGAGGAGAAACCACTAGTGTCGTCTCCAGAGACGACCTCAAAAGGTGCCCCGAGCAACTCCGTAGTGCAGAAGAAGATCAGAGTGACCTTGAACCCGCAGAGGACAAGGAAGAAATGATCAGCACCGTTCTCGGAGAGATCCCTCAGTCCTGGACTCGCATAAATGATGCTATAGTGGTACCCGTCCTGCATTTCCTGCAACCGGCCCAGCAACAACCAACACCAGAGCCGGAAGGTGAAGAGGAGCAAGCGGTTCCAGAGGCAGAAGAGCCTGTTCCAGCAGCCCAGGAGAGTCAACCCTCTGCTGACAGTGAGCCTGCCATACCTGCGGTAAGCCAAAGGACCCGCAGACAGCTGCCTGCCCTACCTGTACACCCAGCTGGTAGCTGTACCCCTAACGCTATTGAGGAGAGCCAAGTTGGTCCACCACCAGACAGTGGGCTACGTAGGTCAACCAGGAGCACAGAGGGGCAGATACCCGCTCGCTGGAGAATATAGAGTGTGCTAAATTGTAAATAACCCTGTTGCCAAATGTTGAAATGTTTGCCAAGTTACCTGCATGTTTATTAATAGTGTGTTTCAGTTTCTTGCAGCTACCGTAAGGACTCACAGGTTATGGACTTTTTATAACCGGGACCTTGTATGGACTGCATTCTGAGCCTAACCCAGGAATGAACTAAGACTGTGAAGGACTTGGGGTAGGACAGACCCCCACCTGGTTAAGGCTCCCGTTGTTTTGGTGATATGGACACCTGGTCACAGACCACACTGTGACCTTAAGAACTCAATTTGTGCGTCGTCTGTCTATTAATGTTTTATTGTTATGTATATTATCTTTGTTTACTGCTTAGTCCCGGAGTACTAAATTTCACTAGGGGGGAATGTGTCACCCTGACCTGGATGCCACAAGTGTAATTAAAGCTGTGTCTGAGAGCAAGGGGGAGGTTCTCTAGTCAGGGGAACATTAGCATGCAATGCCTCCTGTCTCAGGCCAGTAGGGGGAGCTGGCTGCCCCTATAAAAGCTGGTACTGAGGGCAGGGTTAGAGAGAACTGGATTGCCTGTCTCAGCACTGAGACGTGTCCCAGAGTGGAGCAGGGACAGAAAGTTGATTGCACCTAAGAGGAAGTGTGGCAGTAGGAGAGCCACAAGTCAGAGACATGAGGCGAAGAGAGCCTGTCTTGGCAGAGAAAAGACTTAACTTTACCAGACTTTGGTGTCTGAGGCTGGAAGGATTCCACATCCCCCAGCAGAGAACCAGTCCGTAAGGGACTGTACATTCCTTGGCCTAAGAAGCCTGAAGGCCCTGCCACAACCGAAGGGACCAGTAAAGCCATACAAGGCTGGGAGCAGAAAGGAACCCACGTCGCAGGCCATACAGGCGAGAATACACGGAGAGCTCGGAAACGTGGGCTGTTATCCTATCAGGAGGAGATAGCCAGAAGGAGCGCAGAAAGCACGGTAGACCTACACCCTCACCCTGACCAGGGCCAATTTCCCCGTTGCTCTCAGACATCCAGGTCCCCTCCTAGCCGGGACTGTTTGTGGGTCAATTTACCTGTTTTAGTAAAGACCCTGGACTGCAACCTGTTGTCTGTGTGCTCCTTGCTCCTCCAGCACTACCAGCACTGGGACTCTCACTACCATCACTCCCACCATCCACTATACTGCCCTGGGGCCGCACTCTTCCAGTCACACTACCCTAGCTGCACACCTCATCAGCCCCAGCGGTCTGCATGCAGCGGCGGTTCCTAATAACCGCAATCCACGGGTGGCGTAGTCGGACATAAACATCAGTACATAACGGACTACCACTGGCCTGACCATCCTGAGCCACGGAACCGGGTTGCCACTACTACTCCCACCGTTTCCCTATTGCCCGGATCCGAGTGCCCCACGGCCCAGGGGGCGAGTCATATCCACATTAAAATTGGATGAAGGGTTTAGGAGATGCTCGGCGCTCGGTGAGTACTTCCTGGATGCTCGGGCGGGAGCTCAAGTTCCCGCATCCGCATGTTTGGCGCTGTTTAGACAGCAAATAAACATGCGGGGATTGCCTGCCAGTCACTGAAATGCCGCGGCCATGTTGGTTGTGGCGTAACAGTGATTGGCTGGCCGCATAGCGTCATCTGGTCTATAAAAGACTCGATGACCTATGCTCATAACAGTCTACAGTTCAGACAGGCAGAGCTGCAGCTGAGTGAGGGAGAGAATTGGTGGTTTATTTAGTGAGGTATTCCACAACAATAAACATCTAAACTAACAGTCCTCCTAAGGACTAACCCATATGCATATCAATCCTGGTGATAGCAGGAGTTAGGCAGGCATAGTTTGTGGAGAGTGTATAGAACAGAATAGGGTGCATTGCACATTCTGTCTGCTGCTGTTACTGATATCCATAGCCCTATATATCAGGGCTAATATTCTTTTTGGTCTTAATCCTGATTATTTGCTTGAAAAGCAATATAATACATAATTGTTACAGCTCCATTTGCTTGTTAGCAGCATACAGCCAGGTTTGTTTGATTTTAATAGCATTGCTGTATTGTAGAAGCAGAGAAACTTGTCCGTCATCTCAAGTAATCTGATATTACTGTGGTAATAATCCATTTTTGGGAACGTGACAAATATTATACTCCATTGAAAGTCTGCCAGTTGTGTGTTGTTCAAACCTATTCACACTTGGTCCCTTACCAACATAATACTACTAGGTCACTGCCTAAAACCGTGGTCATCAGACGTGATCCGATATTATAGTAATAATGCTGTCATTTTTGGGAGCGTGCCTAATATTACACTCCTTTTAAAGTCTGCCAGTTGTGTGTGGATCAAACCTATTTACACTTGGTCGCTGACCAATACAATACTATTAAGCCAGTGCCCAAAACCGTGGTCATCAGACGTGATCCGATATTATTGTAATAATGCTGACATTTTTGGGAGCGTGCCAAATATTACACTCCATTTAAAGTCTGCCAGTTGTGTAATGTTCAAACCTATTCACACTTGGTCACTGATCAATACAATACTATTAAGCCAGTGCCTAAAACCATGGTCATCAGACGTGATCCGATATTATTGTAATAATGCTGACATTTTTGGGAGCGTTCCAAATATTATACTCCATTTAAAGTCTGCAAGTTGTCTTTTGTTCAAACCTATTCACACTTGGTCGCTGAGCAATACCATACTATAAGGCCGCTGCCTAAAACCGTGGTAACCAAACATGATCCGATATTAGAGCAGTTATAATGCTGACATTTTTGGGACTGTGACAAACATTATACTCCATTTAAAATGGGCAAAGCGCATAGCAAAGGACTGGGAAGTGGACGTGATGGTGATGGTGCACGCAGAGGCTGAAGCCGTGGGCAAGCTGAAATTGTGCCTGCTGAGGGAGCACAATAAGCACCCACATCATGTCACTCTACCTTCCTGTCCATTTTTGTAAGTGGCCGTAGAACACCACTATTGAAGCCAGAGCAGAGTGAAAAGTTGTTGGTTGGATAGCAGATAATGCTTCCAGTAAGTTTGCCACCAAAACTACCTTGTCTTCCACATGGTTTAGTCTCTGTAGCCTTAAGTCTGAACCACATATTCCTCACCCTGATCATTAATCCCACCATGCCGAGTGCCTGGAGACAACTGATCCCACACTTGGACACGCCAAAGAGCTGTTCACTTTTCCATTTATAGATTCGGGCCTCTTGCCCGGTCCGCTTCAAGCTGGGCAAGAGGAGATCACATGTAGCGATGCCCAAGTATTTGAGCAGCCATGGTCACACGAAGACAATGGTGGGAAAGTGCAATTACTGTGGCAAGAGGTGGGTGATGATGATGAGACACAACTGCCAGCAAGTCAGGAGGAGGCTTAGGGTGTGTATGTGGATGACGAGGTGGTGGACGATGAAGTCACTGAGCCAACCTGGCAAGCAAGGAGGGCAGCACAGAGGAGGAGGGAGGTGTAGCACCACAACAGGCAGGAATAAGCAGTGGGGTGGTCACAGACACAAGGCGGGCAGTTGTTCCCCAGAACATCAATATGAGGGAAGTTGCCAGTCCAACTGTTAAGTCTTCCAAAGACTGTCAAGTTAACCACAAAAAGGCCATTTGCAACATGTGCCATGCCAGAATCAGCAGGGGCAGCAAAACTACCAGCCTGACCACAACCAGCATGCTCAGGCACATGACAGCAAAGCACCTGTCACGGGTGTGTCGCCACGAAGATCGTCACGAGTACACAGCCTGACTTCTCGCAGCTGACTTGTTGGTGCTTTGTGTTTTTCGGCAGTGAGGGAGTTAATTCTCTCTCTCTCTGTGCTAGATGAGGTCCAGCCTCGCCCAGCTGCAATCAATATTTCTGTAGTGAGACTCCTTCAAATGCCTGCTGGTCTGTTTGGGAAGTGTCGGTGAAAGCATTTCATTCAGACTTACAGAGCGGATTGTGGTGTTTGGAGTTTCTGAGATAAATGTATTTGGAAGTGTTTTTTCCCTTTCCTCGCTTTATCATTTATCTCCTTTCCCGTTGGTGTTCCCTCTGTTGTAGTTGTGTAGTTGTTGTATGCAAGGTGGTTTTGGTTTTTCCCTTGTACTGTCTCGTTCGTCTAAGTACTGTGTGTGGGCATATTATTTCTTGTTCCCTTTTGTTGTGATCGGGGTCCTTCTCAGGACTAGATTACTTAGGTGCAGGGATCCTCAGGAGGTAGGGGTTACGCTGGCGGCCTGGACATCTGTACCTTTAACAGTACCTCCAGGTTGAGGGATTAGTCAGGGCCCCAGCTTAGGGTCAGCTTAGGCCCCCTACCTCCAGTATACTGAGACAGCGTGACATTTTCACCGACCCACTTAGCTTTTTTCCAGCTACCATGGATCCAGTAGCCGGTCTAGCTCGGCAGTTGCAGAGTTTGTCCATGGAGCTGGCGGACGTTAGGTCCAAGGTTTTGCATCCTCAGGAGCAAGCCGGACCAGAACCTAAAGTAGCTCTCCCTGACATGTTCACTGGGGGGCGGGACAAGTTTTTTGTTTTCCGGGAGGCATGCAAATTGTACTTTCGGCTGCGGCCTCGGTCATCGGGGAGTGAAGAACAAAGGGTGGGAATTGTCATCTCGCTCCTACAAGGGGACCCACAATCTTGGGCGTTCTCTCTTCCCCCGGGCTCCCCGGCTCTCCAGTCAGTGGATAGGTTTTTCGCTGCTCTGGGACTCGTATATGATGACCCAGATCGGATCTCCCTTGCTGAGTCTAAGTTACGTAGGATCCAGCAGGGAGATCGTCCGGCGGAGGAATTCTGTTCGGAGTTCCGTAGGTGGGCCACGGACACCCAGTGGAATGACCCGGCTCTTAGGAGCCAGTTTTGTCATGGTTTATCCGACAAATTACAGGATGTGTTGGCACAGTATGACTCTCCCGCGTCACTGGAAGCCGCTATGGCCCTTGCTATTCGCGTTGACAGACGGCTTCAGGAGAGGTGCGGGATAACTCTACCCCCTGTGATGACTCCACCTCCTACAAGGTCCCCTCATATGGTGGTTCCCCTGGTCAGTCCAGAGGAGCCTATGCAATTAGGAGGGACATCATTTCGGGGGAGGGGACCGGTGGTGCGCCATAAGACAGGAAGGTGTTTCTTCTGCGGGAGAAAGGGACATTTTATTGGGGGGTGTCCATCCCGTTCCTTGCAGAGTGAAGAGTCGTCGGAAAACTGTTGATCCCAGGTTGTGTGGTGGACGGCAATCTGGGAGTAGGTATTTCGTCCCTAGGTTTGTCTCAGTTTCTCGTACCGGCGGAGGTGGTGGTGGGTACGAGAACTGAGAGGATATCTGTTCTTCTGGATAGTGGGGCCGGGGCTAATCTGGTTGATGCTCGGTTTGCCCGGGTTCAAGGTATGCGATTGAGTGAGTTGGCTAAACCCATCCCCATATTCTCGATCGATGCCAGGCCTCTCGGTCAGGGAAGTTTTTTGCAAGCTGTGCATGACGTAAAACTTCAAGTGGGGGCAATACATAAAGAACTGTTGTCTTGCTACGTGTTGGAGGGTCTTCCCACTCCTATAGTGTTGGGCCTTCCTTGGTTAGCTAAGCATAACCCGGTTATTAATTGGCAAACCAGAGAGATAAGCCAATGGAGTAAATTCTCTAATAAAAACTGCATGAACACGGTCATCGGTGCGGTTTCTCCTTGGGTCTTACCTCCATTTCTGGCGGACTTTGAGGATGTATTCTCGGAGAAAGGGTGTCAGGAACTACCTCCTCATCGCGAGTATGACTGTTCTGTAAAACTGCTCCCTGAGGCCAAGTTACCTAAAGCTAGGTTGTATAACCTTTCTGGTCCTGAGAGGCAGGCCATGAAGGATTATATTTCAGAAAGTCTGGCTAAGGGGCATATTAGACCTTCATCTTCACCGGTGGCTGCGGGGTTCTTCTTTGTTAAGAAGAAAGATGGAGGCCTACGCCCTTGCCTGGATTTCCGTGAACTTAATCGGATTACGGTCCGAGATCCGTATCCGCTCCCACTTATTCCCGATCTCTTTAATCAGATCGTGGGCGCCAAATGGTTCTCTAAGTTGGATCTCAGGGGGGCGTACAATCTGATTAGGATGAAGGAGGGGGATGAGTGGAAGACGGCGTTTAACACTCCGGAGGGGCATTATGAGAACCTTGTCATGCCATTCGGTCTGACTAATGCCCCGGCGGTGTTTCAACACTTTGTTAATGACATTTTTCGCCGCCTGGTGGGACAGTTTGTTGTCATATATCTGGATGATATCTTAATTTACTCGCCGGATCTGGTGTCTCATCAGGAGCACGTTAGGCAGGTGTTACAGATCTTGCGGGATAATAAACTGTATGCCAAGTGGGAAAAGTGTGTGTTCGCCGTACAGGAACTCCAGTTTTTAGGCTTCCTGGTTTCAGCGTCCGGTTTTCGTATGGACCCTGGGAAAGTGCGGGCAGTTCTTGAGTGGGATCGGCCAGAGAATCTTAAGGCACTACAACGTTTCCTGGGGTTTGCTAATTATTACCGGAAGTTCATTCGTAATTTCTCGTCCATGGTTAAGCCTCTCACTGACATGACTAAAAAGGGGACGGATTTTTCTAGGTGGTCTGACAAGGCTTGTCAAGCATTCTCCTCCTTGAAAAAATGTTTTGCCTCGGCACCCATACTCATTCAACCTGATGCGTCACAGCCATTCATTGTAGAGGTAGACGCTTCCGAGGTAGGGGTGGGAGCAGTATTGTCACAGGGTTCGTCCCCTGGTAAGTGGCATCCGTGCGCCTTTTTCTCTAAAAAATTGTCGTCCGCTGAGAGGAATTACGATGTCGGCAATAGGGAACTCTTGGCCATTAAATTAGCTTTTGAGGAGTGGCGCCATTTTTTGGAGGGGGCAGTTCATCCGGTCACCGTCATCACCGATCACAAGAACCTGCTATATCTGGAGTCCGCGAAACGTCTGAATCCCAGACAAGCTAGGTGGTCATTGTTTTTTACCAGGTTTAATTTTGTCGTTACATATCGTCCTGGGTCAAAAAATGTAAAGGCGGATGCCTTATCTCGTAGTTTCCCTGGGGCCGGGAATACGGACGACCCGATTCCTATCCTTCAGGAGGGGGTGGTGGTTTCGGCAGTATGCTCTGAGCTGGAGGAGGAGGTATTGGAGGCTCAGGGGGACGCCCCTGCTGGACCTCCGGGGAGACTGTTTGTTCCAGATCAGTTGCGACAAAAGGTTATCGAGGCACACCATAACTCAGTTTTTGCAGGACACCCGGGGAGTAAAGCAACTGTGGATCTCCTCTCGCGTCGGTTTTGGTGGCCTAACTTACATAAGGAGGTGGTAACTTTTGTCGCGTCCTGTGGGGTTTGTGCGCGCTCTAAGACCTCACATACCCGTCCGTCTGGGGCCCTCTTACCTTTGAAGATCCCGGAGCGTCCTTGGACTCATCTGTCTATGGACTTTATTACGGACCTCCCTCCGTCTTCGGGTAAAACGGTCATACTCGTTGTAGTGGACAGGTTCAGCAAGATGGCACATTTTATCGCTCTTCCGGCTCTCCCTAATGCTAAAACTCTTGCGCAGGTGTTCATTGGGGAGATTGTGAGGCTTCACGGGGTACCCTCCGAGGTGGTGTCTGATCGGGGGTCTCAGTTTGTGTCCAAGTTCTGGAAGGCGTTTTGTGCACGGCGGGGGATGCATTTGTCATTCTCATCGGCTTTTCATCCTCAGACCAATGGTCAGACGGAACGTATGAACCAGAGCTTGGAGACATATCTCCGGTGTTTTGTGTCAGAGAACCAGGAGGACTGGGCTTCTTTCTTACCTCTGGCAGAGTTTGCTCTTAATAATAGGCGGAGCGAGTCCACTGGTAAGTCCCCGTTTTTTGGGGCATATGGTTTTCACCCCCAGTTTTGTACTTTCAGTAGGGGGGGCTCTTCGGGGGTTCCTGAGGAGGAACGATTTTCCTCATCACTCGCTTCAGTATGGAGAGGGGTGCTGAAGAATCTGAATACTATGGGAAACCGATACAAACGTATGGCTGATAGGAGGAGAGTGTCTGGTCCGGACCTAAGTGTGAACGATCGGGTATGGTTGTCTACCAGGAATATTAAACTTAAGGTTCCCTCCTGGAAACTGGGTCCCAGGTTCATCGGGCCGTACAGAATCAGTTCTATTATTAATCCGGTGGCATTCCGTCTTGACCTCCCCCCTACGTTTAAAATTCACAACGTGTTTCACAGATCATTGCTTAAGAGGTATGTGGCGCCGGTGGTACCGTCACCTTTACCTCCCCCTCCAGTGGTGGTCAATGGTAACTTGGAGTTCCAGGTATCGAGGGTCATCGATTCACGCTTTAATCGCCGGTCCCTTCAGTACCTGGTTCATTGGAAGGGGTATGGTCCTGAGGAGAGGATGTGGGTTCCTGCGTCGGATATTAACGCAGACCGATTAATTCGGGCCTTCCACACGACTCACCCGGATAAACCTGGCCCTGAGGGTCCGGAGGCCCCTCGTAGAAGGGGGGGTACTGTTACGGGTGTGTCGCCACGAAGATCGTCACGAGTACACAGCCTGACTTCTCGCAGCTGACTTGTTGGTGCTTTGTGTTTTTTCGGCAGTGAGGGAGTTAATTCTCTCTCTCTCTGTGCTAGATGAGGTCCAGCCTCGCCCAGCTGCAATCAATATTTCTGTAGTGAGACTCCTTCAAATGCCTGCTGGTCTGTTTGGGAAGTGTCGGTGAAAGCATTTCATTCAGAATTACAGAGCAGATCGTGGTGTTTGGAGTTTCTGAGATAAGTGTATTTGGAAGTGTTTTTTCCCTTTCCTCGCTTTATCATTTATCTCCTTTCCCGTTGGTGTTCCCTCTGTTGTAGTTGTGTAGTTGTTGTATGCAAGGTGGTTTTGGTTTTTCCCTTGTACTGTCTCGTTCGTCTAAGTACTGTGTGTGGGCATATTATTTCTTGTTCCCTTTTGTTGTGATCGGGGTCCTTCTCAGGACTAGATTACTTAGGTGCAGGGATCCTCAGGAGGTAGGGGTTACTCTGGCGGCCTGGACCTCTGTACCTTTAACAGTACCTCCAGGTTGAGGGATTAGTCAGGGCCCCAGCTTAGGGTCAGCTTAGGCCCCCTACCTCCAGTATACTGAGACAGCGTGACAGCACCTGTCTAGTTGGGCCGAATGCCAGGGTCCAGAAACAGTGTCTAAGGGAGACACCACTGCCAGTTCTGCTGTTGAGCATGCACGCCAATCCCCTGTCCATGGTGCAGGCGAAGATGCCTCCTGCCATGCACCTGTCATTGCACATTTATAACCACCATCATCAGCAACCAAGTCCACAATCTTGTCCCAGGGCAGCGCCTCTAAAAATTTTCCCCACGGGCATCATAAACACCCTTAAAAAATTATGTGGCTGTTGCATCTCGGTCACCATAGTGATATGGTGGTGGAGGATGAGGAGAAGGACAAGAAGGACAACATAAAATAGGTATACGCTTCAGGATTTTGTCTGTCTTGGTGTGAAGAGGTTAATGGGAATAGACCCCCACAAAACCCCCACTGGATTTGACTTCATGTTCCGCTGCTATCATCCAGTGGTGTTGAGAAGTTTGGCCCAATCCAGCCTGTGAGGCAGTGACCGGGATCGTATACGAGGGACATTATATATCCCCCAGAATGTGTACAGAGACCTATTAAGTCCATTGGAGTGCATTGCAGTTGTAGCACCCCGAGGGTTCGGTTGCTACAGAGGTATTGCATCTCACCCAGATGTGCGATATCTCACTTCCAGGTAAGGATGGAGTGTGGCTCAGGACCCTAACACCCACATGCACTACACCACATTTCCGGGGGACAGCTCGACGGTGCTCCCATTAGTTATGCAGGCACGAGTGAGCATGTCCCTGGCTGGAGTGGGGGGAGGGAACACCTAGAGAAGGGAACCCGGTAGTGTGTGCGTGGGGGAAGTAGATCCTGGGTGCACTCTGTACAGGAGTATAAGAGGGGGGCACCATTTTGGAAAAGGAGTGAGTTCAGAGAGGAGAAGCCAGAGAGCAGAGCTGCTTTATGGGCTCTGCTCCACAGGCAAGGAGAAGCCAGGGAGCAGAGCTGCTTTATGGGCTCTGCTCCACAGGCAGGCCCTGTCAGGAGGAGAAGCCAGGGAGCAGAGCTGCTTTATGGGCTCTGCTCCACAGGCAGGCCCTGTCAGGAGGCCTGAGCCTGGAGGAGGGAAGAAGGAGGAAGAGGAGCAGACTGGGCTCCAAGAAGGACAGAGGGGACCCCAGGGGTGTGGACTGGCTGGTAGCCACCACACGCCCGCCGCTACCCGAGTAGGGGGGTCAGGTCAAGAAGAAGGGAACCGGATCCCAAATTAGTGGAGGAGAGAAACTACCCTCAACTAAGAACCGGAGGCTGCGACATTACATGTGGAGCAGCCCCTCACCAAACCCGCTAGAAAGGCACCACATAGGACCTGGGAAACGCAGGCCAACGTTTGCCCACCAAGAAGGTCCGAGGCAGCTGGACATAAGCGTGGTCACTAGTGGGGTTGAAGACCAGAAACAGGAGACATAAAGGGGGTCCTGCAAAGCACTCCAGAAAGACCTGGGGGTTAATCGAGCCCCTCACCTGGTGAGCACAGCGCGACACAGGCGGCCACCTCTGCAGCGGTGGCCTGGAGCAGTAACCGAGTAACCGTGAGTAAAGACCCTGAACTGCACCATCAAGACTCCGAGTTATCTTTGTTGCGCTCATGTACCACCATCACCCCCATCATCCGCACAAGCTGCCCTGAGGCCATACCTCTCCCGTTGGGGGTTATACCACCATTGCTGCACACATACCACCGGCCTCAGCGGACTGTTCTGCAGCGGCGGCTTCAAAGCCGCACTCAACGGGTGGCGTAGTCGACATTCATCCAACATCTACTACTAGTACTCTGCCACTTAGTCTGACTCCCTGGGCACGGACCGGGTCACCGCCACGAGACTACAACCCTCAACAGATCCGGCTCCGGGTAAGCTCCCGCGTGCGCAACGCAGTGCGACACAGGCCCAGGGGCGCGTCAACTTTTGGCGTAGTCGGCAGGATAACGTGCCCGCAATCACCGGGTACTGCGTGCCTGAAGAAAAGTTCACATTTACTTCAAAAAGAAGTCTCCCGCCGATTCCAGAGGGTCCCCGCCATCGGACGCCATCACGGATCGTTTCCCGCCGGTTGCCCGCCATCTGCAGCTTTTTCCCGCCATCCACGGAGTTTCCCGCCGCTGGGAGACGATTCCCGCCATTTCAGAAGATTTCCCGCCCTGGCAGAGCGGACGCCATTATGGGCGTGCCAGAGGGTGGCAAGAGGCCACCTCCCATCGTGGGCCAGGTCCAAGAATGGCGCCAAAAGCGGAAACCGCCCCCACTAACAGAGACTGTGATGATAGAAGTGTCCATCAGCGTGAGGGAACTGCCCCTGGAACTGACAATCACCAAGTTGCCCCGGGACCATCCCCAAAGGGGGCGGATACAGAACAAAAGAGCGAAGATGGGTGCCGCCTGGAGGAGTCTGGAGAGAGCGCACCCGGAGATGAGGAGTCTGGAGAGGAGTCCGGAGAAGTCGCACCCGGAGATGGAGGGAGAGTCAGGCAGCACCGACCCTGTGGTCAGGAGCCTGCTGCAAGCGACAACCCCACTAGGCATGGTGGAGATCCTGGCACAGCTCCCCCGAGACCGGGAGTGTGCACAGACCGCGCTGGAGGGCCTCGCACGGAGGATGGCCCAGGTGCAGCGAGAAACGCTGACGGAATGGAGCAGGGAGATGGCCCAGCAGGCTGGAACCCGCCAGCGGAGCACACCACCCGCAACGAGGAGCACGCCTGCCCCTGAAGAGGATGCAGAAGGGACGGAGGCAAGTAAAGGGGACGTCACTACCCCAAGCCCAGCCACCGTAAGCCTATCCCCGCTCCCCGTCGCAGAGCCCGAAATCCCACCGCTCGTGCCCGTTGCCGCACCGCTACCGCTCCAGACTAGGCCTCAAGCAGAAGCCGCGACCACGCCCCCTGGGACGTCACGCGCCTCAACCCTGAGCGCGGCCAAGCAGGAGACGCCACCAGCCTGGTCGCAAGGCCGAGTGCCCCCGGGCGCCGCAGTGCCAACAGCGCCCTCTACTTCCACTGAGCCATCGGCCTGGTCGCTGGGCCAAGTAACCCCGGGCGCCGCCGTCCTAACGGTGCCCTTTACCTTTAGGATGCCCCAAGCCTGGTCGCAAGGCCTGGTCAACCCGGGCGCCGCTACCACCACCGCGCCCTCAACATCTAGAGTGCCGCACCTGGGTGAAGACTTGTTTGCTCAGCACACTTGCCCGGATGGGCAGCCCTTTATATGGCCACCGGAGTACTACCAACTACAACTCCAAAAGGAAAGGCCCCTGTGCGAGCCCCTGATTCCGGCTCCGAAGCCCGTCAAGAGGACCCCGCTCTCGTTGGAGGAGGCACAGTTTGAGTGGGATCCCACTGAAGGAGACCTCATGGGGTTCACCCAAGAAACTCGGGCGGCCGCAGCTGAGCGTGCGGAGTGCTGCCGCCAGCAGTTGGAGGTCTTTGAGCAAGAGCGGAGAGAGAGGCGGGTCCGTGAGCAGCGGCTGCAAATACAAAGTGCAGAACAGAAGAGTCGGACCCGGAGGAACCCCCGTGCAGCTCATGGTCCCCGTGCCACCGGGACTGTGATTAAATTCCAACTGCAGCACGGTTGGGGTTTCATCAGGGATCACCGCACCCCCGGCGACGTCTTCGTGACCAGGAGAGATGTCGAGTCCCACCTACCGGAGGGACACAGAGGACGTGACCTATACGTAGGGGATGAGGTCACATTCACCCGGCACAAATGTGCCAAAGGACCCTATGCCCTTCATGTACACCGTTTGACGGAGGAAGAGCTGAAGTGTCAGGAGGAGCAAGAGGACCCGGACGGGTCTGAAGCTTACCCGCGAGAAGGAGCAGGAGGACGCCGTTACTAGAGTACGGTAAAGAGAACTGTAAAATAGTTACCCGTCAGGGTACAGAGAACTGTTAATAGTTAAAATATGTTCCCGTTGGGACAAGTGTGAACTGAAACCCGTGTGTCCCTATTCCCACTGACCGAGGACTGAGAGCGGTCATCCTTTCCTAATACCTGGCCGAGGACTGAGAGCGGCCATACCTCCCCTTGTATATAGTTGCGCTTTCTAAGGCGCCCCCTATTGGTTTTATAAGGAACTGTGTTTTTTTCAGAAGAGACTGTTGCACTTTACCCGGTCACAAGTTGCACCGTGGCCGGAGGCACAAGAATGTTGATAATGAACAGTTTATAATGAAAAAGTTTTTATGCTGCTGATAATATATATATAATGTTTTCTATGTTTATGATGTTATGAAAAAAAATTGTATGTTTTTGTATGTTTTTGCTCTTTTACAGCCCGAGGACGTGCTGTGATTTACCAGGGGGGAATGTAGCACCCTGAGGATTCGGCTGCTACAGGGGTATTACACCTCAAGCCAGAGGTGTGGTATTCCACTCCCGGGTAAGGATGGAGTGTGGAACTGAGCTAGTAGGCTGCATGCACTACATACATCCCATTTCCGGGGGACAGACCGACGGTACTCCCACCAGTATATGTGCAGGTACGACAGCGTCTGTCCCTGGCTGGAGTGGGAGGGGGGTGGAACATCCCAGTAGTGTAGGGGCAGATAGGGGGAGTAGTCTGGGTAAGGCTAGGAGCTCATTGGGTGCTGGTCACCTGAGCTCACACATAGAGGGAGTATATAAGGTGGGCACCATCTTAGGACAAGGAGTGAGTTCAGAGAGGAGAAGCCAGGGAGCAGAGCTGCTTTATGGGCTCTGCTCCACAGGCAGGCCCTGTCAGGAGGAGAAGCCAGGGAGCAGAGCTGCTTTATGGGCTCTGCTCCACAGGCAGGCCCTGTCAGGAGGCCTGAGCCTGGAGGAGGGAAGAAGGAGGAAGAGGAGCAGACTGGGCTCCAAGAAGGACAGAGGGGACCCCAGGGGTGTGGACTGGCTGGTAGCCACCACACGCCCGCCGCTACCCGAGTAGGGGGGTCAGGTCAAGAAGAAGGGAACCGGATCCCAAATTAGTGGAGGAGAGAAACTACCCTCAACTAAGAACCGGAGGCTGCGACATTACATGTGGAGCAGCCCCTCACCAAACCCGCTAGAAAGGCACCACATAGGACCTGGGAAACGCAGGCCAACGTTTGCCCACCAAGAAGGTCCGAGGCAGCTGGACATAAGCGTGGTCACTAGTGGGGTTGAAGAACAGAGACAGGAGACATAAAGGGGGTCCTGCAAAGCACTCCAGAAAGACCTGGGGGTTAACCGAGCCCCTCACCTGGTGAGTAACCGAGTAACCGTGAGTAAAGACCCTGAACTGCACCATCAAGACTCCGAGTTATCTTTGTTGCGCTCATGTACCACCATCACCCCCATCATCCGCACAAGCTGCCCTGAGGCCATACCTCTCCCATTGGGGGTTATACCACCATTGCTGCACACATACCACCGGCCTCAGCGGACTGTTCTGCAGCGGCGGCTTCAAAGCCGCACTCAACGGGTCGCGTAGTCGACATTCATCCAACATCTACTGCTAGTACTCTGCCACTTAGTCTGACTCCCTGGGCACGGACCGGGTCACCGCCACGAGACTACAACCCTCAACAGATCCGGTTCCGGGTAAGCTCCCGCGTGCGCAACGCAGCGCGACACAGGCCCAGGGGCGCGTCACAGTCACAAACTCACCTGCGGCTGCAATGCAGGAATGAAGGTGAGCATTGATCTGGTCAGGCTATCTGGATAAGGCAGATTAAGTAAAACCTGGCAGGGCCTTCATTTCTTGGGGGAGGCTACAGGAAGGCAGTGGGACGGCCTCCTCCCTCCAACCGGGGTTTTCCAGTAGCTCTTGCCACAGGTCCTTTAAAAACCCTGCACTAAGGATTAGTGTTGTTCTGTATTGGAACCTGCTAGGAGCTTAGCAGGAAAGCTCAGCAGGATTGAGTGTGGCTGAACCCACGCCTGGGAAGGCTCTGCACATGTCAGGCTCTGAGCGGCCCGGCATGGCCGTTGCCCACGGCAACCGTTGTTTAAGGAATCGTGTTAACCCGGCTGCAAACCGGAGGACTTTTCTGTTTCCCCGTGAGTTGCTGAATAAAGCTTGCTTGGATTTGCTTGGGTCACCGTCTCAGTTACATAACGGTGTGAACACTGCCGCCTTACAGCTTGGTGGAGAATGCGGGCATAGTGACTGAGGCATACCCCACCGGCAGCTGCATGACCACAATCCGGCCGGCCATCTTTCCGCCCCACCCCGTTGACAAAATGGAGCAGCTGGTACTTACCCAGCAGCAGCAGCTGCAGTGTCAGTGGCAACAGCAGGAGCAGCACCAGAATCTCCAACAGCAACAGCAGGAGCGGGAACAGCAGCATAAGCAGCAGCAGCTACTGTACCAGCAGCAGCAAAAAACAAATGAACTGTTGCTGCAACAGATTGCTGCCCTGCGGGAGACGCCAACAGCACCAGCCTCAGAACGTAGTGAGGCCCGGGACAAGGTTCGCTCAGCGAAGATGGGACCGGAGGACGATGTGGAAGCCTTCCTGACCAGCCAGTCAGTGGGCAGAAGTGGTGGCTCCGTTTCTGGTCGGCGATTCCCAAAAGGCCTACTTCGACCTCAGTCGGGAGGACGCCCAGGACTAACAGAGGCTCAAAGGTGAGATCCTTGTCCGACTGGGGGTCAATATATATGTGAGGGCTCAGCGTGTATTTACATGGGCCTATGTGGAGACCCGACCCGCCCGTTCTCAGGCTTATGACCTACTGCAGCTGGTAGAGGTGGCTCCAGCCTGAGACTTTGTCTCCAGCCCAGATGGTGGAGAGGGTGGTGGTTGACCAGCTGCTGAGGACTCTGCCAGCCGCTATCCAACGTTGAGTGGGGCAAGGGGACCCCGGCACACTCGACCAAGTGGTCAGCCTGATCGAGCGCTACTCGGCCACTCAGGACTTTATCTGGGACTCTGCCCCCTCACGGCTGTCACGCCGATCCCTGTCAACCCAGGAACCGGGAAAGGGGTCGCGTCCCTCTGCTGAGGACAGTCAGCACCGTACCCGTGCTGAAGGGGTATCCCGGAATGAGAGTGGTAGGAGACCGGTTCCCTCCCAAACAGTCATAAGACCTAACAGTACCTCCACCATTAGGTGCTGGCGGTGTCAGGGGCCGGGACATGTGATTGCTAACTGTCCCCTGACTACGGAACCCATGGACTGCGGGTTTATCCGCCAGGTCTCAATGTACGCCCAGACTGTCTGCACTGCGAGTGCCGACCCCCCGGACAGTGAACCCCAACTGTGCCAGGTACTGGTTAATGGGTACCACACGGAGGCCCTCTTAGATTCGGGAAGCCTAGTGACTTTGGTACATGGGTCGCTGGTGGCAGGAGACAATCCCAGTGGATGGACAGTCGGGGTTGTGTGTATCCATGGGGACCTCTGAGAGTACCCAACCGTGGAGGTAGTTTTGTCCACGCCTTGTGGAGACATAAAACATGTGGTGGGGGTGGTAAAAACTCTTCCCTATGGGACTGTGTTGAGAAGAGACTTGACCCTGTTCTGGACTCTATGGAAAAACAAAATCCACTCTCCCCCGGTAAAATGTGTTACAGGCGCTGTACCCGATGAACCCGAGTCACGGGTACCTGCCGTAGGGGTGTCCAACCTAGGGACAGAGTGTGACCCCGATAGGTTTCCCCTAGAGGTGCTGGCAGGAGAGGTCGAGGAGACCCCATCGATCCTGGAGCTGGAAGTGTCCCGGGGCACGTTTGGGACAGCTCAGCTACAGGATCCTACTCTGACTCGGAGCTGTGGGAAAGGGTGTTAAAGGTAAATGGCGTAGCTCAACAGCCCGGTGCAGATACTGTATTTCCACGCATGGTAGTCAACGGTGAGTTGCTCTATAGGGTAGACAAAATCAGGGACGAGGTCGTGGAACAGTTAGTGGTACCTCAGTCGTACCGTTCTGGAGTTGGCACACACACACCTTCTGGGTAGACACTTAGGGGTTAAAAAGACGCAAGAGCGTATCTTGCAGCGGTTCTTTTGGCCGAGGATTTACGCGGCGGTCCAAAAGTACTGCGAATCCTGCCCCGAATGTCAGTTGACCACACCCACCGCAAGTTTCCGTAGCCCATTGGTACCTCAGCCAGTAATAGAGGTACCTTTTGAACGAATTGCAATGGACTTGGTAGGGCCCATTGTAAAATCCGCTCGTGGCCACCAACATATACTGGTGGTCGTCGACTAT